>NC_136790.1:3448805-3528854 GCF_951216825.1 Electrona antarctica | reverse complement strand
TCTCTCTCTCTCTCTCTCTCTCTCTCTCTCTCTCTCTCTCTCTCTCTCCTCTCTCTCTCTCTCTCTCTCTCTCTCTCTCTCTCTCTCTCTCTCTCTCTCTCTCTCTCTCTCTCTCTCTCTCTCTCTCTCTCTCTCTCTCTCTCTCTCTCTCTCTCTCTCTCTCTCCTCTCTCTCTCTCTCTCTCTCTCTCTCTCTCTCTCTCTCTCTCTCTCTCTCTCTCTCTCATGCTTCCTCTGTGTGTAGCTATAGTTGATGTCTCAGACCCTGGGCTGATTTATGACGAGTCTAAATGCAATCTATTGCATAGCTTATACAGTCCTAGTATACACAACACAAATCTGGTTATCGTGGCAATTATCTCTCATTTTTCACAATCTTTGACTCCCTCTGGCAAATAGGGCATAGCAATTACCTTCCAATGCCCCTTGCTTATAACCACTAATTCCCTGTCATATACATCTGTAATGTCAATACACTATAGGCCTAGTTGATGGATCTATCCTATGCACTATAGGCCTAGTTGATGGATCTATCCTATGCACTGTGCGCATTACTTTTCTGAATTCTATTCAGAAAAAGTATTTGAGTCTTGAATGTGCCCTTCCTATACACTGACACCACGGCGCGTAAACAGCGCCTCAAACTGTGACTCCGCCCACTACCGGGGGAAGTTGTGATTTGCGCACGTTCACTGCAATGCAATTTTGCGGCATTTTCAAAACAATATTGAGCAGAGTAGCGATTATCAAACGTATTCGCAATGCCATACGTTGAAAGATCTGTTGCCCGTGGACAAGGCACGCTACCTCCGCAAGTTAGATAGCATCGGCATAGATGTTTGTCCGTATGTGATTAAGGATTGGACCAAGTTGCATTGGCAGCCATAGAAAATTCTTACCCCAGGCTAAAACCGGATGTGACGTTTTTGGGCGTTCCTGTCTAGCGTGATGTCAGTGTATATGGTTAGAATAGAAAAATCCCATAGGTGTTGCATTCCAGTGGAATATTTTATTTTCTGGTCAAAAACTGCATTTTAGAGCTAGTGTTCCCACCGATGAGAGGCTTTCAACATCTTTCAACATCTTAAAACCGGCTTTGTTTTGGTGAGTATATATAGCAAAACTGCATTCTTTGTTTTGAATGTTGACGGACTATGCTACTCATTGTCAATGGGAATTTGACAAAATAGCCGATTTGCTCGTCCTCAGATGGCGTAAATTCTCTATTCATTGTCAATGACATTTAATGTTTGTATTAGGACAAAAATCTCTATGTAGGAGGGGCTAGCGCCCCTCAAAAATCACACCGGTGTGAAGTGATTTTTGATTTATATTTGGATCTCTTTTAGCCTTTCGGCTAATCTTCCAAGAGTCCAGAAATAAATTAAAACATTACAGAATACATTATATTACATTACAAAATAGTACATTGCATTTCAAAAATACATTTCAGATACCTAATCCTCAACTCATACAACCGCACACACTCACGCACACACAGGCACAGAATATGCATGCCTGCCCACAGACAGATACAGTTCATTCACCTATCTATAGTGGACTATGCATGGCAGGGTCGTCCTCTTCCCTGAGCCAGCTGAAAACCTGACCGCATACCAACACAGAAACTAGAACTAAAAAAAACAAAGCTAAACAGAAATCACAACATAATAGTGAATCAATAAAAGCAATCCCAGCTATAATGAGGAGTTCCATAATTTAACTGCCCTAAAAAAAAAAGTTCGGCTTCCCATACTAGTTTTTATTTTTGGTAGAACATAAATATCATTGTGTCTTGATCTTGTGTTGATTCTTTATGTTTACTGGTTTATTATATGGTTTTATTTTAGAAATCAATGCAAGAGACTGTTTTCTTATGCATTCAAGTGCTGTGGGCCATCCCTTTCTGTTATGCAGTGAGGGGCGCTCTTATCACCATAAGTCATCAATGTTTGTGTATACACTCTTTTGTCTTCAATGTTTGTGTATACACTCTTTTGTCTTCAATGTTTGTGTATACACTCTTTTGTCTTCAATGTTTGTGTATACACTCTTTTGTCTTCAATGTTTGTGTATACACTCTTTTGTCTTCAATGTTTGTGTATACACTCTTTTGTCTTCAATGTTTGTGTTTACACAAACCCTCAAAGCTGGACATAGGAGGGGCTAGCGCCCCTCAAAAATATTCTGAAGTATGTTTAGAGACACTTTATATTGTCTTTAGTCTTACAGTTGACTTGGACAACGGGATCTCCCATAGTGCAAGACATTATACATGCACAGCAGGAGGGCGTGAGGGAAATAAACAATTCTTCCTGAATGTATCGTTCATGAGTTTATCATGAGCATGTGCGTTAGATGAAAATCTGATAAACAAATAATAATTATACTTATTTGTGTGTGTAGGCTACTATAATACTTAAAACCATGTTACTCCATTTTAATGAATATCTGTAATGAATATCTGTATACGAAATATAAGATGTAGCCATGTCAGAGTTGGCAAGAATGCTACATTTACATCCTTACTATAGTCCCTATAATATAAATGCCAACTTAACTTAAACAGAAATGTGAGGAGGGGGCGGGGGCTGATGCTAACCCTGCCTTGTGTGTTTTAATTCTAAGATACTAGCTTTTATATAAGGTGCCCCAAATCACTAAGAAAAGACAGTAGCCAAATTTGCATGCACTGACTCCATGTTTTATGTATACAGCTGATACATATGCATGCACTTAAGCACCAAGAAGACAGGCACACACACACACACACACACACACACACACACACACACACACACACACACACACACACACACACACACACACACACACACACACACACACACACACACACACACACACACACACACACACACACACACACACACACACACACACACACACACACACACACACACATGCTAACATGCCCTAGTAACACTTACACCTTGCTCTAAATAGTGCTGAAAGCAGGAAAACATATCCAAGTGTATTTCCAGAGCATACCACAGCATTTATGAAGTCTGTACAAGGACACTATGACCCACAAATTGCTGTAATATCAGCTTTTTACTCTGAACAGAAAGGTCACTTTGTAGAGTTGTGAAAGATCACCGAGTGGCTTTTCAGGCTGCGCTACGCAGCCCTCAAACCTATAGTCTTATGTTGCACTGATAGGAGCAATATGGTCAGCGAAGAAGTGCACATTTGAAGTGCTAAAACACTGGTGCCGAGCAGCTAGCCTGGCTAATAAGCCAGACTCAAATCACACTGTCGTGTGGTATTTGAGTCTGGAGATGCTGTGTATGGATCGGGGGGCGGGTTCAAACATTTTCTCTTTGACGCAATTGGTCAGAGCTACTGTCAGTCAAAGGTCTCAAGCATTGAACGTCACTGTACCAAAGCCCGCCCATATTGCATACCGTGTCCCGATTGGCCACACCAGTTCTCTGGTGTAGGAAATGGGCGTACAATTGAGCCTCTCCAGACCGTAATCCGCCGGCAGGCAATTTTGTTTGGCCAACGGCTGATTCGGTCTGGCTTATTCGCCAGGCTACCGAGCAGCAACCAGGTCCACTGTCATACCTGGTGCCGAGCAGCACCCAGGTCCACTGTCATACCTGGTGCCGAGCAGCACCCAGGTCCACTGTCATACCTGGTGCCGAGCAGCACCCAGGTCCACTGTCATACCTGGTGCCGAGCAGCACCCAGGTCCACTGTCATACCTGGTGCCGAGCAGCACCCAGGTCCACTGTCATACCTGGTGCTGAGCAACGATGACCTTGCAGCAACCAGGTCCACTGTCATACCTGTGCGACCTTGTGTTCGGGTGGTAGGGGTCTACGACTACTTCCTGATAAACCGGAGGTGAACAGATACACCAGCAACTTACAGCCCATCTCTATGTGAAGGAAATAAGAGGGAGAGAAACACAAGATGATAGACGTACCAACAGAAAACAGGAAAAGGGAAGTATAGGGTAAAAGAAAGATAGACAGGAGAACTCTCTCTCTGTCTCGACGCACACACGCACACATACGCACGCACGCACACGTATAACAATCAGGCCTATTGGCGTATAAGTCTGAGTTATATTAAATAAAATAAAGAAATAAAGGTCCTGTACCTGCGACAGTAAATCTTAATACTGGAAACGAACAGTAGTATACGAGCACAAGAAAACACAAAACTATTTCCTTTTAACTGAAATGGCTGGTCTTTATAATGTTTACAGATAGATCAAACCAAAATCATACAAACTGGGCAATCAATCCCTTCAAAATGTAAATTAAATGTTCCAGTCCCTTCAAATTATCCCCTGCAATGTCCCTTTAAAGGTGCCCCAAAGTCAGTGTTCCAAAAGTAATCCCGAAAAAGTAATCAGAGTATCCAGAGTAATCCAACCGCTGTAGATCCTCTTCTGTTCAATTTAGACAGTCCAAAAAACTTACGAAACAAAAAGGCAATGCATTGCTTACCGGAAAAATGAAAAGGTATATGCTGCTCACCCAACCTTTAAGTCGGGCGTGGTCCGCTGGGTCCTTTGTTCACCAGCTCTGTTTGTTTGACAGAGCTCCAAGCCTCAGAAGCTGCCCTACCAAACTTTATTTCCTTCCCTTGGTAAAGTTCTTCGGTCAGACAGGCATTTTTTGCGTTTACCTCTGAATTGGCATAGTATTGGCCTTTAAAAGAGTGTGTTTGGCAAAGAAAACTAGCCACACCAAACGCTAGTTTTTTATTCCTAGGGTGGCTCAGGTTTAGGAGTGCTCGTTTTACCGCTCCGCCACATCTTTTACTACCGCGGATTTTTTAATAGTTTTTGGATTAAGGTTGGTGAGGGGTACGTTAATAGTTTTTGGATTAAGGTTGGTGAGGGATGCGTTGCTCCCCTGCTTGCGGTTATGTTTAGGTTAGAGTTAGAGATAGGGTTAGTACTAGTCATAGAGTACTAGTAGGCATAAACACTTGTGTGCGGTCCAAAACACAGACCCAGCGCTTCCTACTCCACTGACAACCAATCACAGCGCTCCAAATTCCCTCCCATCATAGGAATAAAAAACTCGCACACCAAACCCTCTTCTTACTGCCCAAAATGGAACCCAGGCTCGGCGCCTCACTTCCTGGTCTTTTATAGCTTCCTGGAAATATTGCTCACACACATTTCCCCACAGCTCCCCTTGTGATCAAACCTTGTCATTTGTCAACAGAAAATTGATGACCATGGTTCAACTACACAAAACACATTATATTGTATATCCGTACACTACATTGCAGTGTTAAATATTCAACCTTAGTTTAACAAACATATTCCCCTGTTATTCCCCAGTATGTTTAATTTTCTTTCATACTCATACCAGGCCAGGAAATACATTGTTTCGCCCATTTTATGTGGCAGTGTCACACACGTGCCAAAGAAAAATAAGGAGACCTTGAGACATTCAGTGTGCTGCTATAGCAATACATGATCTATTTTGATCTATTGACGCTAGTCAGGAAGTTATGCGACGAAAAGTATTCTATTTCTGTGCTATCTGCCCCCACCGCCACCCACATTGGATCAAAGCTGTGAAGATCCTCTTTACATAATCAGCTATTTGGCATGCCTCACAAATGGCATTGTGAAATATCAAAATATCTATGTATTAATATTATTATTATTATTATTATTACCATTATTATTATAATTATTACCCTTATTATTATTATTATTATTTGTAGTAGTACTATTTGTAGTAGTATTAGTAGTAGTAGTAGTATTGATATCCCATAATGGAAAATTAGGACTACTTACTGTAAGCTGTGTCACAATGAGCTTGTGGGACGTGACCCTGGCTGATGGGGTGTACACCTAATTTTTTTGAGTGGTGCAAACCACTCCAACAACTGGCTTTGTACCAGTGTACCCGTGTTCGTACCAAAAAAACGAGCATGGTTGCTATGGTTAGCAACCAAAAAAACGAGCATGGTTGCTATGGTTGCTTTGCTATGTGCAGGGCGTTGCTGAAAATTAGCACTTGTGCTCAGCTACTACCCTGGGTAAATAAAGGATATAAATAAAAAAAATCACACCCGTGTGAACTGAGTGGTGTAAGGTTTTATATAGCATGATCAGCTGTGGTCTGATGTAATGTCTGACGTAATGAAATGTGATTTCACAACTGGCTTTTTTTGTGCAGAAAAAATGAGCATGGTTGCTACGGTCATCCAGTTCACCCGGGTGTGATTTAATTACGTCAGAAATTATTTTGAACATAGCAACCATGCTCATTTTTTTCTGCACACAAAAGCCAGTTGTAGGAGTGGTTTACACCACTAAAAAAAAAAGGTTAGTATGTGACGTCACTGACACATAGTTGCACCACTCAGTTCACACAGGTGTGATTTTTATATAATGCTTGGATATCGTTGCTGTCGGGCAGAAACCATGGCTTTATTTTTTTGAGTGGTGTAAACCACTCCTACAACTGGCTTTTGTGTGCAGAAAAAAATGAGCATGGTTGCTATGTTCAAAATAATTTCTGACGTAATTAAATCACACCCGGGTGAACTGGATGACCGTAGCAACCATGCTCATTTTTTCTGCACAAAAAAAGCCAGTTGTGAAATCACATCCGGGTGTGATTTCATTACGTCAGACATTACGTCAGACCACAGCTGATCATGCTATATAAAACCTTACACCACTCAGTTCACACGGGTGTGATTTTTTTTTAATAAATCAACGCTGTTGAACCCCCTTTACGTCTAGTTATCAAACACAGGATAAGATGTACATTTCCTTTGTGCAAGCACATACCTATAAGACATACGAGTGTCATCTTGGTGATGAATGGTGGGACGTCTTGCTGTCGTCTTGGTGATGAATGGTCGTGAATGGTTGGAGCAGGGTTTAGGTTGTAATTTGGGACGCATCATCAGTAGCGTTCGGCCTTGACACTACACACCCTCCCCAAGGTGGCAGCTATACAGGCTGATCAGACCTGACCTTGCGTCATTCCCAATTAGTCACAAGCCTTCATGTTGAATGACAGACTCCTCATGGGACTCTGCATGCATTCAGGGGAGTCCTTTTCCGTGAGTCAAGCCTAAACTCTGCATATCTCCTGGATTGCTAGACTTCGGTGCCCAGAAAGGGTCTGTCTTTACTCTTTCCTCCAGCCACTGGCTGCTTCTTTCGCTTCTTTTCTGAAAAAGCTATGTTTCTATTTTCAGTCGTTCTTCGATTTTTCAAAAATAGCAGATCTACAAGCTCATAGCGCGCCACTCGGTGGCGCGCTATGAGCTTGTAGATCTGCTATTTTTGAATAGCTAAAGCATAACATAATGCTAACACCAAAAGGGGTTCCCGCCCAAAATGGGTTAAAAAGCGCTTCTGACAACTATAGCTAACTCCATTGGATCCTCAAACTGTCTGCTAAACAACCAGTGTGGTTGTAAAGCAATTAGCCACATCCAGCCTTTCAGTAATGAAAGTGCCATCCAAATGAATATTGATGTTTGCAGATCTCTGTTTTTTGGTTTCTTAAAGGCCTATTTGGTCATCTTGTAGTTTTCGTCACCTCTTCACTGAAAACTGGACCATGAATAGGGCTTTACTGCCCAACTAGCCCAACTGTTGAAATACCTTCCAAAGCTCTCGCGGTTTGTTTGTGTTTCCGCCAATAGTTAGGCTAACTATTATTGCGTACAAAAAGCTCAGCAGTACGGATTTTACGACACTCATGATGATGGTTTTTTACTATAAGTAACTGTTCTCTCTGACCTTCATAGCATCCAGGATGTCCACATTTATCCACGGCACGAGCGGGCTTTAACCCTAGCAGTTAAAGTGAATAATGGCCTCACTTGAATATTTTTTGTGTCTGACTGTTTTGTTACAGCGAGCCGGCCTTAGAATTCAGAATGACTATGGATAATAAATAATATATTATTACTTTTAATGAATGCTATTTAATGAGCTTCCATTAAGTAAGGATTCCAAATAAGCTTCTTCCTTTTCTAGCACAATAACTTGTATTGTTTCTATTACAATGTGCTAAACTAAACCAAACTAAATTACATCTCCCACATTTAGAAATTCATGCTACATGTGTTCCACAAAATGCTCATTTTAATGTTGGGCACGAACTTGAATTGTTCAATCAAAATTAAGACAAACATGCAAATTGTAGATAATAAACAAATTAAAATGTCCCTTTCCCCCTGATGTACGGAATAAAATTAATTAGGCAATTACAAAGAATGGACATAAATAATGACACCAGCATCCGTAACCGTGCAAATGATAAGACGTGAATAATATATACTTATACACAAATCAAACAACTTAAGTAAAATATATTGGGCCTAATGAATCTGCCAGAAAAGTGTAAATGGTAACAAATAAGAAATAAAACAACAGAATTAATGATCTATGGAGGTTTTCCCGACTGTCCAATTTTAACTTTCAAATATTGTTGTCATTGCGTAATAACGGCTGTGTTTACAGTAATGTGATGGACCGATGGAAGCTGGTGCAATGTCACCAAGAATTATTTGATTGATTGATTGATTGATTGATTGATTGATTGATTGATTGATTGATTTGTGGAGAAATGGGTCCATGAGGATTGTTGGAAATAGACCAGCATGGCCCAGAGCCCGAGGAGGAAGTTGCTAATGTTGCTGGACCGTCACAGTAGCTGGATGTACAGACTTACAAATGTTGAATTAAGCTTCCAGAGGATAGTTTTCGTATTTGATGAGCCTTTCTGACTGTTTGTTTTTGTGACATTGCTGCTCAGACATTCATACATTATTGAGTGTGAATCCTTGTAATTGGGATTTGTAAAGGCGCCATGGATAACCTACTATACACTCCTACAGCTTGACACAACTTTTTAAGCTCTCAACAAATACACAGTGGGGCTGGCCAATGTTTGATTTGTAAAACAAATCAATTTAAAATTTGAACAATTTGAATATGCAAAACAAAACAAAAAATAAATGTGCTCCAGGCCATTGCGGGTCAACAAAAACGCAATACGGGCCTGGATGGTTAGCTCAATCGTCTGGGCACCTAGGCTGCTGAGCCATCCTGACGACTTGCCGTGGGTTCGACTCCCGGTCCCGACGGCCTTTACCGCGTGTCTTCCCCCCCATCTCTCTCCCCATTACCAGTCAGTCTACTTTCATCCTATCTATAAAATAAAATAAACGCAGAAAAAGCCAAAACACAAACACAATCAGTGCCGGGATTTCTTTCAAAATAGCAGCTCGGGGTGCCGCGTAGATATGGCAGCTTTTACTCTTTAAAACCCATTCTGGGCGGGAACCCCTTTTGGTGTTTTATTTTAAGCGCTACGTTAAACTTTAGCTATTGAAAAATAGCATATCTACAAGCTCTATGAACTTGTAGGTCTGCTATTTTTTTTAAATTGTTAAATTGTGCCTCAAATCTTTCAGAAAATTCTCATGATTTAGAAAACTTTTTTTTTTTTTTAATTTCGACGTCGGGTCTGAATGGGTTAACCCTTCCGTTCCGTACAAAAACGGGGAGAAATAACGTTGCTTGCTTACCTCTCTATGATTACGATAAAGTCGCTCGATAATCCCTCGCGTTCATACAGTATTTTAAACGAGAGGCGTGTTGAAGTCAGAAATGAAGAGCTTAGTATATCCAACAGGAACATGACCAGCAAGGAATATATATGGTGCAGAAGGAGAGGCCAACCCCCCAAAAACAAGAAAAAGAGAATCTGAATATTTTTCTCTCGTTTGATATCAATGAAAATGCGCTAGGACGTGTGTACACGTCCTCGCAATCCATCGGTTGGATTAGCTAGGACGGCGCCACATGGGTCTAAATCGTTTTTTAAAAAAAACGCAATATATGGTGGAAAACTTGCCAGGTGGAAATGGGCGTGGATTATTTGGAGGGTTGCATAATAATCCAAGGAATCCAAGGGAACATTTTATTCAAGAGCTATAGGGCAAAACGTGAATCTGCCTGTTATAGCGCCACCATGAGGCCAATTTGAGAATGTACGTGTATACGTTTCACAGCAATCGGATGCTGCGTTCATGATTTCAAAACGTTACACTCCTGCAAAATGTGGACAAAATCTGTAGGAGCAAAAGCATAGTGAGCGATGGGCCCGCCCAGTTGAGCCCTTGTTCTGTAGGAGCAGAAGCATAGTGAGCGATGGGCCCGCCCAGTTGAGCCCTGTAGGAGCAGAACTTAGAAGCATAGTGAGCGATGGGCCCGCCCAGTTGAGCCCTGTAGGAGCAGAACTTAGAAGCATAGTGAGCGATGGGCCCGCCCAGTTGAGCCCTGTAGGAGCAGAAGCATAGTGAGCGATGGGCCCGCCCAGTTGAGCCCTTGTTCTGTAGGAGCAGAAGCATAGTGAGCGATGGGCCCGCCCAGTTGAGCCCTTGCCCGCTGCTGAAAGACGGACCAAAACATTATGTCTAGCCCATGCTTAGCGATAGATGGACAGGCACTCAGACAGCAAATCACCTTCCCCCAACCACATCTCCATGTCCATTCTGTTGGAGCATCACAAATTCTGTTTAGAGCCGCTGTGATTAACCTAATCGGCCATTGCTTAATGCTTAACAAAAGTTGACTGGGCAAGTGGGCACTGAGCAGCAATTCACGGCCCCAACGCGGTAGACTAAATGAGTCACTAAAACATCTCTTTGCGCTTGAGAGAGATTTAACTGAATGTTTGAACTACTAGGCTATAAATGTATTTTGAAGTGCAAGCCCTGTCCTCATGCTGTAGCTGTGTAGCAGACCTCTAGACATAATCAACGGTGGAGGTTTTGGATTATTTTATTTGTTAACTTTGATTGCTGTTGTAATAGCAATTCTGAAAATAATTTGTGCAGGACATCATGTTCACATGTATCTGTCTGCAATCTGGGCAAAACAAATTAAAAAACAGTACCCTCTGATTCCTTTAAATTTCCCCAATGTTCGGAATGCCCCTATAGCCGACAGATTCAGTAGTGCAGCTCGGATCTGTTTTTGAGAGATGAATCTGTTTTTAATGCTGTCTAGCCTACTGTGCTTAAGAATGAATAATTTGTATCTAATAGGCCTGTTGTGATCATTTATGTAGGCTAATGAAAACCATACATTGATTATAGTTGCATATTGTACCCTATTTTATTCACGTTTATAGTTCTGTAGGGTGCAGCTCTTTCTGATGGAGACTCATCTACAGTATCTATCTCTCCTATATGGGTGTAATGATCCCAGGAATCCAGGGGTAATATATATATACATATATATATATATATATATATATATATGTGTGTGTGTGTGTGTGTGTGTGTGTGTGTGTGTGTGTGTGTGTGTGTGTGTGTGTGTGTGTGTGTGTGTGTGTATTTATTATTATTTTTGAGTGGTGCAACCACTCCCTTACGGAGCTATGTGTGTGTGTGTGGGTGGGTGGGTGGTTGGGTGGCTGGCTGGCTGGCTGGGTGGGTGCCTGCCTGCCTGGCTGGGTATGAGCACGAAAACAGCATGGTTGTTTCCCCCACACAGAGTTGCACCACTCACTTCACACGGGTGTGATTTTTATTTATTTTTATTTTTTGAGGGGCGCTATCCCCTCTTATATTCTGCTATTAGTGTAGATGTTCGTCCTACACAAACATTAAATTCCCATTGACAATGAATGGAGAATTTTACATCATAGTGTCTGAGCAAATAGGCATAGAGCGCACGTCACATAGCCTACTTTTAATTGTATGGCCTATACGTACGGTTCAAGAGGACTAAACGTGAATCGGCCTGTTATAGCACCATGACGCTGATTTGAACTGTTTATAGGCTATAGTCAGTGTATGTGCATGCAAAGAAAAACTATTCCCACAAAAGGCACACCATGTGGATAATACACATTTTAAATAAAGTTGTTATGCTAAATATCAAGTGTAGGAGCCGTAATGTGTTTGCATTCTAATGTGCCTTATGATGGACGTAGGTATGTCACTTTAATGGGCACTGCACAGGTAGTGGGCGTGTCACAGGGGCTGGGGCGCTGTCACTCTACCTATTCATGGCGTTTACCTGTCACTTGGGTGAGGGAAGTTGGACAGAGAGAGGAGGTGAGCGTGGGAGAAGACATTTCTGTTGACCGTATCTAACGCACCTTATCATCATAACATGCTAACTAGCTACAAGCCTAGGAACAGTTGTATCGTTTATGTGTGATGACTGAATAAATGGTCAAACTGACAGCTGGAATGGACCTGAATTCATTGCGTGCGCGTCATACAAGCGTCTAATTTACTCTCATGTTTAGCTCCTCGCGTCGGCCTTTAAACCGCCGCAACATCAAGCTTAAAACACAGTTTACCTTTTCCGAAAGGAAATGCATGTATTTAATTCCAGTCTGTGTGTGAGTGTGTGTGAAGATGGATGTAATGCACATTGTAAAGCAGAGGTAAGAAGGAAGCACTGGAGCAACTCTGGTGTATTCGCTGCCTTTCTATTCAGGTGCAAATTAAGGGACAACGACAATGTAATCCACACATCGTCGCCGGGTCCTGACACATTGTAAAACACATTGTAAAACACCCCAGACAACTTCTATCTAAGTTACGTAAGTTTAGCCTTTTATAAGCCTGTACGATCACTGAGGCTAGGGCAAGTGCTACGGGCTATGAATAGAAGGAGTCCGAAGAGGTGGGTTTTCAGACAACGGCGGAAGATTGGGAGTGAGTCTGCAGAGAAAAGTTTGGGATGTGTGGAGCGTTGTCCCAGCATTTTTAGTGAAGGTACTTACAGCTTCCCTGCGTTGGCTGATCTGAGCAGGCAGGAAGGTTTGTAGGGTCCAGATCGGGGGTAGCCTGGCTAATAAGCCAGACTCAAATCACACTGTCGTGTGGTATTTGAGTCTGGAGATGCTGTATATGGATCTTGTTTCCCGGGGGTGCCATACCTTTGGCTGCTTTGAAGGCCAGCATCAGAGTGTTGTACTCTGTGTGGGCCGCGGCCGGGAGCCAGTGGAGGGAGGGGAGAAGGGGGGAGACATGTGAGAATTTTGGCTGGTTGAAGACCAAGCGAGCTGCGGCATTTTGGATCAATTGGAGAAGCTTAAGTGCTCATGCCGGTAGGCCAGTAAGGATGGAGTTACAGTAGTTACGTTATGATATGACCGATGTTTACAGTAGTTAAGTTTTGATATGACCGATGTCTGGATAAGAAGCTGAGCAGCCTGGGCAGCATGTAATGCTTCTGTGACTGCAGTGCAGTTTCCGTGGAGTGGGCCGGTGATACCAGTCTGTAGTTCTTGACTACCTGAGAGGTCAAGAGTTGGTTTCTTGCGGCGTTACTCTGGCTGACTTGAATGCAGATGCATGGGACCAAGCCTAGTAGGTAGGTCTAGTGGAGGTCACTAGTTTTAGGACCTCGTCTGGGGATAGAGGAGAGAAGGAGGACATGCATGGTATGTTGGAGTTAGTTTTGGGTGAGTCAGACGCTTCATTATGGGGAAGGAGGGAGAAGGAGCTGCTGATATGATATCATCAACCTTCTTCTCGAAGTAGGTGACACAAGCATCAGCAGAGAGGGATGAAGGTTAAGGGGGGAGGGGGTTTAAGGAGGGAGGAGAAAGTAGAGAATAAATGGCTAGAGAATAGCTTCCTTGGGTTAGAGGATACAGGATTGGATTTTGGTGTGGTAGAAAGACGTTTTAGCAGTGGATAATGAGAGGGAGAAGGCAGAGAGGAGTGAGTGAAAGTGGGAGAGGTCATCTGGTAGCTTCCTTTCGGCTGACCTTAGAGGTGTTCGTTCAGATCTGAGGGTTTCAGATAACCAGGGAGCCGGTGGACATGAGCAAGCTGGCCCGGTTGAGCAATACTCTATGTATTTAGTGGCTAAGACTCTTGAGCACTAGAGTACACACTGGCACAGAGAGACCGTTTGTGAATTCAGAGCACTGTCTGGTTTAATACAGTACAGTAGCCTATATCCTATTCAGAGCACTGTCTGGTTTAATACAGTACAGTAGCCTATATCCTATTCAGAGCACTGTCTGGTTTAATACAGTACAGTAGCCTATATCCTATTCAGAGCACTGTCTGGTTTAATACAGTACAGTAGCCTATATCCCTGAGAGTTCAGACTGCACTGTGGCCATGGCATGAATCCTTAAAGGAGCATTCAGTGATTTCGGTGATTTGGAAAAAAAACCCGTTCTACCCCGGTAACAAGATGTACACATGCACGCACTACAGTGGGGTGACACGCGACAGGCCAACAGCACACACACACAGCACCGCCCCCACTCGATCATGATTGGCGGAAGGCCCTTCTCTATCCTGATTGGATGAAGGCTTTGTCACCTAGCCAAAAACGAAACCTACGTTTTTTTGACCCTCAGGGGTTAACTGGGGACAGGGAGGAACTCCTTATATGGTCAGCACACTCTATAGTAGGGAGGATTATCACAACAAAACAAAAAAAGAAGTGATATTTGAATTAAGTGAAATCACTGAATATACCTTTAACAGTGGTACAGTATAGCCACATTTTATCAAGCCTCTGCTGGCTGAGCTTTCTAGCGTGCTGTAGCAGACAATACTTTTCCACAGCACTGGCAGTAGTTTTAATGGAATAAATGGGTGACTGACAATGTGACAGCCTTTTATAGTATCCAAAGAAATAAGGGAAATACTGTAAATTCAGCTGCTGTGTTATTTCCATAGCCACAAATGTTTTCTTTGCATGGACTTTGTCTCTTTTTGCTTACTCTTTGCTGCATACTATGTTTTACGTGTTTGTATATATAGTGTCAGTTTAACAAACAAAATGTCACGGTCAAACCTGCCAGCACATAATACACCAGGAGATGGATGTTCATACCAAATGACATCATCAATGGGGGGCTAACATGCTTTATGAACAGAGCCAATTGATTTTTTAGCCTTTACGTCCTAGACCATATTCAGAATTCACCTCTACTGTAATTGCAAATGAATCATCCCCTTTCCCTCGTGACAGCCCATAGTTTGGGGAACACTTCCCATATGGTGGGAGATGATTGGTAGTACTGCTATGTATAACCATGTCAACCATGGCATCCTCACTGTGCATTTAGCTGAGCTATAGGTGCTGTCAGTAATTAATACCAGTGGCTAAGAATAAAAAATGGTGTTTGAGTCACCTACATTTTTTAGTTTGAACTTAAACCACCTCTCCTGTTCCATCCGACCCAAAATATGAAAACGTTGCATTGCAGGATTGTTCTCTGACAGCAGTGAGGGGTTTAAAAATAGAGACTGTCAACGTTGGTTACTATGAATGAATGTCACACACACACACACACACACACACACACACACACACACACACACACACACACACACACACACACACACACACACACACACACACACACACACACACACACACGTCACACACACAATAAGAAGAAAAGGAAAAAAGAACCTCAGAAATGCGCCAAGCTTCCTGTGGAACCAACCCCCCTCATTTTATTAGAAGCACAATTGCATTGAGAATGAATATCATATCTGCCACCGCCGCCAATATTGATTTTATATCCCTTCGAAAGCCAGGTCTCTCTATGACCACACACTGTATGTGGCAGTAAATTCCTGACACCTAGTGCCAATCAGACGTAGTGTGTTTGGTAAAACAGTCTTCTCTGTTAGAGCCTCCCATCACTGGAACAGTCTCCCCACAGAAGTAAGAGAGACTTCCAACTATCTGACCTTCAAATTCAACCTGAAAAGGTAGCTAAAAACAATTCAAATCTGTAATCATGAGTAACTATCAGCACTATTTAGTATATATCACCGGTGTCATTTCTCACTCCACTTTGCAGTTGTTCTGTCCCCTGTACCATGTTGATCTGTTCCTGTATTGTATTGTGTTTTTGTATGGACATAGTGTTGGGTGCTAGCACATATGCACACATGGCATCAACGCATGGTGCTGTGTGCTGGCACACTACACACTCTGTCTTTCTTTTATGTGTATTGTATTGTGTTTTTGTATGGACATAGTGTTGGGTGCTGGCACATATGCAGGGAAGTTGGAGATCGATGCAGCTGGAATAAATAGTTTAGGATACTTACTGGCTATTTGTTAGCTGTCGTGTGTGCCAACTGGGCAGCACACAGGTAAATGATGCATTAAGTGCCTTATTTTCGGGGTGATTAGGTGGGGTGGGAGCGGCCAGCTTGGGAGAGCTTTCTGTTTTGTTTTATAATGTATGCATGGATGTATTTGTTGTAACGTTTCTGTCTATTGTATTGCTCTGTATTTGCTGTATGTTGTTGGACCCCCTCGGAAACGAGATGTGACATCTCAAGGGGATATCCTTTCTCAATAAAGGTTCATATAAAGAGTTTGATGTGTATTTTGGGGGACTATAGTGAGTGCAGTGAGGTGTGGTTTTGTTGTGAAAATGTGAAATGAAACCGGGCTGTGATCATTTTCAGCACTTTTTTTCCTCCTCTGAATTGCTCCCTGGCCACCATCCAAATTCAACAGACATGCGGAAGGAAAAAAGCTGCGAGTGAATTGACTAGGCCTGAATGCTAACGCTCCCATTTTGTTTGAATAGTGGGGGGAATGTTGGCATAAAAGTGACTTGATTCACTGCAAGACATAAAAATACCTTTTATCTCCTCCACACTGGTCCCACTGAGATAGTAGTGGAGAGTTATAGCAATAGATATATGAATTGAAGGTCACCCTTCAGATGCCTAAACAGGCCAATGAAATAAAACGCTGCAGAAGAAAGTGTAGAGTGTAAACCTGGCATGTTTATACATCCAAGGGGTAAATAAGCAGACGATAGGACCCTCCAGTATGATAGGCCTACAGTACAGTAGGCTATACATATACAGTAACTGTAAATGCTTAACCCATTTAGGCCTGACGTTAAAACAAAAAAAAACGTTCGCTCTGAAAGAATATATATGCAAAGATTTGTGCCGCATTTTCATGATTTTTTCAAAAATATCAGAACTACAAGCTCGTAGCGCGCCACTCGGTGGCGCGCTACGAGCTTGTAGATCTGTTTTTTTTCAATATCTAAAGTATAACATAATGCTTAGTTAAAACACCAAAAGGGGTTCCCGTTCAGATTGGGTTAAGGGGGAAAATGCCTTTAAAGCACCTGCACTTTACCCATTATATTTTAGATACTATAAAAAAAAATATATTATAATGTCAAGTCAAAGGGAATCCGCTGCTGTAAAAGAGATGACAAAAGATGCCATCGTAATGCAGAGGTGCATGCATTTCTTTTTCAAGAGCTCCACACAAATATTGTTAGAGATAAATCACAGATGGTGATAAGCATGCAGTACATGCAATGGTCAGGCCACAGAGCAGGACCTCTCCTTGGGGACTAGGAGAATAATGTGAAGCGATCAAAATGTCATCAATCATCTGCATGATTAAAGGGTTGTAAATAAAATATATGTGTGAGGCTCCAGGAGCATTGGCAAAGCATTGAAAAAGGACAGGTTCACAAAGAGCAACGGGAGATTGATGGACCCGCATGAACACGGAACAGGCTTTCCAGGAGTTTACTGGAAGGACCTCGTCCTTGTATATCAACTTTAGATCTGGGAATCAACTGAAGAACAGTTGCATTCAACGAGGGACAGCAGCTAGCTGCCGGAGCAGTGTTTATTTTTCCGCAGCAACACTTTTACTGAGGTTAGGGTTAGGTTGAGGCATAGTTTTACTGAGGTTAGGGTTAGGTTGAGGCATAGTTTTACTGAGGTTAGGGTTAGGTTGAGGCATAGTTTTACTGAGGTTAGGGTTAGGTTGAGGCATAGTTTTACTGAGTTAGGGTTAGGTTGAGGCATAGTTTTACTGAGGTCAGGGTTAGGTTGAGGCATAGTTTTACTGAGGTTAGGGTTAGGTTGAGGCATAGTTTTACTGAGGTTAGGGTTAGGTTTAGGCATAGTTTTACTGAGGTTAGGGTTAGGTTGAGGCATAGTTTTACTGAGGTTAGGGTTAGGTTGAGGCATAGTTTTACTGAGGTTAGGGTTAGGTTTAGGCATAGTTTTACTGAGGTTAGGGTTAGGTTGAGGCATAGTTTTACTGAGGTTAGGGTTAGGTTTAGGCATAGTTTTACTGAGGTTAGGGTTAGGTTTAGGCATAGTTTTACTGAGGTTAGGGTTAGGTTTAGGCATAGTTTTACTGAGGTTAGGGTTAGGTTGAGGCATAGTTTTACTGAGGTTAGGGTTAGGTTGAGGCATAGTTTTACTGAAGTTAGGGTTAGGTTGAGGCATAGTTTTACTGAGGTCAGGGTTAGGTTGAGGCATAGTTTTACTGAGGTCAGGGTTAGGTTGAGGCATAGTTTTACTGAGGTTAGGGTTAGGTTGAGGCATAGTTTTACTGAGGTTAGGGTTAGGTTGAGGCATAGTTTTACTGAGGTCAGGGTTAGGTTGATGCATAGTTTTACTGAGGTTAGGGTTAGGTTTAGGCATAGTTTTACTGAGGTTAGGGTTAGGTTGAGGCATAGTTTTACTGAGGTCAGGGTTAGGTTGAGGCATAGTTTTACTGAGGTTAGGGTTAGGTTGAGGCATAGTTTTACTGAGGTTAGGGTTAGGTTGAGGCATAGTTTTACTGAGGTTAGGGTTAGGTTGAGGCATAGTTTTACTGAGGTTAGGGTTAGGTTTAGGCATAGTTTTACTGAGGTTAGGGTTAGGTTTAGGCATAGTTTTACTGAGGTTAGGGTTAGGTTGAGGCCTAGTTTTACTGAGGTTAGGGTTAGGTTGAGGCATAGTTTTACTAAGGTTAGGGTTAGGTTTAGGCATAGTTTTACTGAGGTTAGGGTTAGGTTGAGGCCTAGTTTTACTGAGGTTAGGGTTAGGTTGAGGCATAGTTTTACTGAGGTTAGGGTTAGGTTGAGGCATAGTTTTACTGAGGTTAGGGTTAGGTTGAGGCATAGTTTTACTGAGGTTAGGGTTAGGTTGAGGCATAGTTTTACTGAGGTTAGGGTTAGGTTGAGGCATAGTTTTACTGAGGTTAGGGTTAGGTTTAGGCATAGTTTTACTGAGGTTAGGGTTAGGTTGAGGCATAGTTTTACTGAGGTTAGGGTTAGGTTTAGGCATAGTTTTACTGAGGTTACGGTTAGGTTGAGGCATAGTTTTACTGAGGTTAGGGTTAGGTTGAGGCATAGTTTTACTGAGGTTAGGGTTAGGTTGAGGCATAGTTTTACTGAGGTTAGGGTTAGGTTTAGGCATAGTTTTACTGAGGTTAGGGTTAGGTTGAGGCATAGTTTTACTGAGGTTAGGGTTAGGTTGAGGCATAGTTGTACTGAGGTTAGGGTTAGGTTGAGGCATAGTTTTACTGAGGTTAAGGGTTAGGTTGAGGCATAGTTTTACTGAGGTTAGGGTTAGGTTGAGGCATAGTTTTACTGAGGTTAGGGTTAGGTTGAGGCATAGTTTTACTGAGGTTAGGGTTAGGTTTAGGCATAGTTTTACTGAGGTTAGGGTTAGGTTGAGGCATAGTTTTACTGAGGTTAGGGTTAGGTTTAGGCATAGTTTTACTGAGGTTACGGTTAGGTTGAGGCATAGTTTTACTGAGGTTAGGGTTAGGTTGAGGCATAATTTTACTGAGGTTAGGGTTAGGTTGAGGCATAGTTTTACTGAGGTTAGGGTTAGGTTTAGGCATAGTTTTACTGAGGTTAGGGTTAGGTTGAGGCATAGTTTTACTGAGGTTAGGGTTAGGTTGAGGCATAGTTTTACTGAGGTCAGGGTTAGGTTGAGGCATAGTTTTACTGAGGTTAGGGTTAGGTTGAGGCATAGTTTTACTGAGGTTAGGGTTAGGTTGAGGCATAGTTTTACTGAGGTTAACGTTAGGGTTAGGACCGGTTAGGCATAGTTTTACCGAGGTTAGGCTTAGGTTTATGCATGGTTTTACTGAGGTTAAGGTTAAGGTTAGGTTTAGGCATAGTTTTACTGAGGTTAAGGTTAGGTTTATGCATAGTTTTACTGAGGTTAACAGTAAAACTATTAAAGTAATGTTGGCACTTTCTGGGTTCAACTGTTAAAATATGTTATAACATTGAATTGAATAAAATAAACTAGAAAAAGTGCTCCTCGGATCACTGGTCTCCACCAGGTCAGGAACGTTTGTCGGTGTGCATTGTTTGGTATTGAGTGAGCATAGAAGAGAGCATGGATGCTGTGCCATCCAGGGAGGATTTGTGAGTATGATTGTGTTTTGCGGTGCTGGCGTCACAGAAGGACCCACACACACACACATTTTAAGAATTTATTTATGTCCACACAAAGGGAAATGCACACAAGGACACAAACATTATGGGTGCAGTTATGTTACAATCACAAGACTATGACATGTCTTGGAATCATGATACAGCAAGAATGTCACACACACACACACACACACACAAACACACGGACGGACGGACGGACGTACGGACGGACGGACAGATGGACAGACAGGGTTCAAAACATAGTCACGCACACACGCACGCACGCACGCACACACACACGCACGCACGCACGCACGCACGCACGCACGCACGCACGCACGCACGCACGCACGCACGCACGCACACACACACACACACACACGGACGGACGGACGGACGGACAGATGGATGGACAGATGGACAGACAGGGTGCAAAACATAGTCACACACACACACGCACGCACGCACGCACGCACGCACGCACGCACACACACACACACACACACACACACACACACACACACACACACACACACACACACACACACACACACACACACACACACACACACACACACACACACAGGTTTGTACCTCTGTGAATCCTTATCCTGGCATTCTCCCTATGCAAATCATTAGCTGCTGCCTTTCTTTGTCAAGGAAACGCCTGGTACTGTGTGCTGTTCTTCCTTTATCACCAGTTACTGCCAAGCCTGCTGAAATGAAAAGCAATGCAAATATGCCTGGCTTTTATGAACCGACAGATAAAGCTCGGAGGCCTTCAAAAAACGCAACGCTTCATCCGCTTCAGTTTAGCCTTGACCGAGCCATGCAAATTATACCTGAGATGTAGGGAGAGTGGCGCCGCGAGCCACACTGACGCAAAGGCTGGGGCTGGAGATAGGCAAATCTCTCCCGGGGCAGGGTTAATTGGTAGAAAATATCTATAGAAAGGTCTTAGAAAAAAGGGTTTGTGAGAGAAGTCCCACCAAAGAAAAAGTATAGACACATATTTATGCTTGGGTTTTGACAGGAAATCGCTTGCACAGCACCACGGATCCTCTCACTTTGTCATTTGGCTTGGAGGGAAGGATGCGTTCCACGGCTGACCCAAGTACAGGGTGCAATTCAGCACAGCTTTATCAGATCAGCATTATGTTACCCCTATTCACGTCTGACTTTCTGCAGAACCCTTTCAGGTTCCCCCCACAGCACTGTGATCCTCATTTCTGTTTTCTCGATAGCGGGGGGTTGGGTATCGCCGTATTCCCAGGATAGCATCTTACACGAGAGCCAGAACGTTTGGCTATAAAAGAGAGCTCGCGTGGAAAATGAAAAGAGTACGAGTAAACAAAGACCTATATATTCTGCACATCCACTGAGAACGAGACGACGAGGCATATTAATTGCAGAGGATGCAGCTTTTCCCATCGCATGTTTAGTGTTTCGTGAAAAACGGAATCATCGGAGAGTGAAATGAGTAGAATGATGGTGATAATCCACTGTGTTAAATGAAAAAACAAACAAATAAAAAAACATGATGCCCCATATCACGAACACATAGTGTTGATTGTAAGACAAATAAACACAACAGAATACAGCCTCAGGTGCTAAAGCTCTCAGATATTGCCGTGAAAAGGCCAGCAGTGAGGAAGGCACCTGGTGTGGGGGTAACCCGGGGCATGATCACATTTCATTCCTCTTTGATTGGCACAACCCCTGCTGGAGAAGCCACAGGTGTGCTGACCTCAGATTTATCCGTGCACACCTGAACCTCCATTGTAACTCATCTGTTCCATGCACCCAATCAGTCGTGGTTTATTTTAACGGTGACCTTCACGGGGTAATTTATTACAGGCGACTGCTTGCTGCTGAGGCCTGCCCACTTCCGTGAACCACCCTCTCTCACCCTTGTGTAAGTTGTTGATGTGACATTGACAGCAGGGAAGCTATTGCCTAATTATTTATACTTTGTAGGGCAGTGTCACTTGCAGAAAATAAATGGAACTAAAAACTAAACTCTTTTTTGAAAAGTTGCTATTTCTATGGCCTTGAGTTTGACAGACAGAGCCTCTGAGATGCTGTATAGGCTACAGGCATCATGAATGTGAACAAAAACAAGTGGTAAATGGTTTGTCTGCTATAATGATGGACAGTGGAGGGATGTGTTGTGGAGTTCATTTGTACTTTGCACGCGTGCGTGCGTGCGTGCGTGCGTGCGTGCGTGCGTGCGTGCGTGCGTGCGTGCGTGCGTGTGTGTTGGGGGAGGGGGGTGTAGGGAGATAAAAAAGGACAAAGGCAGTGCAAAAGGAGTCGAGGGCGAGAGGGAAAGAGAGCCCCAGAAAGACACACAGCACAGACAGAGAGTAGTATGAGATATGAATGGAAAGGGGCTCCGTAAAAGGGATAGTTGGACATGGAGAAACACTGTTAAGGGTTCCCCAGCGGCTCCTCTGCTGCGGTCTGAACAGCCTTGAAGCAAATGCTGCACATCTCCCAGAAGGGCAGTGCAGTCTGCCAGTGATGAGATAAGCTGCTGGTACCCCACATGGAGGGGGAGGTGTTGATAAGCTGCTGGTATACCCCACATGGAGGGGGAGGTGTCGATAAGCTGCTGGTACCCCACATGGAGGGGGAGGTGTCGATAAGCTGCTGGTACCGCACATGGAGGGGGAGGTGTTGATAAGCTGCTGGTACCTCACATGGAGGGGGAGGTGTCGATAAGCTGCTGGTACCTCACATGGAGGGGGAGGTGTTGATAAGCTGCTGGTACCCCACATGGAGGGGGAGGTGTCGATAAGCTGCTGGTACCCTACATGGAGGGGGAGGTGTTGATAAGCTGCTGGTACCCCACATGGAGGGGGAGGTGTTGATAAGCTGCTGGTACCCCACATGGAGGGGGAGGTGTTGATAAGCTGCTGGTACCCCACATGGAGGGGGAGGTGTTGATAAGCTGCTGGTACCCCACATGGAGGGGGAGGTGTTGATAAGCTGCTGGTACCCCACATGGAGGGGGAGGTGTTGATAAGCTGCTGGTACCCCACATGGAGGGGGAGGTGTCGATAAGCTGCTGGTACCCCACATGGAGGGGGAGGTGTCGATAAGCTGCTGGTACCCCACATGGAGGGGGAGGTGTCGATAAGCTGCTGGTACCCCACATGGAGGGGGAGGTGTCGATAAGCTGCTGGTACCCCACATGGAGGGGGAGGTGTCGATAAGCTGCTGGTACCCTACATGGAGGGGGAGGTGTTGATAAGCTGCTGGTACCGCACATGGAGGGGGAGGTGTCGATAAGCTGCTGGTACCCCACATGGAGGGGGAGGTGTCGATAAGCTGCTGGTACCCCACATGGAGGGGGAGGTGTTGATAAGCTGCTGGTACCCTACATGGAGGGGGAGGTGTCGATAAGCTGCTGGTACCCCACATGGAGGGGGAGGTGTTGATAAGCTGCTGGTACCCCACATGGAGGGGGAGGTGTCGATAAGCTGCTGGTTCCCCACATGGAGGGGGAGGTGTCGATAAGCTGCTGGTACCCCACATGGAGGGGGAGGTGTCGATAAGCTGCTGGTCCCCTACATGGAGGGGGAGGTGTCGATAAGCTGCTGGTACCCCACATGGAGGGGGAGGTGTTGATAAGCTGCTGGTACCCCACATGGAGGGGGAGGTGTTGATAAGCTGCTGGTACCCCACATGGAGGGGGAGGTGTCGATAAGCTGCTGGTACCCCACATGGAGGGGAGGTGTCGATAAGCTGCTGGTACCCCACATGGAGGGGGAGGTGTTGATAAGCTGCTGGTACCCTACATGGAGGGGGAGGTGTTGATAAGCTGCTGGTACCCTACATGGAGGGGGAGGTGTTGATAAGCTGCTGGTACCCTACATGGAGGGGGAGGTGTTGATAAGCTGCTGGTACCCTACATGGAGGGGGAGGTGTTGATAAGCTGCTGGTACCCCACATGGAGGGGGAGGTGTTGATAAGCTGCTGGTACCCCACATGGAGGGGGAGGTGTTGATAAGCTGCTGGTACCCCACATGGAGGGGGAGGTGTTGATAAGCTGCTGGTACCCCACATGGAGGGGGAGGTGTTGATAAGCTGCTGGTACCCCACATGGAGGGGGAGGTGTCGATAAGCTGCTGGTACCCCACATGGAGGGGGAGGTGTCGATAAGCTGCTGGTACCGCACATGGAGGGGGAGGTGTCGATAAGCTGCTGGTACCCCACATGGAGGGGGAGGTGTCGATAAGCTGCTGGTACCCCACATGGAGGGGGAGGTTCTGTATTGCAGTGATCAATTCGCATGCCTCTATGCTAAGAAGAAATTGTCGTTCCTCTTAATATAAAGTTAACATCCAGAAGAACACTCTAAGCACTGTGTGAAGTTTCTGGGGTGCAGTGGTGAAGACTGAATACAGAGGTTCCTTTTTCGAACCCCATGCCTTCCATGGTTAATATGCTGGTGGAGTTTGTCTCTTAAATACAGAGCAAGTTTTGAAAGTTAACATCCAGAAGAACACTTCAAGAGCACTAGGAGAATCAAGTGTGTGCAGTGGTGAGGTCAGCTTAACTTTTGCAAACTGCAGAATCCGCAGGCAGGTTCAAGTCCCACTACTCCATCCCTGTGTACTGGATCACAGACATGGAGGCTGACTCTCCCCAATGTTTCCAGAGAGGTCAAATTGGGGGCTTATGGCAAGAACACCCTCGCCCAACTGACATATAATGATATAATATAGGCTATAATAAGCCAATGTGAAAAGGGTGACATTTCTTCTTGGATGGCAATTGGATGATTTGACGCATTTTGTTCCAAAAATGTGTTTTGCAAAAATCCACCTGTTGGTGGCGCTATAACAGGCCAATGTGAAAAGGGTGGGATATATTCCTCAGCCTAGTGGGAAAGTCTGAAAGATTTCACATAAATTGCACGCTGCGTTCATGATTTGAGGCTTTTTGTTCAAAACGGGCCAATCCTGCCAACTTTGAAAGCCAATGTTAGCCAATTAGGAAGGAATCTGAAATATCGGACAGATCCGTCTTAAACACATGACTATAGAGATAGTGTGTAACGATTTGCGGGATTTTTGGACAGAATCTGGAGGAGTAATATCAAGAAATGTGTTTTTCAAAAGTCGGTCTCCTGGTGGCGCTATAACAGGCCGTTCTGGAAGATTTGGGGCAGAGGTTCATCGTTGGCATCCAGGGAGTGTGCGTGCAACATTTGGCATCGACCGGGTTAACGTTGCCGGAAATTAGTAACAGACGGACGGACGGATGGTCTAGTTTTAATCGACAAAATCAACACTGGGTACACACACACACACACACACACACACACACACACACACACACACACACACACACACACACACACACACACACACACACACACACACACACACACACACGGACGGGGTGCAAAACATACTCTCTCCCCATGCCTTCGGCCTGGTGGAGACAAAAACCTAATTCTCAGTTTTCACTGGCATATCTCTTACATCACAGTATATGGGAGATATTTGTGAACAATTAAACAATATTTGGACTTTTAACATGGAGTCGCCAAAACTGAGTCTGTATGATAGCAGAGAGCACACAATCAGGATTGACCTAAATCCTAAAGATTACGTAATGATTCTTAGCATCCACCAACAAAACAGTAAAAACCAGCACTTTTAGACAATATTCTTTTAGAATACTGCAGCGCTGTGGTTCTCAAACGTTTCCATGTCAAGGACCACAAATTGGACCCCCATCTGGACCACCTGGACCCCCATCTGAACATAGTTTGTGCCTCAGGGACCCTCATACAAGATATACTGTAGTGCTTTTAAATTTGAGAAATTCAGAATGGGGGTCAATGGCAGATTTTGGCAAGTAAAGATTTGAGTGGGGTTTGAACCCACAACCTCCAGATCATGCAGCCAGTGTGCTAAGTCACTGATCTACTTGCTACCTGCCACAATGCAGTCTGCTGTTCCCTTTGAGTACAACATTGATACAAAAATAAAATACAAAAAATAAAATAACAGGAGATTTGTTTATTGTTTCTTTTGCTGTTGTTTATCTCTAGACGTTTGAATGTTTATGAACCACAATGGAAACAAGTCTCTGGCTCTTCTGTCATTATCTATTCTGCCTTTTAAGAACAGCATGCACAGTGGATCACTGGGTACAGAGCCTGCCTGGGAATCAGGAGGCCGTAGGTTCAAGTCCTATGTGACTATAGTATGTCGCTTTTTCATGATTGTCATCTTTTTTTCAAATCCTCCAAAATCACGAAAAACGACATGCTATAGTCTGCCGTCCGAATTTTTTTTTAACTTTGGCATGCTACTAGTCCTACATACTTACACCTAGAATCCCCATTCAAACCTATTTAGGTTCATCTTACGGTGGACATGTTTGTGTAACCCAGCCAACATGGCAACCCGAAAATGGCAACCCATGTCAACTGTCAATCAAGACAGTATAAAGGTGACATCAGTTCCTACACTCTCCACTCCCACCTCATTCAAGATGGCCGAAATGTTTGGCATGGCAGCAGCAGGTTCCTCTTCACTACTGTGACAATCCTTGGTTACTCTTCGGTCAGGTTTTTGTGTCCTTAAAAGGAATTCCCCTTGGATGGTTCTGGTACCGGCTGGTACCTGGACCTGGCGAGCCGACCCGGATTTCATTGCCAATGAAAAAAACAGTGATATAGTGACATCACAATATCACCCCCTGCCCTAACCCCTCCCCCTTTATTTAGCTGCGAGTGCGGCTTCAGTTCAGGTGGATCACCCACCAGGCAAACCAGGCATACTTAATGAACTGGTGGGCGTGTCCACATAAAAACGACATTTTAACAAATACTGTACACTTTTTTGAAAACATTCTTCTTCCTTATATAATAATAATACCTGGTGATCATGTTTTAGGGTGGGGGAAAAAATCCCGGCACTCCATCTTTAACTTTGCTGGGGACCTCCTGGAACCCCCCTCAAGGACACCAGGGGGTCACCGGACCGGACCCCCACTTTAAGAACCACTGCTGATAGATAGGAAGCGGGTAAAAATGGTAAAAGTGAATAAACCAAAAAGGTTAGAATTTTGCACAGATGGGATAGACTTAATGGATAGTAATCTGACCTGAATCCTTCATTTGTAGCCGGTAAAGCTTAAAAGAAAGAATTGCCACTGCAATCAGTGTCCTGAATCAACAAACGATTCCAAAGCCGGTTAATGTCTAAAAGACACCACATAATCCTTAAAGTTTTACTTTAGCCCCCTGGTCTAAACCACATTTGTACAAGATTAGTTTCTCTAGCAGAGGTAAAGCAATGTCATTTCTTTAAAACAATGCACTTCAGCAGTGCAATATTAATTCCACATGTAAAACAATAAGAACTAGAAAAAGTGCCCCTCTCTGGGCACAGGTCTCCACCAGGGCAGGTCAGGTTGTGGCCTCCTGGTGGCGCTATAATAAGCCAATGTGAAAAGGGTGCCATTTCTTCTTACGACTTGAATGGCAATTGGACGATTTGAAGCATTTTGTTCCAAAAAGGTTTTTTGCAAAAATCCACCTGTTGGTGGCGCTATAACAGGCCAATGTGAAAAGGGTGGGATATATTCCTCAGCCTAGTAGGAAAGTCCGTGAAATATTTCACATAAATCGCACGCTGTGTTCATGATTTGAGGCATTTTGTTCCAAAAATGTGTTTTGCAAAAATCCACCTGTTGGTGGCGCTATAACAGGCCAATGTGAAAAGGGTGGGATATATTCCTCAGACGAGTAGGAAAGTCTGTGAAAGATTTCACGTAAATTGCACACTGCGTTCATGATTTGAGGATTTTTGTTCAAAACGGGCCAATCCTGCAAATTTTGAAAACCAATGTTAGCCAATCAGGATGGAATATGAAATATCGGACAGATCCGTCTTGAGCACATGACTATAGAGATACTGTGTTATGCCAAAGTTGACGAAAAAGCGTGACGAAAAAGCGTGACGAAAAAGGGTGACGAGAAAGCGTGACCTAAAAAGGTTTGAATGGGGTTTCTAGGTGTAAGTATGTAGGACTAGTAGCATGCCAAAGTTTCTGCTATTGCCATTGAGAATGCATTGGGCGTTTAAGTTAAATAACTCAGAAACTACAACACATTTCAAAGTAAAAAGTTCCAGTATGTGTCTCCACAGTAAGGTGAATTATAAAAAGTGTGAATGGAGTTTCTAGGTGAAAGTGCTTTTTTGACGTGCCAATATCTGCCATTGAGCCCCATTGTAAATTTCTCAAATTTGAAAGCACTATATTTCTAAAACTATGGAACATTTCAAAGATTCCCTTTCAGGCAAACATGTCCACCGTAAGATGAACCTAAATAGGTTATATGCCCATAGCCCATGGCCTTGGATGGCATACTATAGCATGCCTTTTTTCATCATTTTTGAGGATTTGAAAAAAAGAAGACGGAAATCACCCCGAGACCATGGACTATAGCCCATGGTCTCGGAGTGATTTTCATATTTTTTTCAAATCCTCGTTTTTCATCCTTTTTGACGGCATACTATATAGCATGCCGTTTCCGGTTTTCATCATTTTTGAGGATTTGAAAAAAAGACAGCATACTATAGTATGTAATTTTTTCATGATTTTGGGGCACTATGTCAGAGCCCGGACTTGAACCTGTAGCTTCCTGATTCCCAGGCAGGCTCTGTACCCAGTGAGCCACTGTGCTTGCTGTGTACAAAAAGCAAAAAAGATAATGATAGAAGAGCCAGAGACTTGTTTCCATTGTGGTTCATAAGCATTCAAACCTCTAGAGATAAACAACAACACAATAAACAATAGACAAATCTCCTGGTATTTTATTTATTTTATTTGTTGTTACTCAAAGGGAAAGGCAAACTGTGTTGTGGCAGGTAGTAAGTAGCTCAGTGACTTATCACACTGGTTACATGATCTGGAGGTTGTGGGTTCAAACCCCACTCAAATCTTTACTTGCCAATATCTGCCATTGAGCCCCATTGTACATTTCTCAAATTTGAAAGCACTATATTTTCTAAAACTATGAAACATTTCAAAGATTCCTTTTCAGGCAAACATGTCCACCGTAAGATGAACCTAAATAGGTTTGGGGTTTCTAGGTGTAAGTATATAGGACTAGTAGCATGCCAAACAGGGACGTGGTGGGCCCAGAATTCAGCCCGGGAAGTGGAGTTGCGGAGGCCCTCTAGTTTTTATTTTATTTTATTAATACAAAAAAAAGAAACGGCTGGCCCAGACCGGCCTGGACTGGACCGGCCTGGGCTGGCCCAGACCGGCCTGGACTGGACCGGCCTGGACTGGACCGGCCTGGCCCAGACCGGCCTGGACTGGACCGGCCGTTCGGGAGTTGTCCCGAATTTCCCAATGGCCAGCACGTCCCTGCCTGTGTAACGATTTGCTGGATTTCTTTGACAAAATATGGAGGAGTAAAAGCAAAAAGTGTGTTTTACAAAAGCCGGCCTCCTGGTGGCGCTATAACAGGCCATTCTGGAAGATTTGGGGCAGAGGTTCATCATTGGCATCCAGGGAGTGTGTGTGCAAAGTTTGGCATCGACCAGGTTAACGGTGCCGGAGATTAGCTGGTAACAGACGGACGGACGGACACACGGACGGACGGACGGACGGACGGACGGACGGACGGACACACACACACACACACACACACACACACACACACACACACACACACACACACACACACACACACACACACACACACACACACACACACACACACACACACACACACACACACACACACACACACACACACACACACACACACACACACACACACACACACACACAGTGCAAAACATACTCTCTCCCCATGCCTTCGGCCTGGTGGAGACAACATGTACTGGAAAGTGCTGGCTGCTGGTATACGCTACCAAAGACTAGCCAAGCTCAAAAAGTTGATAGCTGTTTATAGGAAATGTTTTGCATACTTTATACAGACTAATGTCGTACAGTCGTAAATCAAAGAGCACAAATTCAGATCATTAATCAAATTTGGTTGTTTGCATGGGTTTCTTTGATGCACTGGTTTTTGCTAGAATGCATGAACTATGGGCCTACTGATGCAGTAAATTATACCTTTGGGCTCACACACCTGGTAAACACTTTCCCGCAAAATATACAGATGCAGATGAAACAAATCACAAAATACTGTTTAACAGAACCCTTATGAATTCAGTTACAATACAATCAATTTTGACAATAATGAGCACTCTATTTGCTACATTGATTCAGTTGTTTTTAATTTAGCATACATAGCACAGTTAAGACAATATGACACTGTTTAGACATGTATTTATTAATGCACCAAAGTAAATTCAAACAAGCAAATATCGAGTACTTTTCTTCCACATACCAGTGCTGGTATAAGTGCAATTATTGTACTATTACTAAACAGCACATCGACCACTGAATGCATGTTTGCATCCTGTGAAATTGTGCCCAAATACAATTATTTTTCTCACCACAACAATACTGTTACAAAGTTGCATTCATTTCAGCCGCATTTACCGTATCATGTCCCCTTTGCCAAAAGACTTAACAGGTTAATTAGTGGTGAGTTTAATTAATTATTATTCAGTGCATTGCCATTTATTGTATGACTTTACTATAAACAATGGAGAATGGAAACCCATTTCTTCTGAAAGGGTCGCGCTAAATTTCCGCTCGTAGGGAAACTACAGAAAAATGTGAATGTGCAATGCTAACTGTACGAAGGTGTGTTTATAAATGAAATACAGTACAGGCTCATCCTCCAGCTAAGGTTCAATGGATAACCTTGAGAATGGCCATGAAGATGTTCTTGCCTAGCAGCATTCCATCTGAACATGGACACATTTCTTTCTTTTTGTGACGCAACACTGAGATTGCCATCATCCTGTACCTTTTGCATCACCTTAGCCTTCAAATGGCTCAGCCTATATTATATTATGCTATATAAAATACTGTAGGCACTGAAGAAAGAAGTCACATGAATACATACATTATTCCAAGCAGTGACTGGATCTGTAGGCAAAAACGAATTAAAAAATAATTCTTCACCCAAGTTTACATTCAGTCAATCAATTTTGTGAATGAAAATGACAGCTTGACAGATTCCTATCACAACTGTTGAGAGGTGGAATTACAGATTATCTGTAGCATAATACGATTGTGGAATTTAAGAGTCATCTGGCTTGAGAGTCTACCTGGCTAATGACATTCAAAATATTGTCAGGGTAGCATTCTCTAATAAACAAGATGTGGCCTTATTCAGCCAGTTGTTGGCCTAATTGTGATATAGCACATGCCAATTGTTAAATGCAATCCTTGATTTTCCTATGTAATATTGACACTAATAAGCAAGTTATAACTCTTGGCTGCAGTACATACTGTACCACATAATGACTTGGAGCCACAATGACTTCATTCATTTATTCAGACAGGTTTTTGGTGTGTGACATGCGTTCCTAATTAATGCAGATTCTGCATTAACAAGCATGTGTGCACATGTGTAGTATTATCACATGGAAAAGACATGGGATAATGGAAGTGGTGCTATCAGATATGTTCTTCATGTCCGCTATGCACAGCCCTTCAGGAATGCAATGCATGTTTTGACCCTCTAATGAGTCGGTCCTAATCATGCTGTAGTTAAATGTAATGTAGCGTCTTAGCCATTTAAGCAATATTACACAAGAGGGTGTGGGTTAACGTGATTATTGCCACGACAGGGATGCGGTAAGGAACGAGACGAAGTCGAGTTCCGCAAGCATCACTGAAGTGGCAATAATCACGTTAAACCACACCCTCGAGTGTAATATTGCAATTATACCACAGTTACCCTTAAAACTAAGAAAATCGCTGAATTTTTTTTTTTAATGACAGATGTAGTCACTACGACCACAAATGTCCCAAGAAACTAGCTAGCCTAGCCACCGAGTTTGCTAGCGCTCTGGGAGAACAGCAGCTGAATTCTTTGTTTTGATTAGGTGGTGAATGGTGCTGGTTTAACCCACGGCTAGAAGGCTGTTTCAACCAATCAGATTGCTTCCTCGAAACGACCTGTGGTATAATTTGTGTCGCATAATACGCTTGCTATTTACAATATTGATCTAATACTAGCATGGGTCCTCCTCTGTGAAGGCACAGGAACTTTGACACTCTTCAAGGCAACTTCAACATACTGTAGATGAATGTCCGCGGGCCATATCTTGCGCGCCACCTTACCCCTTATGTTTAAACTTATTAGCCATATTTTACTATTTTGAAAAACATTTTAAAATAGTTCAACTAGCCAATCTACTGTACATTGACGGTCACGTTGTGAGCTTGTAAACTGGATATTTAAAAAAAATCACACCCGTGTGAACTGAGTGGTGCAACTAGTCAGTGACGTCACACACTAACCATAGCAACCATGCTCACATGTACGTAGGTACACACAGGTACAGGTACACACATACATAGACACATACAGACAAAGCTGGTTGTTGGAGTGGTTTGCACCACTCAAAAAAGGGAAAAAAAGATAGGGCCCGATGTTCCTATAACCCTAAACACATAATCTGATTCTTCAAAAATCTGCTTATCAACAGACACAGTTGAGCCAAAAAAATGGGAACAACACAGTCTACTTTTGGAATGCATCGATTCATTCTTGGAACAGTAATATATACAGTACATTCACATTGGACGGGAGTGAGTGAGTGAGTGAGACTTCTGGCTGAGGAAATAAAGTAAATGCTAATGTGATTTGTGATGCTGTGGTTCTTCTCATCCTCTCAGCCTCTTAACAGATGGGATCTTTCCCTCCCATGGGATCAGATAAAAGGCGGTCCATCTCCAACACGGCACAGCACGGCACATTCAAGAAAGGCTGGCTTCCAAAGAGATGCAGTCCGCTGGTACTCGCACAGCAATCCTGGTGGGAGCAGAATCTGTGCGTCGTCAGGCATCCACGATGAGGTTGAATTTAAGTATATCCATTTGATCTAAAAAAGGAGGTGGGAATCGGCCCACAAGTGTCACAAGGACGGAAATCTGTGGCGGGCAAAAACAGCCTTTGATTCCACATCACACAGGCTGAGTAGCTCCGCGTGCCGGTGATGTCACCTTCATAATGACATTACCAATCCCTTGATAATATAGAACGGATCGTTTACAGACTGGGCTGGAGAACCACGTTTAAACGGCGTGCCGCGGCGCATGACGTGGCGTCCATGTCACACAGTCAACGGCAGTTGCCATACCATGAGTATATTCTCTGCACCCTCTCCACCTGTCCTAGTACCTCTCTCCCTCAACCTACGGAAGCCCCTCCCGCCAGAGATGACGGCTGCGGAAGTGACCCTGTCCCTGCGCCCGCCGTCCCGCTCACAGGGACGGCCGTGGACCCACATCTCGGGGTCGTCGCTGAGCTCGTAGATCGAGCCGTCCTCCAGACTGTGCTCCATGAGGGACTCCAGGGAGGAGTCGGATGCCTCGTCGCCCAGAGCCGTCAGCGGACGTCCTGGCAGGCCGGACGTGGAGCGTAGGCGGTACTGCAGCAGGACACCACGTCCCTTGCCGCCTCTCGTCTCCCCTGCCTGTCCTTGAAAGCAGCCGGACTGCTGCAGGGACTCCTGGGAGGACATGTCGCTACGGTCCTCCCCTCCGCATGCAGAGTCTGGCCCATCGCCAACAGAGTCCCTCTTCAGCAGCTCAGCGGACAGGGTGCTGGTGGTGGCCACCAGGAAGTCAACAGGCCCACAGTGGGCATTCAGAGAGGTCATCCCCTTTCCTGAAGGGGAGAAGCAGTGGAATATTAAAATATTGCGAAGGGTACAGTACATCTGCTTAGACAACTATCTGCTTACGATGTATGTTACCAATGCCAACAAAACAACTTCCTGCAAGTTATGGTATTTTTCATATACAGTAGTATGTGAAGGCAGTGAAGCAATAAAAACTGCACAAATAAAAAATGTGACTCATAGGAGTCTAAGATGTATCTTTATATCCATTTCATTCAGAATTGAGAACGATCTGTTACTGTGAAAACTGTAGTAACGCAAGTGAAAAGCACAACTTGACCTCAACAACTTGACCTCTCAGCAGCAGTGCGTTAACTTGACCTCAACAACTTGACCTCTCAGCAGCAGTGACCTTGACCTCTCAGCAGCAGCTGCGTTTACATTTATTCATATTACAAAATGTTTATTTATACTGCATTTTCTGTGCAATAATAAGTTGGGTTTTTATTAAAAAACTGGCTTATAATAAGGTTTAACCACTTTACTAAAACAACACTCTTTCTGTTGGCATGAGTAACAAAGCACTGCCTGACAGACAGTGGTACATTTATCTGGCCAGAATATGTCACTGCTGTGTTGTCAAAACGCTAACAAAAGCCCCATTCCCACTTGCCAGGAGAACAATGTAGCCTGTGACCTCAATAATGTCCAGTGCAGAGTTATTTCCTATCATGAGAAAAAACTTGTTGCTTTCATTTTGACCTCCCAAGAACCCATTCAATCACTGTCAGTCCTCCAAACGCTGATCCATCCATACCTGTTATTTTTGGGATGCCTTCCAGTTTGGGAACCGGAAGGGTGATGATGATGCCATGGGCAGTACCGACCCATAACAGCCCCCGGCAAATCAGGAGGCTGGTCACACGCATGCTTTTTTGACCTGCAATAAAAAGGAAACACTGGGTCACTCGCAATGTAAGACTTACGGCCGGGCTCCACCGGGCGCGTCAGCGTCGCGTCAGTGTCGCGTCTCCGTCACCGTCAGGGAATGTTCCCTTTTTAATCAATGAAGGGTGGCTCCACTGCCCGCGTTGCGTTGCGTTGACGGAGACGCGACGCGTGCATTAAAATTGAACCGGTGCGTTTTTTGACGCACGCGACGGAGACGCAACGCGTCCGGTGGAGCCCTGGCGTAACGGCCGGGCTCCACCGGGCGCGTCAGCGTCGCGTCTCCGTCACCGTCAGGGAATGTTCCCTTTTTAATCAATGAAGGGTGGCTCCACTGCCCGCGTTGCGTTGCGTTGACGGAGACGCGACGCATGCATTAAAATTGAACCGGTGCGTTTTTTGACGCACGCGACGGAGACGCAACGCGTCCGGTGGAGCCCTGGCGTTATAAGTTCCACATGAAAATGCAAATCTCTGGTTAGATTTATGTGAAGCTGCAATGCACCTAGCAAGCGCAAAACAAGCTTGGGAAAAAGGGGGGTAAAAAAATCTTCCAACATAGACAACCCAGGCAATTAGAGAAAATGATTAGGATAAATTGGATTTCCCCATTTGCTGGTGCAGCACTTAAAAGGAAAAGCTACCATGGATAGTTGGATACATTAAACTGGAAATAGACGTCTTATCATTAAAGGAATAAACATTACACAGAAGTAGTCTACATTTGAACTCACAGATCAGTTGGTTTATAGGCTATATGAACATCCATTGTATGAAACCTCCTGGTGATGGAAGTTATACGTGCACATGGCCGTGTATAACTACACTGGCATATATACATATATATATACAGATATATATCCATATGACTGCATTACTGACATAGGAATGAATGGTAACACTTGTTATGCATACCATGTCTATAATGCATTATAAACATACTCCGACCCCCAATATAAATTGACTGCTACGATAACCTTAATAATAGAGACAATACACCATGAATACATACTGAAACCAGATATAATCATTAGGGAAGGTGTATGCATGTACTATGTGTACTATATGTAAACTCTTCATTTCCACTTTCCAGCCATTCTTTTTTTTTCTTTTTTTTTAAAAATAATTTGGGGACCCCCCAAAATAATTTGGCGACCCCCTGAGGGGTCGCGACCCACGGGTTGAGAACCCCTGGCCCTAGGGCAGGGGTTCTCAACGTTCTGGCTGGGGACCCCCGGAAATGCTTTGACCATGTCTCTCTCCTCATGCATAGAGGAAGCATGAGATCAATCCGTTGCTCTCCCCAGGTTGGCAGAGGGAGTGTAGTGCCCAGGATTAGATAATTGACACTTGGGTGAAAAAGGTTTCATGACATGAATTTTCATGTATTGTTATTGTAGGTTTTATGACCTCAATCACACCCAAAAAAAACATGAACTTTGAACATTCAGTGGATTTTCTGTGGTCTGGAGTTTTCTCTGGGGTTTGGCAGCCTTTTGAGCTGCAATGAAAACAGGCTAATATGCATTGTCCTGTCCAAATAAACAAATAAAGTAAAAAAGCAGTATAACGTGAAAGTATTCTTACAAATGCATGGTAGGGAAAAGTTTTCATGGCAAGGACCGCAACAATTACACTTATTAGCCCACAGACCCCCATTTGAAAAGTATCAAGGACACCCAGTTTGACATGCACCACAGAAAGTATGGACAGTCGCACAGGTACTCCCAAATATATTGCACAGATCCAATTGTAGGTGCATTTGCATCCAAAATGGTCTCAATTTTGAGCTTTGGCTTGAGAGAACTCATGGCTTTTGCAACCTGTGATGTTGTGAGCTTGTAGATTAGCTGTTTTCGCCGGAGCGCACGCTGTAGCCACTTGGGAGAGGGAGTTGGTAGTGCTAAGGAGAGACACAGATCGTTCTGACCACATACGTTCAAGACAGTTGTATCTCCTGTTGTGTTTATAGCGAACTGAAGACGGCCGCGCGCGCACACACACACACACACACACACACACACACACACACACACACACACACACACACACACACACACACACACACACACACACACACACACACACACACACACACACACACACACACACACACACACACACACACAGGATGCATAAGTGTTACCGAATAGACCTTGCCTTTACCCTTCAGTTCTACAACAGCCTACAACAGCCTGATGCCAAATGTTGTGTGAAGTTGACGAGTGACGCATGAGGGCTTGCATACGCATTCCAGCGAAGTCGCCGGGATGCGTATGCAAGCCCTCATGTGTCACTCATCAACATGCCACTCACAAGCAATGCATAAACTAGCTTTGAGTTTGCTAAATCAGAGGCAATTCCCAATCCCAGAATGTCGCGCTAGTTTGAGATGCAGGCGACCCTGCATGCATCTGTGATGATAGGGTAGCAGGTGATATCTAGATAGATGGATAGATGCTCATAGCAGTTTCACCTATTATACCACTTAGCAATATTAGTACTCGAGGTTCATTACATTTTCTGCCAATGTGACAGACTAAGCCATACCCAGCCCCTAGAGTACAACAGGAGGCCATGCAATTACTTTCTTGTCACACAGCCTATAGCAGTTTTCTTATTTTCTGCACCTTAGTTCCTTAACCCCATAAGCCATATTTTATTATTTGTAGTATGATTGCGTTGTGTGGTGAAAATAGAAAATTTGATGCATGGTGAGCTTGTAGATCTGTCACATTTTTTGGGGGAAAATCTGACACGCCCAACATAGGGGCGCTAGGGTTAACCCGTTTTGGGCGGGAACCCCTTTTGGTGTTTTAAGCATTACGTTATACTTTAGCTATTGAAAAATAGCAGATCTACAAGCTCATAGCGCGCCACCGAGTGGCGCGCTACGAGCTTGTAGGTCTGCTATTTTTGAAAAATCGTGAAAATGCGGCACAAATCTTTGAAAATTGAACATTATATTCTTTCAGACGACTTTTTTTTAATTTCGACGTCAGGCCTAAATGGCTTAACGTGATGAATGTATTATCAAAGAGTTAACGAGAACATTCCAAAGTTGTCCACCATAGATCTCTACTACTGCGTGTCTATAGGGAAGGGGAAAAAAGGCTAATTGCATGTTCTCATTACAGATGCAAAAGCTTTGTTTCCAGTTAACAAAGGGTGAAAAACAATGTTTGTTATGGGTTTATTTTTGCAATCTCTTTGCGCTCCCTGAGCCCGCCCTCGGCTCCCATTGTGGCCTACTTATCAGTAGCACCATTTACAATAATATCCATGGCAACCATAATTGAATTACACCAACATGTCATGTGATCGCAGCGGAAAAAATAATGCTCATTTACATGTATACGAAATGTATTTACATGGCTGTTCCGTGTCGTGCTCAGATTAGAACGTGCTACATAATTGCACGAGTGGCTTGAGAGTTCCCTAATTGATTTGTTTGATTCGTGCATGAACGAAGCATTCACACGTTGACGGCTGGCGAGGCAGAGCAGCATGTTGTGGACATGGATCCATAGCTGAGGAGGTGCATGTTGTGGACATGGATCCATAGCTGAGGTGCATGTTGTGGACATGGAGCCATAGCTGAGGTGCATGTTGTGGACATGGATCCATAGCTGAGGTGCATGTTGTGGTTATGGATCCATAGCTGAGGTGCATGTTGTGGACATGGATCCATAGCTGAGGTGCATGTTGTGGACATGGATCCATAGCTGAGGAGGTGCATGTTGTGGTCATGGATCCATAGCTGAGGAGGTGCATGTTGTGGACATGGATCCATAGCTGAGGAGGTGCATGTTGTGGACATGGATCCATAGCTGAGGTGCATGTTGTGGACATGGATCCATAGCTGAGGAGGTGCATGTTGTGGTCATGGATCCATAGCTGAGGTGCATGTTGTGGTCATGGATCCATAGCTGAGGTGCATGTTGTGGTCATGGATCCATAGCTGAGGAGGTGCATGTTGTGGTCATGGATCCATAGCTGAGGTGCATGTTGTGGACATGGATCCATAGCTGAGGTGCATGTTGAGGACATGGATCCATAGCTGAGGTGCATGTTGTGGACATGGATCCATAGCTGAGGTGCATGTTGTGGACATGGATCCATAGCTGAGGTGCATGTTGTGGACATGGATCCATAGCTGAGGTGCATGTTGAGGACATGGATCCATAGCTGAGGTGCATGTTGTGGACATGGATCCATAGCTGAGGTGCATGTTGTGGACATGGATCCATAGCTGAGGTGCATGTTGTGGACATGGAGCCATAGCTGAGGTGCATGTTGTGGACATGGATCCATAGCTGAGGTGCATGTTGTGGACATGGATCCATAGCTGAGGAGGTGCATGTTGTGGACATGGATCCATAGCTGAGGAGGTGCATGTTGTGGACATGGATCCATAGCTGAGGAGGTGCATGTTGTGGACATGGATCCATAGCTGAGGAGGTGCATGTTGTGGACATGGATCCATAGCTGAGGAGGTGCATGTTGTGGACATGGATCCATAGCTGAGGTGCATGTTGTGGTCATGGATCCATAGCTGAGGTGCATGTTGTGGTCATGGATCCATAGCTGAGGTGCATGTTGTGGTCATGGATCCATAGCTGAGGTGCATGTTGTGGACATGGATCCATAGCTGAGGTGCATGTTGTGGTCATGGATCCATAGCTGAGGTGCATGTTGTGGACATGGATCCATAGCTGAGGTGCATGTTGTGGACATGGATCCATAGCTGAGGTGCATGTTGTGGACATGGAGCCATAGCTGAGGTGCATGTTGTGGACATGGATCCATAGCTGAGGTGCATGTTGTGGACATGGATCCATAGCTGAGGAGGTGCATGTTGTGGACATGGATCCATAGCTGAGGTGCATGTTGTGGACATGGATCCATAGCTGAGGTGCATGTTGTGGACATGGATCCATAGCTGAGGTGCATGTTGTGGACATGGATCCATAGCTGAGGAGGTGCATGTTGTGGACATGGATCCATAGCTGAGGTGCATGTTGTGGACATGGATCCATAGCTGAGGTGCATGTTGTGGACATGGATCCATAGCTGAGGTGCATGTTGTGGACATGGATCCATAGCTGAGGTGCATGTTGAGGACATGGATCCATAGCTGAGGTGCATGTTGTGGTCATGGATCCATAGCTGAGGTGCATGTTGTGGACATGGATCCATAGCCGAGGTGCATGTTGTGGACATGGATCCATAGCTGAGGTGCATGTTGTGGACATGGATCCATAGCTGAGGTGCATGTTGTGGACATGGATCCATAGCTGAGGTGCATGTTGTCAGTGACAGAGGGAGCAGAGTGGGTTTAGAGGCCTCTAGCAAAGGACCCTCTCTCAATCTAGGTCATCCTCGGACAAGTCCTCCAGCGGCCATCTTGACACTCAATACTGCGTGGGTCTGTCTCGCCAGTAGCCCTGCCACTTTCTTTTGTAGGTAGGCGTGGGATGCCCACATGATCTGACCTGTGTGTTGGCTCCTAGGTGTGGGATGCCCACATGATCGATGCCTGTGTGTTGGCTCCTAGGCGTGGGATGCCCACATGATCTGACCTGTGTGTTGGCTCCTAGGCGTGGGATGCCCACATGATCTGACCTGTGTGTTGGCTCCTAGGCGTGGGATGCCCACATGATCTGACCTGTGTGTTGGCTCCTAGGTGTGGGATGCCCACATGATCGATGCCTGTGTGTTGGCTCCTAGGTGTGGGATGCCCACATGATCTGACCTGTGTGTTGGCTCCTAGGTGTGGGATGCCCACATGATCTGACCTGTGTGTTGGCTCCTAGGCGTGGGATGCCCACATGATCTGACCTGTGTGTTGGCTCCTAGGCGTGGGATGCCCACATGATCTGACCTGTGTGTTGGCTCCTAGGTGTGGGATGCCCACATGATCTGACCTGTGTGTTGGCTCCTAGGTGTGGGATGCCCACATGATCGATGCCTGTGTGTTGGCTCCTAGGTGTGGGATGCCCACATGATCTGACCTGTGTGTTGGCTCCTAGGTGTGGGATGCCCACATGATCTGACCTGTGTGTTGGCTCCTAGGTGTGGGATGCCCACATGATCTGACCTGTGTGTTGGCTCCTAGGTGTGGGATGCCCACATGATCTGACCTGTGTGTTGGCTCCTAGGTGTGGGATGCCCACATGATCTGACCTGTGTGTTGGCTCCTAGGTGTGGGATGCCCACATGATCTGACCTGTGTGTTGGCTCCTAGGTGTGGGATGCCCACATGATCTGACCTGTGTGTTGGCTCCTAGGTGTGGGATGCCCACATGATCTGACCTGTGTGTTGGCTCCTAGGTGTGGGATGCCCACATGATCTGACCTGTGTGTTGGCTCCTAGGTGTGGGATGCCCACATGATCTGACCTGTGTGTTGGCTCCTAGGTGTGGGATGCCCACATGATCTGACCTGTGTGTTGGCTCCTAGGTATGGGATGCCCACATGATCTGACCTGTGTGTTGGCTCCTAGGTGTGGGATGCCCACATGATCTGACCTGTGTGTTGGCTCCTAGGTGTGGGATGCCCACATGATCTGACCTGTGTGTTGGCTCCTAGGTGTGGGATGCCCACATGATCTGACCTGTGTGTTGGCTCCTAGGTGTGGGATGCCCACATGATCTGACCTGTGTGTTGGCTCCTAGGTGTGGGATGCCCACATGATCGATGCCTATGTGTTGGCTCCTAGGTGTGGGATGCCCACATGATCGATGCCTGTGTGTTGGCTCCTAGGTGTGGGATGCCCACATGATCGATGCCTGTGTGTTGGCTCCTAGGTGTGGGATGCCCACATGATCGATGCCTGTGTGTTGGCTCCTAGGTGTGGGATGCCCACATGATCGATGCCTGTGTGTTGGCTCCTAGGTGTGGGATGCCCACATGATCGATGCCTGTGTGTTGGCTCCTAGGTGTGGGATGCCCACATGATCTGACCTGTGTGTTGGCTCCTAGGTGTGGGATGCCCACATGATCTGACCTGTGTGTTGGCTCCTAGGTGTGGGATGCCCACATGATCGATGCCTGTGTGTTGGCTCCTAGGTGTGGGATGCCCACATGATCGATGCCTGTGTGTTGGCTCCTAGGTGTGGGATGCCCACATGATCGATGCCTATGTGTTGGCTCCTAGGTGTGGGATGCCCACATGATCGATGCCTGTGTGTTGGCTCCTATACATACTGCACAAGTATTCTGTCTGGAGGCCCCTGGTTTTTATCTTCTCATTGGTTGGCAACATGCTCATCCTGGGTGATGTTTAGTACGTACAGTACGTAGCATTCTGGTGTAGCACCCATCCAGGGACTTCTGTATAGGACTGGCATTCACAGCCATTTACAGGACGACGACACAGTCGCAGAGAAGAAGGTGATCGAGCTTGATATCATGTCGGGGACTTCCACACACTGGCCATGCTTTTTCAGAGCCTTCCATGCAAGTGCTTTTTCTAACTTGGGAGTTCTTGCTCTGTCGAGTTAATCCACGAGTCCAGTATTTTAAAGTCATGGCTTGTTTCAGCACAGTGCCTCATGTTGTTGTTAGAGGTTTAGCCCATGGGACCAACCTTGGCACGCGCTGGTCGAGAGCTAGCTGTGCCTGCTCCACATGGTGAGACAGACAGGGAGTCGCCCCCTTGTAACACTGAGTTCCTGCTCCTGCCCAATGCATAATAAGAGCATGTGTTCAGGACTATAATGAAGAGGAAGTGTTTTATTCTTTCTTTTTGCCAGCCATTTATATTCTGTGTAGAACAGGGAAGTAGGGAGTAGAAAATCTTTGTAAAGCTTTTAAGCATCGACTTGGAAGTTAAATCAGAGAATGTGGGCGCAAGGCATCAAGTTCTGGAAACATAATTGTGGGGGTTGGCGACACTTGAGATGAAGGGGGTATGACTATGACATCACCTCAAGCAATCTTCCACCTCCAATTTTTCGCAAACATGCACATGCACCACAATACACAGTGGTGTGATACAGTGGGGGGGGTTGGTATTGTGGGGGGAAAAAAGATGTCTCTGAAGATAAATGTCTCCTCCTGCAATGTCACAGAGGGCTTTATTTTGGAATACTGCTTTTCACCCTGAGGAGGGAACTATTAAAGCCATTAGTAAGAGGAGACACGAGCATTTTTCAGAACCTCAGACCTTTCTCTCTTGTTTACCGCAACCGGAATTCCCTATGTGTATATATCACATTAACCCATTTTGGACGGGAATCCCTTTTGGTGTTAGCATTATGTTATGCTTTAGCTATTGAAAAATAGCAGACCTACAAGCTCGTAGCGCGCCACCGAGTGGCGCGCTACGAGCTTGTAGGTCTGCTATTTTTGAAAAATCAAAGAACGACTGACATAGAAACATAGCTTTTCCAGAAAACTGTCAGGATTTAGAAGACATTTGTAGAATCGTTCCCAGGTCTAAATGCGTTAAAGGGAGAGGATTATGGAGTATATTATTAATGCATGTCCTATTACAAGTCAAGGACAAAACCAAGAGGGAATAAAACCCCTGATATGTAATAACTAGGAAGTGTTTCCTGTGTAAATGCACTGCAGTTGAGATACACTTTCTTCCTTTGTATTGTAGCTAAAAACAGAATGTTATCAAATACTCTCTCCTCTTTCTTTGGAGACCAGCAACCCATTTCTTTTAGGCCTGAATCTCCCCCTGGGGCCATGCCACGAGGCTGCCACCCTCTCACAAATCGGCCACATATTTCAAGGAGAGGTGCAGGCGCAAGTTGAAAAATGACACCTGCGGTCACTTGTATTCTCCAGACGCCATGAGCTGTGTCTGTCACCTCAAAGTGCCCTTTTTGAACAAAACAACAAATGAAAAGAATACCGAGACCAAAAAGGAAACTTTTGTCCCTCTAGTCTAAACTGTCTTCATTCTAGAGATTTAGATTGAGTGCTGCTATTGCTTTGAGTGTTGTTCTAAACACATCAATCTCTCTCTAGTCTACACTGCAGTCTACAATAGCATAAATACAGACATGAACACAACTGAACAGATTGAAATGCACGGGAAGTTTGAATCAGAGTTTGAATCAAAATGACATTGAAATCAGGAAATGGACTTTCTCCGGCCGGCCACAGAGTCTTATCCAATTTGTTCGGCAGAGCTCCCTGAACAAACAGAGAAAAAATGCCCACGTTAGGTGATAAATATTTCATTTTATCATGAAGGAAGGAAGGCAGATAGGGTGTGATGTGATACCTCCCGCATACTCAATGGACTGCAGCTAGAAGTGAAGTGACAGCGAGGAGATTCTTTAGCCCATTTCCACCTGAGATCAGATTCTAAAAAGGTCTAAAAAGGTCTTCTACATCAGTGGCGTATTCAGGAATTACGTTTTGGCCAGGCAAGATAAGTGTTAATTGTCGTCTCCCCGCGCACAATCGTAGCACTAAAGGTTTTCAAAGAGATATACCTGCCAGACGAGTAGGATACAAAGGCTGAAAGGCTTGCATTTACATTCCAATGGGTGATTGAGGGTCGCGCTCTACCGCAACGGCCAATCAGCTGTCCACTAATAGTTCTCATGTCTTGTGTTTGTCCTCTTTTTTTCTCATTGTATGGATTTTGGCCAGGCCAGAAATGGATTTGGACAGGCGGACGCCTGCCCTCGCCTTATTGTAGATACGCCTCTGTTCTACATCCTGACAGTTTTCTGAAAAAGCTATGTTTCTGTCAGTCGTTCTTCAATTTAAAAAAAATAGCAGACCTACAAGCTCGTAGCGTGCCACTCGGTGGCGCGCTACGAGCTTGTAGGTCTGCTATTTTTCAATAGCTAAAGCATAACATAATGCTAACACCAAAAGGGGTTTCCCGCCCAAAATGGGTTAGAAAGGGATGAAAAGGGAGCAGTGTGGGGGGCGGGGTGGGGGGTGATGCGGCGGTACAAAGAGAAAGGAAAAAGATTGAAGAGTGAACGCAAGAAAAGGTGTTAGGTGAAGGAAAACAGAGTTAGACACAGAGGCGGACGGGGCGAACCCAGCATGATACCTCTGTTTCAGGGACGCTGAAGGAAAGACAGGCGTGTTTCCATGGAAACCCTCCTAATGGAAATCTTTTGACTCTGGTATTTCACTGCTCCTCTGCGACTTTATTTCATTTTTATTAATTCCTCCCTCTAACCCCATGGCTCTATTAGGGCTCTGCGTGGCCTGGAGACTGAGAGACTGATACGTATTCAGGTCAGTCCTTGGAGGAGCTCTGCACCCCGCAGGAGCAACTTGGACAAGACCGGAATACCACTCAGGGAAAGAGGCATTGGGAGAGAACGTCGTCACTTAATTGGCACCCTCTCTTGAGCTGTTAAGACCTTATTATAGTGTGCTGTGTGTTTTCATCCGAAGGCCTGGTGTATGTTTTCATCCTAGACCTAAGGCCTGGTGTATGTTTTCATCCTAAGGCCTGGTGTATGTTTTCATCCGAAGGCCTGGTGTATGTTTTCATCCGAAGGCCTGGTGTATGTTTTCATCCTAGACCTAAGGCCTGGTGTATGTTTTCATCCTAGACCTAAGGCCTGGTGTATGTTTTCATCCTAGACCTAAGGCCTGGTGTATGTTTTCATCCTAGACCTAAGGCCTGGTGTATGTTTTCATCCGAAGGCCTGGTTTATGTTTTCATCCTAGACCTAAGGCCTGGTGTATGTTTTCATCCTAGACCTAAGGCCTGGTGTATGTTTTCATCCTAGACCTAAGGCCTGGTGTATGTTTTCATCCTAGACCTAAGGCCTGGTGTATGTTTTCATCCTAAGGCCTGGTTTAGAGTTAGCTGCTGCGTGCCAGTGTTCGGAATGAGCAGATCTAAAAACTCACAGGGCAATGGGCATCACAGATTACTTTTAGAAATAAACATTATAGAAAAGGATGCAGAAACTGACATCAAAGTAGCATTGGTATATATACAAATGAGTTATACAAAGAAAATGGAAATATACATACAGAGACAAAAACAATTGTGATTAATTTGGGCGTTTTGATCCAACAACCACAAAAGCTTTGCCCAGGTTTCATTACCTCTATCTAGACTCATCCACCAAAAGATCCCATTTGATTCTTAACTTCAACTCTGAAAGAAAGACAGTCAGACACCCTGTCTGCTTTATAAAACCTTTGGTGGCCATCTTTGTATCTCATTCACATTTTAAAGATGGATAGTTTTAGGCCTGGGCCGTGGCTCAGCGGTCCAGGAACCTCGGCCGGCAGCCCGAGTCTGGCAGTGTGCCGCGGGTTCGATTCCCGATCCCGACGGCCTTTACTGCATGTCACCCCCACAATCTCTCTCCCCCATTTCCTGTCAGCCTACTGTCTGTCCCTCTATAAAAGAATAAAATAAAATATAGGCGAAAGCAGTCACTAGGCCTATGCTATTTGACAGTTCTACTGTAATTGTGACCTTCAAACTGAGACATTATGAGCAGAAACATGATTCAAAAGGTTGCCCAGACATTGACATGAAACAAAAATAATGATGTTCTGTATCCTCTTTCACCAAACCAGCGGCACATAGAGGACTAGGGACAAGCTTCCATTTATACAAGTTTGACACATTTGGAAGAATTGAAATCACATTGCATTCAAGGGGGAGTGGTTAAACCAGGCTACAGCCCCCCAATATGCCTGTATATATTATGATATTATGATGAGTTATTTAACAGCTTACAGTATATTATCTTGTATATTATATGCACCGTGTCAGAGCCATGGGTGCATCAGTATTTCCATCTTGTGCGATGCATTGTGAGCTTGTCCATTGGCTACCTTTGGCCTGCGACACACTGACGTGACTATGGGTCAGACTCATTATGTGACTGTACTTAAAACTAATTATTATGTTAGGCAGCTACAATTATTTAGCTTATTTGATGCAATGCTTGATGGCAAGTTGCAACAGACCTCTCTCTAATTTACAGAGAGGAAGAACTGACACACTCTACTACACTGTAGAGCAACACACCTATGTATGTATTTGGTTAAAATGGGTAAGGTTTTAAAAAAAGGCAAAAGCATGCTCTGTTGCACTGGCCTAAAAGTGGGTCCTCTAAAACTGCTTCAACTTCTGAAAATGTGTTTGGTTCATTAGCCACCAGATGGCATACCTTATAAGTATGTATGTCTGTATGTCTGTATGTATGTATGTATGTATTTAAAAGGGGGGCTTTTTTGTAAAATCCCAGCCTACAAGACCTTCATATATTTAAAATGTAAGGTTACCAGTGAAGGGCAACCTGCCTATTCACTGGGGACTATGCAAGGCAGAGGCGTCCACCCCCCTGAGTCCAAGTTAGACTAGACCGCATACCTAAAATGTATGTATGTATGTATGTATGTATGTATGTATGTATGTATGTATGTATGTATGTATGTATACATCAGTCTACAGCATTATGTACGATGTGCTGTAGTGGGTGGATTGCAGCGTAGAACTCAAACACTTGACCGTATGCTACAGTACCTGGGTTCAGTAGTGGTGAGCGTGTGCTACAGTACCTGGGTTCAGTAGTGTTGAGCGTGTGCTACAGTACCTGGGTTCAGTAGTGGTGAGTGTATGCTACAGTACCTGGGTTCAGTAGTGGTGAGCGTATGCTACAGTACCTGGGTTCAGTAGTGGTGAGCGTGTGCTACAGTACCTGGGTTCAGTAGTGTTGAGCGTATGCTACAGTACCTGGGTTCAGTAGTGGTGAGCGTGTGCTACAGTACCTGGGTTCAGTAGTGGTGAGCGTATGCTACAGTACCTGGGTTCAGTAGTGGTGAGTGTATGCTACAGTACAGTACCTGGGTTCAGTAGTGGTGAGCGTATGCTACAGTACCTGGGTTCAGTAGTGGTGAGCGTATGCTACAGTACAGTACCTGGGTTCAGTAGTGGTGAGCGTATGCTACAGTACCTGGGTTCAGTAGTGTCGAGCGTATGCTACAGTACCTGGGTTCAGTAGTGTCGAGCGTATGCTACAGTACCTGGGTTCAGTAGTGCTGAGCGTGTGCTACAGTACCTGGGTTCAGTAGTGGTGAGCGTATGCTACAGTACCTGGGTTCAGTAGTGCTGAGCGTGTGCTACAGTACCTGGGTTCAGTAGTGGTGAGCGTATGCTACAGTACCTGGGTTCAGTAGTGTCGAGCGTATGCTACAGTACCTGGGTTCAGTAGTGTTGAGCGTATGCTACAGTACCTGGGTTCAGTAGTGTCGAGCGTATGCTACAGTACCTAGGTTCAGTAGTGGTGAGCGTATGCTACAGTACCTGGGTTCAGTAGTGTTGAGCGTATGCTACAGTACCTGGGTTCAGTAGTGGTGAGCGTATGCTACAGTACCTGGGTTCAGTAGTGGTGAGCGTGTGCTACAGTACCTGGGTTCAGTAGTGCTGAGCGTGTGCTACAGTACCTGGGTTCAGTAGTGGTGAGCGTGTGCTACAGTACCTGGGTTCAGTAGTGTTGAGCGTGTGCTACAGTACCTGGGTTCAGTAGTGGTGAGCGTATGCTACAGTACCTGGGTTCAGTAGTGTTGAGCGTGTGCTACAGTACCTGGGTTCAGTAGTGGTGAGCGTATGCTACAGTACCTGGGTTCAGTAGTGTCGAGCGTATGCTACAGTACCTGGGTTCAGTAGTGCTGAGCGTGTGCTACAGTACCTGGGTTCAGTAGTGGTGAGCGTATGCTACAGTACCTGGGTTCAGTAGTGCTGAGCGTGTGCTACAGTACCTGGGTTCAGTAGTGGTGAGCGTATGCTACAGTACCTGGGTTCAGTAGTGGTGAGCGTATGCTACAGTACCTGGGTTCAGTAGTGGTGAGTGTATGCTACAGTACCTGGGTTCAGTAGTGGTGAGCGTGTGCTACAGTACCTGGGTTCAGTAGTGTTGAGCGTGTGCTACAGTACCTGGGTTCAGTAGTGGTGAGCGTGTGCTACAGTACCTGGGTTCAGTAGTGGTGAGCGTATGCTACAGTACCTGGGTTCAGTAGTGGTGAGCGTGTGCTACAGTACCTGGGTTCAGTAGTGTTGAGCGTGTGCTACAGTACCTGGGTTCAGTAGTGGTGAGCGTGTGCTACAGTACCTGGGTTCAGTAGTGTTGAGCGTGTGCTACAGTACCTGGGTTCAGTAGTGGTGAGCGTATGCTACAGTACCTGGGTTCAGTAGTGCTGAGCGTGTGCTACAGTACCTGGGTTCAGTAGTGGTGAGCGTATGCTACAGTACCTGGGTTCAGTAGTGTCGAGCGTATGCTACAGTACCTGGGTTCAGTAGTGCTGAGCGTGTGCTACAGTACCTGGGTTCAGTAGTGGTGAGCGTGTGCTACAGTACCTGGGTTCAGTAGTGTTGAGCGTGTGCTACAGTACCTGGGTTCAGTAGTGGTGAGCGTATGCTACAGTACCTGGGTTCAGTAGTGGTGAGCGTATGCTACAGTACCTGGGTTCAGTAGTGTTGAGCGTGTGCTACAGTACCTGGGTTCAGTAGTGGTGAGCGTGTGCTACAGTACCTGGGTTCAGTAGTGGTGAGCGTATGCTACAGTACCTGGGTTCAGTAGTGTTGAGCGTATGCTACAGTACCTGGGTTCAGTAGTGTTGAGCGTATGCTACAGTACCTGGGTTCAGTAGTGTTGAGCGTATGCTACAGTACCTGGGTTCAGTAGTGGTGAGCGCATGCTACAGTACCTGGGTTCAGTAGTGGTGAGCGTATGCTACAGTACCTGGGTTCAGTAGTGGTGAGCGTATGCTACAGTACCTGGGTTCAGTAGTGGTGAGCGTATGCTACAGTACCTGGGTTCAGTAGTGTTGAGCGTATGCTACAGTACAGTACCTGGGTTCAGTAGTGGTGAGCGTGTGCTACAGTACCTGGGTTCAGTAGTGGTGAGCGTGTGCTACAGTACCTGGGTTCAGTAGTGTTGAGCGTATGCTACAGTACCTGGGTTCAGTAGTGTTGAGCGTATGCTACAGTACCTGGGTTCAGTAGTGTTGAGCGTATGCTACAGTACCTGGGTTCAGTAGTGTTGAGCGTATGCTACAGTACCTGGGTTCAGTAGTGTTGAGCGTATGCTACAGTACCTGGGTTCAGTAGTGGTGAGCGTATGCTACAGTACCTGGGTTCAGTAGTGGTGAGCGTGTGCTACAGTACCTGGGTTCAGTAGTGGTGAGCGTGTGCTACAGTACCTGGGTTCAGTAGTGGTGAGCGTGTGCTACAGTACCTGGGTTCAGTAGTGTTGAGCGTATGCTACAGTACCTGGGTTCAGTAGTGGTGAGCGTATGCTACAGTACCTGGGTTCAGTAGTGTTGAGCGTATGCTACAGTACCTGGGTTCAGTAGTGGTGAGCGTATGCTACAGTACCTGGGTTCAGTAGTGTTGAGCGTATGCTACAGTACCTGGGTTCAGTAGTGTTGAGCGTATGCTACAGTACCTGGGTTCAGTAGTGGTGAGCGTATGCTACAGTACCTGGGTTCAGTAGTGTTGAGCGTATGCTACAGTACCTGGGTTCAGTAGTGGTGAGCGTATGCTACAGTACCTGGGTTCAGTAGTGTTGAGCGTATGCTACAGTACCTGGGTTCAGTAGTGTTGAGCGTATGCTACAGTACCTGGGTTCAGTAGTGTTGAGCGTATGCTACAGTACCTGGGTTCAGTAGTGGTGAGCGTATGCTACAGTACAGTACCTGGGTTCAGTAGTGGTGAGCGTATGCTACAGTACCTGGGTTCAGTAGTGTTGAGCGTATGCTACAGTACCTGGGTTCAGTAGTGGTGAGCGTATGCTACAGTACCTGGGTTCAGTAGTGTTGAGCGTATGCTACAGTACCTGGGTTCAGTAGTGTTGAGCGTATGCTACAGTACCTGGGTTCAGTAGTGGTGAGCGTATGCTACAGTACCTGGGTTCAGTAGTGTTGAGCGTATGCTACAGTACCTGGGTTCAGTAGTGGTGAGCGTATGCTACAGTACCTGGGTTCAGTAGTGGTGAGCGTGTGCTACAGTACCTGGGTTCAGTAGTGGTGAGCGTATGCTACAGTACCTCGTCACTCAAGGGTCCTTCTGGCCGATCCACACGGTCACGACTCTTTTCTGTTCTGGCCCCACAGTGGTGGAATGAACTCCCCACTGATGTTAGGACAGCAGAGTCACTGCCCATATTTCGCCGCAGGTTGAAAACCCACCTCTTCAGGAAACACTACCCTTCCTCTCTGCCTGACCTACTTGTTGTTAACTAGTTGTACGAACGCTTGTTTTCTATTGTTGTATTGTTTATTGGATCTTGTTTAGTCGATACACTTAATTGTTTTAGCTCATGCTCATTTGATTTAGCTATTTTGTCTCATCTGTTTAAGGAAATAGGTAGCTGATATATTGCACTTTTACCTTAGCGCTAGGTATACTCTTGGTTGCTTGTTTTTGCAGAAAATGCACTAAAGACTTCTGGTGATTAGTAGTTTTTGTTCCCTACCTATGTTGAATACACTTATTGTAAGTCGCTTTGGATAAAAGCGTCTGCTAAATGACTGTAATGTAATGTAATGTACCTGGGTTCAGTAGTGTCGAGCGTGTGCTACAGTACCTGGGTTCAGTAGTGTTGAGCGTGTGGAGATGTTGATTTCCTGCAGATGCTCCAGTGTTTCGGTGTGGAAGAGACGGATGGAAGAGCCCTCCGAAAAGGCCATCCACACTCCTCCGCCAGCTCGCACCATGTGGGCTACGCTCACCATGGGGTCGGGATGCACCTCAAACCTCTGGGACGGAGGACAGGGGTTTGGAAGGAGGACAGAGATGTTGGCATGGTTATAAGGGGGGGGGGGGGGGGGGGGGACAGCAAGGCAGTGGAAGCAACACAATAACCATGGAATCCATAGATAGGACATGGCAATACTGTACAAGAAAACAAGAACAATGGTTGTCTCAATAAGGACTCTGTTTATTTAACCCATTTAGGCCTGACCTAAAATTTAAAAAAAAATCTTCTAAATCCTCCAGTTTTCTGAAATAAATATTTTGACGATTTTTCAAAAATAGCAGACCTATGAGCTTGTAGATCTGCTATTTTTCAATAGCTAAATTATAACATAATGTTTAAAACACCAAAAGGGGTTCCCGCTCAAAATGGGTTAAAAACCATAAAGGAAATAAAGAAAAGAAAAGAAGAAATGTTATTTTCACCATTGTTTGGCCTTTTTTCTACAGCCCATCAACCATTAATTTGGACCTCTGTTTGGAACCTCTGTTTGGAACCTCTGTTTGGAACCTCTGTTTGGAACCTCTGTTTGGAACATCATTTTAATCCAGAAAGATGATTTTAGTCAATGCAACCAATATTACACCCCATTAATTTTCCCTGAGCTTTATTGAATCCACAAAAGACAAAGGATTCTGCAGTCTGAACAGTCCCGTAGAACAGAGAACTTGCTCCCGCACAAATACATGAATGAATGAATGAATGAATGAATGAATGAATGAATGAATGCATGCATGCATGAATGAATGAATGAATGAATGAATGAATGAATGAATGAATGAATGAATGAATGAATAGAAAAAGTGCCCCCTCGGCACAGGTCTCCACCGTGTTTTTGGAAAAAATGTCAAGTGGCATTTCTTCCTCAGCCTAGTGGGAATATGCGTGCTGCGTGCACAGTTTCACTGCAACCGGATGCTGTATTCATGATTTGCGGAATTTTGTAAAAAACGGGAGACTCCTGAAAACACAGAGATAATGACACAAAACTGGATTGAGCAAGTTTAATCAGGGTCTCAACGTGACTGGAGTCACAAACAGACTTCAGACCCACTGTCACCTGATGACAGCAATATGACAACTCTACGATGTGATGTTTCATCCTATGGACGCCTATGTTATGCTATTTCAACCTATTGACATTCGACAACTGTGGACTGATATGAATTATTGTGCAATTGCTGTGATATTGTTCAGAGCTGCATCTTTGTGGACATCTCTCTTCTGTCTCTGTGCAACTGTACCGCTCTGAACTTGATAATTGTAAGATATATATCCGTGTCCAAATTCTTTCAGGTTCTTTCAAACTCTATTTTCAATAGAGTTAAATCTTTTTCATATCTGGGTCAAAGGTTTCATGGTTTTACATCTTTAAGGTGAATTGGTTTCTGGTGTTGGCTATCATTTCAAAGCCATCTTTTATCTGTCAAAATTGGTCCTTTCATGAGCTATCAAAATTACAGTCCTTTGGTTAATAATATATAAATATATTTTGTTCTATCAGCATTCTGAGTCAATGGGGAGGGAATTTGGGGAAATGGACAGGTCCATGTTGATCACATGACTATAAAGATGGTGTATAACGATTTGCATGATAAAATGTGTACGAGTAATAAAGAAATGTGTTTTGCAAAACTGTGCCTCATGGTGGCGCTATAACAGGCCGTTGTGGAAAATTTGGGGCAGAGGTTTGTCGTGTGCACAGTTTGGCATCGACCGAGCTAAAGGTGCCAGAGATTAGCTGTACACGGACGGACGGACGGACACACGGACAGAGTGCAAAACATACTCTCCCCATGCCTTCGGCCTGGTGGAGACAATGAACTAGAAAACGGTGCTCCTTTTAGTTCACGTCTTTGCCAGGTTGGGTGGCCTAGCCAGTTCTGTAGTCATGGGTTGCTGCCAGGACACAAAGGAGTTGCAAAAGTATGTTCTGACATAAGGTTAAACATTCTGCGTTAGTGGTTGACACAGGTGCAGAAGAGGAAGGTATATGCTCTATAAAGGTCGCCCAACATGAGATTCTAATTGGGGTTGATTGGATGTGGTGATACAAAAACAATGTAAGACATACAGTAGGTCCTGCCCACTAATTTACGAAGCCAATTACAGGCAAACGGTATGGAATATCAAAACCATGTCTGATGATCATTGCCAAATCAGTCACAAGATAATTTGTACCTAATGTGGTGAAATAAATCATATCTGGACAATGTACAAATTCACACAGGAGGAAGGCTAGCCTTGCATAGCCAGCCAGCCTTTGCATTGCATATTGCCCCAGGCAGATTAACCCATTTTGGGCGGGAACCCCTTTTGGTGTTTTAAACATTGTTATAATGTAGCTATTGAAAAATAGCAGATCTACAAGATCATAGCGCGCTACGAGCTTGTAGGTCTGCTATTTTTGAAAAATCGTGAAAATATTTATTTCAGAAAACTGGAGAATTTAGAAGAATTCTTTTACATTTCGAGGTCAGGCCTAAATGGGTTTAAGTCTGGCCCCTCTCAATTGTGGGAGGAGTTCACGGCCAAAATGGTGACGAGTCAACCAGATTCGTCAGGAACCAGGCTCTAACCAACCAGGGCCCAGTATGCAAATATGGGGCGGGACATTGCAGAGGACGAGACTAATATCCACGCAGTGATATTAGTATCGATATGCAAGGCAGCAACCTGCTTGTCGGGAGCAGTTAGGAGTAAAAACAGGGGGCCATTATCCTCCCACCCACTTAGCACTGCTGCATTGGCAGTCATAGATAAATAAAATATATCTCAATATGAATAATAGGCTACTACACAGTAGTATACTAACAAGTAAGACGCGCGAACGCGGGAAGCGAACGCAGCTCGTAAATTGCAATAACAACAATAAATTACGTACTTTAAGGTTTTTTTTAAGTTCTCTTTTTTTATTTTTTTTAAAGATTTTTTTTAAGTTTTTTTTTAAGTTAAGTTTTTTTAAGTTTAGTTTTTTTTTATTTTTTTTTAAGATTTTTTTTAAGTTAAGTTTTTTTAAAGTTTTTTTTAAAGTTTATTTCTTTTTAAGTTTTTTTTTTAAGTTAAGTTTTTTTTTAAGTTAAGTTTTTGTGTGTGTGTGTGTGTGTGTGTGTGTGTGTGTGTGTGTGTGTGTGTGTGTGTGTGTGTTTTTGTGTGTGATACAGCTGCGCCCTCTGGTGGTGGGCGGGTGGTGTTACAGCGTGACACACACACAGACATGATCTGCTGGGTCTCATAGTAAATGCTCACTGCGTTCGCAATAACATCACTACACTAGCTGTTCCAATATGGTCAATTCACGGCAGAAAGCTTAGACACAGCTGTTGCGTTAATGATGCTTTAAGAAACTAACTAATGGCTCTCTAGTCTGTAATTAATAGTTCCACTGAAACACAGGACAGTATTTTGCATCACGTCCCTGACCTCCTTTCTTTTTAAGACTGCAATGGAGATCGAGCAGTTCCAGGCACACATTCTTAATGAGTTGCTGGGGAGGGAAAAAAAGTTAAATGAGCCTTATCATGGCTACACATGCCCCCCCTGAGGTCCTAAACATGAAATGGTTGCTACAGGGATGGTCTTGGAGCTCCTATCATTGTCATTGCACAAGCTGGTAGGGTGATTAGTCAGTTGGTGCATGTGAGGGGAGATGCACTCTCTTGTGCACTCGCAAGGGGGGGGATTACCACCTGTTGTTGGTGTGCCCTTGCCAGTGGGGTCCCACTTTGTTTGAAATTGGAGGAAAGAAGCCTTTGATGTGTTTTCTTGTTTAAGGGACTCCTCGGCATTCGGTGCCTGCTCTGCTTGGGAAAAGATGTGCAATGTGTATCTTCTTATTTTGTGCACCAATGAAAACGGATTCAAATAAAAAAAACGGAGTTAAATGCTATCTTGAGTATCATTATGCCATTAAATGCAAATGCAGTACCATGTAATGCTACCTTCAGTAGTGTTTAACCACAACATGATTTGAGTTGAGCAGTTTAGAGAATAAACCCGGTTTCTGTATTGCATGCCACACAATTAGCATAGTGCTGGTGTGGTCATTTTGCAAAAGGAACATTCAGTTAAGTGTAGTGTATTCTGTAACTGTGCAGTACATACCATCTTGCCTACCATATGTTTAAGACACCTGGAGGGCCTTCTGGGATACTGACACAGCATACTATGTTCTCTTGAGGGGTGCTATAGCTCCAATCATCACCCACATAATAAACCTCTCCATCAAACAGGGATAGCTCCCCCAAGATTTCAAACTGGCCAAAGTAACCCCCCTGCATAAGAAAGGGAGCAAATTAGACCCCGGCAACTACCGCCCTATTTCTATTCTTAGCTCCATATCGAAAGTGATGGAAAAAATAGTCTATGAACAGGTTGAAAAGTATCTTGCCACAAAAAAATGAATGTACGAATTTCAATCCGGCTTCAGAACATCCCACTCCACTGACACATGCCTCCTCTATTTGAGTGACCACATCAAACACGAGGTGGATGCTGGCAAATACTGCGGCACGGTCATGCTGGACCTCCAAAAGGCTTTTGACACCATGAACCACTCCATACTGGTTAACAAGCTAAAAGGTTTTGATAGTACATCAGTGAGCTGGATGCAATCCTACCTGGAGGGGAGAGAACAGATGGTGGAGGTGAACGGAACACTTTTTGTATTGAGTTGTGCTTGAAATGTACTGTAATTCTGCAAAGTTCTGCAAAATACTTAAATCAATCAATCAAAACTCTCTGATTGGTTTCCATTTGAAATAATTCAATCACTATGAGTGCAAATGCCTGTGACAGAAAACATAATGAATATTGTTTGTTTGATGAATGTATTAATTGCAAACAATGCTGACGCTTTTCATATACTCATTAGAGAGTCTCATTATAGTGGCCACTATTTGAATGAAGGGAAATTAATAGTTCAGGGTGACTGATATATTCACAAAAACAAAAGAAAACATTGATGATGATGAATGACTTCACTATCAACCCATTAAAACCAGGAAAGCATCCGTGTCATTTTAGTTTTTTGCGTTGGCTATTTAAAAAAAAATCACACCCAGTGTGAAGTGAGCGGTGCCTTGGAGTCAAGCACAATTCTTGACTTAAGCAAGGTGGGTTGTAATATGTTGTACAGTAACAGGTCAGGTGGTCACATTCAACACATTCTGAATGGCTGCTATGCCTATAAAGGGCTTTACATAGCACTCCATGACAGAATAGTTGATTGATTACTTGTACCCCTGAAGGGTGTGCGGGTATTTGTCTGTGACTTTCTAGCCTGGAACTCACCTATGCTTTTTATGGCATAGGCAGCTCCCGGCAGGATCCGCCGGGAGAAACTATGCGCAGCTGCGCGACATGAGACTAATTAATTAGACTAGAGCGACAGAAGGTGCGTTTCCATAAAGCCTTTTTTTTGCGCATTAAGGTTCTTTCGCAAAATCTCCTGGATGGAAACACCTCAAAATGCGCATAAGTCTGCATTTTTCAAAAAAACACTTTTTCGCTAGAAGGTGGCGGATTTGGGGCTATATCGAAAAAGTGAAATGCGCAAATGGGTTATGGAAACACTTGCGGAAAATATTTCTAAATAGAAAGCATTGAACTCGCATTATATCGCTTTTAACAGTTGGAAAAGAAAAAAACACACGCGATGGTGAGTAGCCTATAGTGGACTTGTGGAGTGATCGAACGGGAGGGTGGGTGGGATGTGGATACATAAATTATTAAATTTACACACTCAAGTCTCGAAGCCTCTGTCTGCAGGCTGAGGCTCTTTTGCTCTCCCCGGTGAGGGCGTTCGCCGTTGATCATGAAGTTAGATCGGTGATATTTCTCCTAAACAGCTCGGAACGAAACGGACGAGAGGAGACTAGTCAAAATGGAAATGTACTGTCAAGTCGCACGGCAGGGGTCCCGATCATCCCTGTACTTTGAAAACGAAACTATACCAGCCCCTGTCTAGACAAAAACACACGCCTATTTATTTAACAGACAGCCTGTTTGAAAGACAGCCTGTCCCAGTGGCCCATCTGGACAGCGGACTTCATGCAGACCAACTTGAATAGCCTAAAAGAACGTCAAATGCACCGTGGTGAAGAACAAATCAGAGAAGTGTGTGTGTGTGTGTGTGTGTGTGTGTGTGTGACATGATCAAATAATCGTGTAAGATTATCCTGTAGTGTGTGATGCAGATGCTATCAGATTTCAGACATCAAACGGTAAAATAAATGTCAGATAATATGCGCCTCTCTGCGCGTCTCACTTGACTGGCAAATAGCGCCATCTAGGCCTACTGCTTATTTAATATCTCCAAAGAAGCGCATTTTGTCAGTGGATGGAAACAAGAAAAATACGCTTTTCTTTTTTCGAATTACTTACTTATTCGCTTCATATATATGTGTGCGTGTCAATTTAACAAAGGTGCAGACGATCAAAATCAGCAGAGAGTGAGTGATGTTTGCGCTACTCTATGCCGAATTGAAGTGGACTCGGACCCAGACTTTTTTTTTCTCCCTGAAGGAAATAAAAACGTCTGGGTTTCCGAGGCTAGAGACTTTCTGACTGTATTCTGTACAGCACCTTGTAAATATTTGTGTCCTTGTATAGAGGGTATGCGCGTGACATCATCATCAAACCCGGAAGTTATGCAGGAACGCCTACTGAGTGGCAAAAAACTACTTTCTGGCCTTGACAGCCCATACATCCACACAGAAAAGTCATATCTGATTGCATTAAACAACATTAAACTATGTTAAACTCACTTTGCATGTTGCTTTGCCACTCGATGTGCCATTCACTTTAAGCATGCACATACCCTCTATCGTATCTCTTATGTGGATATAAATAAATGATTAAAACAGACAGACATACACACTTGGTCATTTGTCACTCATTGGAGCGGTTTTGCCGCCGCTCAAAAATAGCAGAAGTGTATATTATACAAGCTTGTACATCTGCTATTTTTGGACAAAAATCTACTGATTTTGAATGCATTTGTAGAATCTGCCTCGGGTCTTACTGGGTTAATAAAATGACAACACTTTCATACAAAATCCAATTAGCCACAAAAGCCTCGACTGGAAAAATCTAATCAAACGGAAATCAAAACAAGTGGGACACCCCCGTTGCACTGTGCCGTGTCAAATGCAGGCTGAGTAAAGGCAATAACTGGTGGTCCCCTGCAAACCGACAACCTGGTATTAGTGGCCTGAATCCAGTGTTGCTGACAGAAGATGAGGTGGGCAGTGAAGCGTGACAGTGGTAATATGCCCTCCATGCTCTGCACTGCCATGTAAGACCAACAGTGGCATCCCTCCACAGGCAACAGCACAACAGGCTGAAGGCACAAGCGCTATAAAGCCGGCCTGAACACCTCGTTAGCCCGTCATTACGCCGGGCGACAAGGTGTCGTTGTACCTTGGAGGATGGCAAATCCACGCTATAGTGGCAGCCCGGGAGAGGGGAAATGGGTGGATTGATAAGGAGTGAGTGATAAGTAAGTAAAGGGAGAGCAGATGGGGAGGGAGAGAGAGAGAGAGAGAGAGAGAGAGAGAGAGAATAATAGGATGGTGGACAGGGGACACGATTTGCCAGTTGGAGTTTTATCAAAACCTCCTGTGTATACCCAGGTGAAAAAGAAATATACTAAAGTATAGTACATTTATTATATAAATGTATTATTTTCAAAAAATTTAAGTTGTACTTAGTTGCACTAAAGTTGCACTAAAGATATATTTAAACATATTTTAAATATATTTGAATGTACTTTCCCCCCCGAAAAAAATACAATTTAATTACAAATAAAGTACAGCACAGTACACTTTTCCTGGTGTCATTAAGTATATTAAAGTATACTATCATTACATTTATAGTGCATTAACAATACATATCAAGTACTAAATAAATATATAGAGTATATTGCAATTATGCTTAAAATATACTATCAATGTATTGCAAATATACTTGTATTTGTTTCAAGTATACTATCAATGTATTACACATATACGAGTATGTAATAAATTAATTTGAACTATACTTTTAATAGTTTGTAGTAGTAATGTAATAATAACGCATTTAAACTCACTACAAGTACACAGACAATTAATTTAAAATATACTATTATTACAATTAAAGTATGTTTGTGTTGTAACATTATTATTACATTGCTAGCACACTTGAAACTATTGAAAGTATACTTCAAATTAATTTATATTATACTCCAAGTATATTTTGAGCATAATTACTATACTACTATTACTATATATATTTATTTAGTACAAATGAGTATATTAAATATACTTCAGAAAAGAATAAATTTGCATATATTCTTAAAAAAGAATATGCCAAAAATTGTCATATTGTAAAGGCTTGAGGTATAGTTGCGGCCTGCAAGAGCCATGACAACTCTTTGTTGGCGCAACCATGAACAACAAACCCAATCCAACAGATACTGCACATACAGTATGAGAGAGACTGGCCAAATCAACAGACATTTACAGTCATGGTTTCACTAAACAAATTACATAAACAAACATAAATCACCAAAAAACACTAACAAAACACTAAACACAATGACCCATAAAATAACGCAACCCAATATGCATTCTAATATTCAAATAACACCACAAATAAGAACAATAACAGACAGTCCTTGGAACCCCAGTGCATGCTGGGAAATGGACTTCCTCTAGCCACCAATATATTTTAATACACTCAAAATATAATAATTTAAAATATATTTTAAAGGAAAGGTACTTAAGTTTAACAAAAGATAAACATTATTTGAATACACTTTTAAAAATTACATTTGATATTTTTGTTTAGTACACTTAAACAAATTACAAATTAATTTATGTTGACATTTAATGTGCTTTATATAAATATATTTTGAATTTACTTAATAACAATACATTACAAATATAATGTAAGAAATATATTTCTAATAGCATCCAGGAACATTCATGAATAGTATACTTAAAATAAAGTAGACTAAAGTAAACTTTAAGTGTAATGCTTTTTCTGTATACTTTGTCAGCATTATACTATAAATGCACTGATGAAAAATGCACTTTTATGAAGTATAATTAAGTGAAACTTCAATACATTGGGCATTAACATACTTACAAAAATGTATACTTGAACATATTTTGATTGTATTTGTGAAAAGTATACTTTTTATATGCATATTATAGTATATCTTAAGATAAGTGCATATTGAGGATACGTTCCTAGGAGTATACTGTATAAGAACTTCAAATACAATAGTTTAAAATATATTTAAAATTAAATGTACTTTTATGTTGTTGAATTATGTTGACATTCAATGTACTTTCTAGAAATATATATTGAATGCACTCTGATTATATTTGTAAAAAAATGTATTGGAAAAAAATGTACTGTTAGCATGCTTTGACAAAAGTACCAATATACTTTTAGTACAAAAGTATACCTTCAGTATAATAAACGTACTAAAAGTATATTTTTAATATATTAAAATACATTACTTTTTCACCTGGGTACATCGGTCCCACTCAGTTAAGGTTTCGTGGAAGGCTGGACAGAAGGGGCTTAAGCCGTGATACACACAGTATTGCAGTGGAAGGCTGGACAGAAGGGGCTTAAGCCGTGATACACACAGTATTGCAGTGCAACCGTGTTGTGTTCTTTTTTATTTTATTCTTTAGTTTTTATTTATTTGTCTTCATTAATTAATTGTAGTTATAGTGACAATTAAAAGTAAAGAGGTGGACAGACACAGAGAAGGGAGGATGAGAAAGTAGCGGGAGATATAAGTTTAAGAAGAGCTACTGTCGAGTTCACACTGCAAGATTTTTGCACCGATCATCCAGTTGTCTATGTTTTGGCTGTCGCCGACAAAGCACCAGATCAGAGGCAGGTCAGGATTTGCTCCCTGTGGTTTTGCTCGCTGTGTGTGTGTGTGTGTGTGAACGGTTCAAAGAACAAGAGCCGAGCATGATCGCAGGCAGCATTTGCACATGCCTCCCTGAGCGCTCTAGATATCAGGCATGTTTGATAACTGGACATGTCGGCGATTGAAAATCACGCAGTATGAAATGTGTTGCGATCATTGAGAGCAGAGACGCGCTACAGCCAATGAGAGCACCTTTTCCAGTCAGTCAGTCATTTTGTCAGACAGACAGACAGACAGATATTGTGGTATTAAATATATTGTTTATGATTTTGGCAATGATTTATTATTATTATTTTTAAATGGGTTTTTTTGCGGCTTCCGCCTTTTATTTTATATTTTTTATAGAGGGACAGACAGTAGGCTGACAGGAAATGGGGAGAGAGAGATGGGGAGAAGACATGCAGTAAAGGCCGTCGGGATCGGGAGTCGAACCCGCGGCACACTGCCAGACTGGGTTACCAGCCAAGGTGCCTGGACCACTGAGCCATGGCCAGACTGGATTACCAGCCAAGGTGCCTGGACCGCTGAGCCATGGCCCAGGCCGTGATGATTTATTCTTAAAGTGATGGAGGGCATAACCCAGAGTAATCTAGTAAGAGAGTAATGACACTCCCGTTGACTCTCATTGTAACAATGGAATGCGGAAGTGCTCATTCTAAATCAATGGGATAGTTCCAGCCATAGGAGCAATGTTTGGAACTATCGCCCATAGGCACCCGCTTTGCAGCGAGATCAAAGCGTGTCACCACTCTCTTACTAGATAACTCTGGCATAACCATAGTGCATGGATGTAGTATTTTTTTTAATGTTTTTTTTGTGGCTTTCGCCTTTATTTTTATATTTTTTATGGAGGGACAGACAGTAGGCTGACAGGAAATGGGGAGAGAGATGGGGGGAAGACATGCAGTAAAGGCCGTCGGGATCGGGAGTCGAACCCGCGGCACACTGCCAGACTGGATTACCAGCCAAGGTGCCTGGACCACTGAGCCATGGCCCAGTAGTATTACTGTAAGGGTAGAGTATGTGCATTTTTCGGGCTCAGTGATTCCCACAATGCAGCTGCGGGGTTCGGATACATTCTCTTGCCTAGAACCCCCATGGACCCCTATCTGACAATATTTTGGGCCAGGGAAGATAAATGTTCTGTTATTACAAAAAAAATTGTTTGTTTGTTCATTTTTCTCATGTCATAAATATCACTACTAGTGAGATACCACCTTGAGACAGAAAGCCCAAACCAGGCAAAATTGCCACAGCAATGACCATTTACATTACATTACATTACATTACATTACAACATACAAACTGCCAGAACGTTTTACTTTTTACCGTCTCTCCTTCAACAACAGAATTTTGGGAAGATGGCTTTTCATTTTTACACTCATGGATGGTCCTGAAATCAACTCCGAAAAAGATATTAAACTGGAGCACATATGGTCCCTTTGGGTGATTTAAAAAGTTTGACTTCAGATGTTAAAAAACGGCAGCTGTTTTACTTGAGATTGCATAAAGTTGTCGTGTGATGTGCTGCGCACACTCTCTGGGGTTCTACAGACAATAAAACGCATTGGGTTGCAGACAGTATAGATTGATAGAAACCACTCTGTCTTCACTCCCAGCCATACAACTCACTCCAGCGGCCAAAGCACGGCTTCCTAGATCTTGTGCATTCCCTGTATAGCTCCTGTGATGTCAGCCCCCACGAGGCCATATTAGCGGCGGAGACAAGGTTAGCAGTGAGATGCTGACCTGTTAAGCTCTGAGGGATAGACAGTGAACCAGAACTGTGCCTGCACTGCGTCGCCACTCAGCTGGTTAAGCTACTCCCTCTAGGGAACAGAGGTGCAAAGGAACGAGGTAAGACATCTCTCCCTTGCTTAAGTCACTCCTAATATTCAAGGTCTTGAGGCAGTCCACGAGGCGGTCAGAAGCTGTCTGTCCACGAGGCGGTCAGAAGCTGTCTGTCCACGAGGCGGTCAGAAGCTGTCTGTCCACGAGGCGGTCAGAAGCTGTCTGTCCACGAGGCGGTCAGAAGCTGTCTGTCCACGAGGCGGTCAGAAGCTGTCTGTCCACGAGGCGGTCAGAAGCTGTCTGTCCACGAGGCGGTCAGAAGCTGTCAGTCCACGAGGCGGTCAGAAGCTGTCTGTCCACGAGGCAGTCAGAAGGTCTTGAGGCAGTCCACGAGGCGGTCAGAAGCTGTCTGTCCACGAGGCGGTCAGAAGCTGTCTGTCCACGAGGCGGTCAGAAGCTGTCTGTCCACGAGGCGGTCAGAAGCTGTCTGTCCACGAGGCGGTCAGAAGCTGTCTGTCCACGAGGCGGTCAGAAGCTGTCTGTCCACGAGGCGGTCAGAAGCTGTCTCAGTCCACGAGGCGGTCAGAAGCTGTCTCAGTCCACGAGGCGGTCAGAAGCTGTCTATGCGTTACTTTGTCTGCAAGATCTGTTTTACGCGGGAAATTCCTCAGTGTTCAATTTAAACTCTATAATCAGGTTTGGTCAATTCAGTAACGCATTTTTGTCCTTTTCCTTTCTGTTGTTTGTAATTGCAATTTCTATGGTTTTCCTTCTATTGCTTTCTTGGACACGGATACATTTTGTTTAAATTAAAACTGAGATATATGAAAGGAACTACTCTGTGACATTAAAATGTCAAGCACAGTATGTAAAATAAACCAACCTACGGTAGGTACAGTACTTTAGGTACAGTACTTTAGGTACAGTACTTTAGGTAAAGTACTTTTACTCAAGCACATATCTCTGCAGGGGAAGGAGGCAATGGAAGGAAATCTTAAAAGGCTTTTCCGAGATCAATTAATTTGACCTTGTAGAAACTGCACTGTGTACAGTATGTACATTTCATGGGATGGAAAATCTATTGTGTGATATAGATTTTGTTATTGTTCTGCTTGGTCTTTTGGTTATTAGAGGTAGAGGGCCCTATTATGCATGTCTTAAGTACCAGGTCTTATTACTTAACTTAAGACCTGGAGGCGTGATCAATGCCATTTGGCTATTCTGAGTGGCCAAACAGCATTGACCACGCCTCCAGGTCTTAAGTTAAGTCATAAGACCTGGTACTTAAGACACGCATAATAGGGCCCAGAGTGTTGAAAGAAAATGTTCATGAACTTAAAGGTATTGTGTTGATGCTATTCCAGTATTTGCTTGACTCTCTAACAATTATGCCCAATTTATGGAAAATGTCTTGTATTGTGCCTCTCCCCAAGAAGCCTGGAGCCACTGAACTAAAAGACTTCAGGCCCATTGCTCTTACTTCCATTTTGGGAAAATGTTTTGAAAGAGTTATAAGCAGACAAATCACAGCGATGGTTTCTAACAGCTTAGATCATCTCCAATTTGCTTATTAAAGTCAGAGAGGAACTGATGACGCAACTATCAGCCTGTTTAACACCCTGTCAAAGCATCTCCAAGTCCCCTCCCACTTTGCCAGGGTCCTTTTTATTGATTGATCTTATCCCCCTTACTTTTCTCCTTATATACAAATTAATTCCAGTTAGACCAGGATATGTTTCATTTGTTCAAATATGCGGATGACATGGCCCTGGTTGCCTTACTGAAGAAGGGGGGCACTGCGGGGGAGGAAGCATACAGAGTACATGTGTCATCTCTTCAGAACTGGTGCGAGAAAAGCTCCTTAGGGATCAATGTGACAAAAACAAAATAACTTGTCATTCATGAAAAGGAACCTGTGCAGTCCATTACAATTGGTGGACAAATACTTAGGCACATATATTGACAGCAAACTCAATTTCAGTGAAAATACTGACCAGATTTTTAAAACTTGTAACCAACGCCTCCACCTACTACGCAAGCTCAACTCCTTTAGAGTGAGAAGCATATTATGGAAACAGTCTATAAAAACCTGATAGAGGGAATCTTGACTTTTAACATGGCTATGTGGTATGGAAATCTGAATGTAAAAGGAAGAAGCAAGCTGCAGCGAATAGTAAACCTAGCATAAAAAATCATTGGGAAGAGACAGCAGCAATTAGGCTGTATCTACAAGGAGGTACTTCGTAAAAAAGCTGTCAAGATAGAAATGAAATGAAATGAAATGATTACTATATTTACCCAGGGTATCTGGGCTAAGCTCAAGAACTTGTTTCCAGCCAGGCCCTGCTCATAGAACACATTTCATCGTAGTGGTTCAATGCCTTGTTCAAGGGCACTTCAGCGGTGGTAATTTTAACGTGTCGGACAGCTGATTCGAACTGGCGACCTTCCGGTATCAAGACCGCTCCGCAATCCGTTCGGCCACCGCTGCCACTATAGCAAACGACCTCCTCTCATCCACTCTGCAGGGAGTTCGAACTACTTCCCTCTGGTAGATGGTACAAAGTACCAAAAGCTAACATTTAAAAAAAATCCTTCATACCAAATGCCATTAAGGCACTAAATGATACCATGTCTTGCTAGATTTGTTTGTTTTTCCAATGTATTTGCCAACAATGTGTAACTGTTTGTTTTTTACTGTTGAGACCGAAGACAAATTTCCACACGTGGACAATAAATTAAACTAACTAACTAACTATGTGTCGTCTGTTCTCTTAACAGGTTTCTATAAAGAATTCAATGACCCCACATGACATGTCTCAGCCAGTCAGAATGGCGTATTTGTGCTACTATAGGTAGCGCAAATGGGGACTTCTTTGTGTATATCCTTTTAGACCAAGTGTATGTACGCGTGCTTTTCACATTTCTGTCTAATAAAGTATTTAATCAATCAACCAATCAACGGAGACCTCTATTTGCAGTTAGCCTTCACAGGTCCATTTTGCTTCCATTAAGGTGTACACTCTCACAGTTAACCCATTTTGGGCGGGAACCCCTTTTAGTGTTTTAAACATTATGTTATAATTTAGCTATTGAAAAATAGCACATCTACAAGCTAACTAACTAACTATTACACTTAATTTTATTTTTTATAAAGCTTAATTTGCAGTATGCAGGAAGACTTTGCACATGACCATGTACTTTTTCTCACTGCTTTCCTACTTCTCATTCATAGACCAGTCACACCTGGGAGCAATAACTAATTAAGGCTAAAGTCCAGCATTTAAATATGTTATTAATATTAACCTTGACAGTTAGTTTGGTTGTTATCAGAGGACATTACGTAATGTTGACCACAGCCAGAGACGACAAGAGGAACGCCTGTCTAGTGTCTGCCCTCTTGGAATTTAATCTTTTGAGCATGACTTAACAAAAAAGAATAGCTGTTTAATTATGCCATACCACAAAACATTTTGGCTGGATGGCAGAACCTTTTGTGATATGACTTTTCTGTCACACCATGATCGTTATGTGATCCTTTTGCTTATACAAAATGTTTATAGGACAATTAATGCACCAGGCGGTCATAGTGCAGTGGAATAGCTACAAACAGATTGTGTGACTGCACCAACAAACTTTGGTGGTCAAATGCGGGAGTGCAACCGAGCGCTCAATGTTAAAGCCCAGCTGCACGGGGTTTCCCGGTCATGAATCCACGGGTCCGCCTGTAGTCCCTCCTCTTACCACTAGGGCCCAGTGCTTCAACGTTGAAGAGCCTCACTGGGGCCTTTGGTCCCAGTAGGATTCGAACCCGGGATTTCCCCCTCGAATCCTGGCGGGAATCGAACCCAGGACATGTGAGGCGACAGCGCTATACCGACTGCTCCACCACGCCCGCATTGCATTCCTTACTTTGGCATGTTAGGCATAGGAAAAGTGGGACAATGCACTTTGAGCAAGTAGTAACCACGTCATCGTTCCTTTTATTCAATGTTCTGTAGCTAGGTAGGTCGTTTTGTACCGTCAGTTTTGCTGGACTACTTCTACACACCTGTGTCGTCTGTTCTCTTAACACTCCATTGCCGACGATTAAAGTCAATTGAAGCCTAATTTTTATACTGACGCTTAACGCCATTGCCGACGGCCTTCGGCAATTGCTTGCGCGTTCGATTGCTTGAGCCAAAATGCTACTCACGTTAGCCGGTTAGCTAGCTGTGTTGTTAGCACAGAACTGGATCGCCCATCTTAGATCGTCGTCGCCATAAGAATCCATTCAATCCATTTCTTTCAATCGCCTGTATCTCCTATTCCTTGTCCCAGATGGCATTTTGGTCAAAACAGCATTTCTTTGACGGTACAGATCGGACGATGTAGAGCTCTCCAGAGCTCCGGTCTGGCTTCAGATGGTAAACAAGGCCTGTCCGCTCCGTGTAGCTTCCTAGGTTATGACTACTGCTCATGGACCGGAAATGGCGGCTTTTCAAAATAAGAGCTCAAATTAAAAAAATACTGGTGTGAATTAGATCCTAATTTTTCAATAAATGCTAGCGGCCTAAGTGTTAACAGGTTTCTATAAAGAATTAAATGACCCCACATGACATGTCTCAGCCAGTCAGAATGGCGTATTTGTGCTACTATAGGTAGCGCAAATGGGGACTTCTTTGTGTATATCCTTTTAGACCAAGTGTATGTACGCGTGCTTTTCACATTTCTGTCTAATAAAGTATTTAATCAATCAACCAATCAACGGAGACCTATATTTGTAGTTAGCCTTCACAGGTCCATTTTGCTTCCATTATGGTGTACACTCTCACAGTTAACCCATTTTGGGCGGGAACCCCTTTTAGTGTTTTAAACATTATGTTATAATTTAACTATTGAAAAATAGCAGATCTACAAGCTACGAGCTTGTAGGTCTGCTATTTTTGAAAAATCGTGAAAATATTTATTTCAGAAAACTGGAGGATTTAGAAGATTTTTTTTAATTTTGAGGTCAGGCCTAAATGGTTCAACACATTTTACACCAACGGCCCAGTGTTGAATGTCTCACCTGAGTGGCGAGGCTGGAGCCGTCAATTACCATGACACGGTTTCCACAGCTGGCCCACACAGAGTCCTCCAGCACCAGCAGGGTCCGCACTGGTTCTGAGCCCACGCTCACAGATCTGCAGGAGTCTGGGTCCCACAGATCACCTGATGGGAGGGCAAAAAGTAAGCAAAGAATATGTAACCTCAACTTTAACCACTCTCAACCTGGCATCCTTATTTTGAGTAGGCTATGTTGTTATAGACGAAAAGTGTAAAAAATAAAATAATAATAATAAATAAAACGATTGCCAAAAAGATTTCTAAATTAAATGAAAAAATATATTATAATAGTGAAAACAGCATTGTGTGCTCATATACTGTATTGTCGCTTATATCACGGTGAACAAGCTAAATTAATTTAGCCATGAATTTGCCATGAATTTAATTTCAAAGGCCCCCATGACTCAAGAGTCACATTTAAGTTCCGTCACAGACCTGTAAGCGTCCATTTGGACCCCCCCCCCCCCCCCCCCCCCCATGAACCACAAAGGTAGCCTGGCTAATAAGCCAGACCGAATCAGCCGTTCGCCAATTGTACGCCCATTTCCTACACCAGAGAACTGGTGTGGCCAATCGGGACACGGTATGCAATATGGGTGGGCTTTGGTACTGTGACGTTCAATGCTTGAGACCTTTGACTGACAGTAGCTCTGACCAATTGCGTCAAAGAGAAAATGTTTGAACCCGCCCCCCGGGAAACAAGATCCATACACAGCATCTCCAGACTCAAATACCACACAACAGTGTGATTTGAGTCTGGCTTATTAGCCAGGCTACCCCAAGGGTCCCTACCTGAGAACCACAGATTTATACTAGGTTACCCCAGTTAGTTTGCTTTGATTGAAGAGCAGCCCTACAATGTGTTGTGACACACAGAGGGAGTTATTGCACAGAGCATTATTCTCCTGTGAGAGCGAGGACCCAGGTTCGAATTCTTGTCTCGTCGGTCCCTCCCCTCTTAATCTTAAAACGAAAACGACCCAGAGAGAACAATTGCTTTCACTTTTCCTCTCACTTGCTCAAACACACGCGTGTGTGTGTGCACACACACACACACACACACACACACACACACACACACACACACACACACACACACACACACACACACACACACACACACACACACACACACACACACACACACACACACACACACACACACACACACACACACACACACACACACACACACACACACACACACACCAGAGATTTTGAACCTCTCTGCTATAGATTGAACAAAGAGTCTGGACGTCTCCTTGAAACGGCACACTGTGATTGCACAATAACGCACCTCTTGCCACCCAAATGCTAATAAGTCTGTGGCACATTTTTAATCCGCTTTCCAGTTTCTTTATCTCCAGTTCATTTCATTTTTTTTCTCTCTTTACTTCAATGTGAAAACGAGGCAGACCCTTTTCCTTTGAGCTTTAATCAGGGGGCACACGTTGCAGCTACCATTGGTGGCACATTAAGAAGTGAATTATATAGCATTTATTTTTGCAGTCGCGTTAATGAAGCAAAATTAGAGAAGGATGTGCATCCAGCCATTTAATTAACATTTTGAGTTGTTTATTTCTGCCTTTCATAGCAGAATGGCTTCTACAATGCCTTCTGACTCCCACAGGTTAATTGCTTGGCGTGTTGCTAAATGTCACTTTTTTTACAGCTTTTCAAAATTCTCTGTCTTTTCCAAGTGAACCTCTAGCCCTCAGGTCAACCACACGACACGTTGAGCTTGTAGATCGCCTATTTTTTTTAACGATACCGTCATTCGACAAAGTATAATTCAGACTTTAGGGCATGTCTAAGCAAACAGAAGCACCTTTTTCAAAGAACAATGTGTTGCATATTATTCAGTCTTGGTCGAAGCTTTGGGTATTTCTTTTGTCCTGCAGTTTTATTTCCAGACAGTGCCGTGTGCAATTCAAGGGCATAAATCTTTAACAGCTGTACTAAGCTAGCGCAAATATTCGCCATGCCCCCCTCTGGAGCTTTTCTCCCTGTCCTTTTTATTAATATACGTATATATACATAGCATGAATAGTAATATTTAATCGGCATGCAGCAGCCTGGTGTAATTAATCATCCTCCTTGCTTGGGTGGAGGTGGAAGAGCAAAGGGGGTAGGCTGGCACGTTGACACGCTGCTGCCAGGTGAGAGGCACCTGGTTGAGCTATTGTTGCTCCCGCTGGCTGTGAAGACTTGGAAAGGCACACCCCCATGCTTCATGTCGCCTGAATAAACATGTACGGTGAAGCTCTATTTCCATATCCATAGAGAGAGAGAGAGAGAGAGAGAGAGAGGGAGAGAGAGAGAGAGAGAGAGGGAGAGAGAGAGAGAGAGAGAGAGAGAGAGAGAGAGAGAGAGAGAGAGAGAGAGAGAGCGACAGAGAGAGAGAGAGAGAGAGAGACAGAGTGAGAGAGAGAGAGAGAGAGAGAGAGAGAGAGACAGAGTGAGAGAGAGAGAGAGAGAGAGAGAGACAGAGTGAGAGAGAGAGAGAGAGAGAGAGAGAGAGAGAGAGAGCCACCAGGCATGAGGGAAGGGAGAAAACGGGAGGTGGTCCAAAACCAATGTCTCTGCGAGCAAGAGTGAACATTCACATGAAGAGTATGACTCTCTTTGTCCGTGGCAAAGCACATTTTGCCATGTGCTGAATGGTCGGCAAACTGATAAATATTTCACACTCAGTGGCTCGTTCACTGATGATCACAGTCGCACAGACATCCATGGTAATTTGGTACGAGCAGCGTGGTACACAATGTCCATATTAACCCCTTTTGGACTGAGGTCAATAAAAAAATGTTTTCTATGTCAGTGGTGCTCAACCTTTTTCATGTCAAGGACCCCCAGAATTATCTCTATTGGCCCCCATCTCAAAATATGTTGTTCCAGGGACGCCCCAGAAGCAAATATTTTAGTCCAAAATGTTCGCTCTGAAATATATATTCAAAGATTTGCGGCCCCTTTTTCACGACTTTTCAAAAATAGCAAACCTACAAGCTCGTAGCGCGCCACTGGGTGGCGCGCTATGTGCTTGTAGATCTGCTCTTTTTCAATAGCTAAATTATAACACAATGTTTAAAACACCAAAAGGGGTTCCCGCCCAAAATGGGTTAAATCACGGAAACAATAACGCTCATAACATAACACTAATTTGAAAAATTATTCTTTTTTTGTTTGTGTCAAACAGGCCCTGAATTAGTGATCAAAAACATGAAATCCTTTTTGGCGTCATGTCTCACACAAGACACTATAATTATAATTATTTCAACAGCAAAAGATAATAGGAAATAATTACATGACCTCGTATCAATTACTGGCTAATATGTGTATAAGAGCATTAGAGCAGCGTAATCTGTTGTGGAATTAGCATATTCTTCCTCTGTAATGTGCTTTGGTTGCAATGATGGGATGAAACTATTGTGGTGTATATGCTTTTAGAATTACAAGCACACAGTTAAAAAGACAGGCTTCATTTGTCACACCAATATGCACAGAGGACGGTGTTTTATATAACATAAGCAATCAAATAATATATAAGCAGACGCATGGGATTGTACACTTTATTTTCTGACCGAGTTATGGCTCATGGTATTTCATCATGTTTCAAGGTTGAACACAAAAGGGAAACATTACAAAAAAACAAGTTCAAATGAAACGAACCATGTCTGGCCATCATTGAAACTCAGACGTAACCACTTGAACCATATAGAGCGTTGCAGTCCCGCCCCCTACCATGGCCCAGGAAATGAATCCCAATGCATTATTCTCATAGACATTTCTTAAAGTATTTATTTAAAGACGGTTACGCCGCGGACAAAGCCAACTCGAGTCGTGACAACTCATGACAACACAAACAATATTTTGGACCAAACAAATAATTACAAAAAAGAAAAACAACAAAAAAAGTGTTGAAACCTGCCGTTTTTTTCTTCTTTCTAATTATTTGTTCGGCCCAAAAAATTGTGTTTGTTGTCATGATTTGTCACGACTCGAGTTGGCTTTGTCCGCGGCGTAAACGTCTTTAAATAAATACTTTCTGAAATGTCTATGAGGAAAATGAACAGAGAATCATTTCCTGGTCCATGGTAGGGGGCGGGACTGCGACGCTCTATACTGTACACTACATTAAAGAGTCATGTCACATGGGACTATGGGCTCCATTTTCGTCACCACTAAACCCCTTATCCCTAAACTTCTTTATTGAATAGTTCAACTAGCCAATCTACATTGACACGTTGTGAGCTTGTAGACTGGCCATTTTAACTATTAAAAAATGTTTTGCAGCAGAGATGGAGTACTTGTAGAGAGGCTGGGGAATTGGGAATTGGCTTTACTAAATTGGGTCTTGAAGGGGCATGTTTTGCACAATAACATTGTGCAAAAGACATATTTTCATTATGTCTGCCCACGATCTCTGTGATTCATACAGTAGGTTTGTTTACCTCAGTCACTGATACTAAAACCTGATTTTATTTTTATTTTTTTCTATGAACCTGTGACTTGACACCCATACTGTTATAAAACGAAAATAAAAAAAGATTTTGAAAAGAAAAATGTTTTGCAAAATTAGTAAAAAAAAAGGCAAAGAAGTTTTAGGGATAAGGGGTTTAGCGGTGACGAAAATGGAGCCCTAAATGAGCTACACCTTTTCGGTCCAAACAATGTCCTGTAAAGGTTTTTGCTGTAATAATCATTTACATGTTGTTTTAAGACCGAAAATAAACTATTCATTTATGTCATGTTGCTGTGACGCATATTGTGAACTTGGAGTGTCTGTTTTGGGCGAAGAGATTTGGTGTACAGGGAAAGAACCGAGTACAGAGTACGACCATATGGTCTACCAAGTATAATTAGTGTGGTTGTCCTAACAGGGCAACCACACTATTGTAATTGTAATTACTGTAGTATAAGTATATAGAGGGTCTAACTGCTCAAATCAACATTCAACAGATAGTAGATATACAAGTAAGACGCGCGAACGCGGGAAGCGAACGCAGCTCGTAAATTGCAATAACAACAATTACGTACTTTAAAAAAAAAAAAATTTAAGTTCTCTTTTTTTTCTTTTTTTAAGATGTTTTTTTAAGTTACGTTTTTTTAAGTTAAGTTTTTTTGAAAGTTTTTTTTAGTGTGTGTATGTGTGCGTGCGTGTGTGTTTTTTTGTTTTGTTTTGTAAGGTTTTTTTTTTAAGTTAAGTTTTTTTTTAAAGTTACGTTTTTTTGTGTGTGTGTGTGTGTGCGTGTGTGTGTTTTTTGTGTGTGATACAGCTGCGCCCTCTGGTGGCGGGCGGGTGGTGTTACAGTGTGACACACACACACACACACAGACAGACAGACACACAGACATGTTCTGCTAGGTCTCATAGTTGCGTTCGCAATTACATGTTGGTCCAGTATTACCTACTGAATAACAAGGGATTACCCGTACCTCCGACACTTCTTCTGTACACCGTGACCGTCCCGTTCCGCAGGCCTGCGAACAAGAAGCTGGGGGAACGTTTCAGGCAAAGGACAGGGCAGCCCTCGGGGTTGGAGAGGGTCAACAGGCACTGTGCTGCGGGGTCCACGCTGCCATAGACCAGGATACTGCAGGTAACAAGAGCGGGGGAAAAAGCCGACATGATGAATGAGCGTCATTTGTAATGACAGAGTGGCTCGTTTTTATGCAGTTTGATTTAACCCATTTTGGGCGGGAACCCCTTTTGGTGTTAGCATTATGTTGTGCTTTAGCTATTGAAAAACAGCAGATCTACAAGCTCATAGCGCGCCACCGAGTGGCGCGCTACGAGCTTGTAGGTCTGCTATTTTTGAAAAATCGAAGAACGACTGACATAGAAACATAGCTTTTTCAGAAAACTGTCAGGATGTAGAAGACATTTTTAGAATCTGATCAAAATGGGTTAACAGTGTACTCTGGAGCAAAGCATTGTGCTCTGCGACCACTCTGTCTCTCTCACGGTCTAAATGGGTTAACAGTGTACTCTGGAGCAAAGCATTGTGCTCTGCGACCACTCTGTCTCTCTCACGGTCTAAAGCATTGTGCTCTGCGACCACTCTGTCTCTCTCACGGTCTAAAGCATTGTGCTCTGCGACCACTCTGTCTCTCTCACGGTCTAAAGCATTGTGCTCTGCGACCACTCTGTCTCTCTCACGGTCTAAATGGGTTAACAGTGTACTCTGGAGCAAAGCATTGTGCTCTGCGACCACTCTGTCTCTCTCACGGTCTAAAGCATTGTGCTCTGCGACCACTCTGTCTCTCTCACGGTCTCTGCGACCACTCTGTCTCTCTCACGGTCTAAATGCTGCGACCACTCTGTCTCTCTCACGGTCTAAATGGGTTAACAGTGTACTCTGGAGCAAAGCATTGTGCTCTGCGACCACTCTGTCTCTCTCACGGTCTCTGCGACCACTCTGTCTCTCTCACGGTCTAAATGCTCTGCGACCACTCTGTCTCTCTCACGGTCTAAAGCATTGTGCTCTGCGACCACTCTGTCTCTCTCACGGTCTAAAGCATTGTGCTCTGCGACCACTCTGTCTCTCTCACGGTCTCTGCGACCACTCTGTCTCTCTCACGGTCTAAAGCATTGTGCTCTGCGACCACTCTGTCTCTCTCACGGTCTCTGCGACCACTCTGTCTCTCTCACGGTCTAAAGCATTGTGCTCTGCGACCACTCTGTCTCTCTCACGGTCTAAATGCTGCGACCACTCTGTCTCTCTCACGGTCTCTGCGACCACTCTGTCTCTCTCACGGTCTGCGACCACTCTGTCTCTCTCACGGTCTGCGACCACTCTGTCTCTCTCACGGTCTCTGCGACCACTCTGTCTCTCTCACGGTCTGCGACCACTCTGTCTCTCTCACGGTCTCTGCGACCACTCTGTCTCTCTCACGGTCTGCGACCACTCTGTCTCTCTCACGGTCTCTGCGACCACTCTGTCTCTCTCACGGTCTGCGACCACTCTGTCTCTCTCACGGTCTGCGACCACTCTGTCTCTCTCACTGCGACCACTCTGTCTCTCTCACGGTCTAAATGCTCTGCGACCACTCTGTCTCTCTCACGGTCTAAATGCTCTGCGACCACTCTGTCTCTCTCACGGTCTAAATGCTCTGCGACCACTCCGTCTCTCTCACGGTCTAAAGCATTGTGCTCTGCGACCACTCTGTCTCTCTCACGGTCTAAATGCTGCGACCACTCTTCTCTCACGGTCTAAATGCTGCGACCACTCTGTCTCTCACGGTCTAAATGCTGCGACCACTCTGTCTCTCTCACTGCGACCACTCTGTCTCTCACGGTCTAAATGCCATCTGAACCACTCTGTCTCTCTCACGGTCTAAATGCTCTGCGACCACTCTGTCTCTCTCACGGTCTAAATGCCATCTGAACCACTCTGTCTCTCACGGTCTAAATGCCATCTGAACCACTCTGTCTCTCACGGTCTAAATGCCATCTGAACCACTCTGTCTCTCTCACGGTCTAAATGCCATCTGAACCACTCTGTCTCTCTCACGGTCTAAATGCTCTGCGACCACTCTGTCTCTCTCACGGTCTAAATGCCATCTGAACCACTCTGTCTCTCTCACGGTCTAAATGCCATCTGAACCACTCTGTCTCTCTCACGGTCTAAATGCTCTGCGACCACTCTGTCTCTCTCACGGTCTAAATGCCATCTGAACCACTCTGTCTCTCTCACGGTCTAAATGCCATCTGAACCACTCTGTCTCTCTCACGGTCTAAATGCTCTGCGACCACTCTGTCTCTCTCACGGTCTAAATGCCATCTGAACCACTCTGTCTCTCTCACGGTCTAAATGCTCTGCGACCACTCTGTCTCTCTCACGGTCTAAATGCTGCGACCACTCTGTCTCTCTCACCACTCTGTCTCTCTCACCACTCTGTCTCTCTCACGGTCTAAAGCATTGTGCTCTGCGACCACTCTGTCTCTCACGGTCTAAATGCCATCTGAACCACTCTGTCTCTCTCACGGTCTAAATGCCATCTGAACCACTCTGTCTCTCTCACGGTCTAAATGCCATCTGAACCACTCTGTCTCTCTCACGGTCTAAATGCCATCTGAACCACTCTGTCTCTCTCACGGTCTAAATGCCATCTGAACCACTCTGTTCTCACGGTCTAAATGCCATCTGAACCACTCTGTCTCTCTCACGGTCTAAATGCCATCTGAACCACTCTGTCTCTCTCACGGTCTAAATGCCATCTGAACCACTCTGTCTCTCACGGTCTAAATGCCATCTGAACCACTCTGTTCTCACGGTCTAAATGCCATCTGAACCACTCTGTCTCTCTCACGGTCTAAATGCTCTGCGACCACTCTGTCTCACGGTCTAAATGCTGCGACCACTCTGTCTCTCACGGTCTAAATGCTCTGCGACCACTCTGTCTCTCTCACGGTCTAAATGCCATCTGAACCACTCTGTCTCTCTCACGGTCTAAATGCCATCTGAACCACTCTGTCTCTCACGGTCTAAATGCCATCTGAACCACTCTGTCTCTCTCACGGTCTAAATGCTCTGCGACCACTCTGTCTCTCTCACGGTCTAAATGCTCTGCGACCACTCTGTCTCTCTCACGGTCTAAATGCCATCTGAACCACTCTGTCTCTCTCACGGTCTAAATGCCATCTGAACCACTCTGTCTCTCTCACGGTCTAAATGCTCTGCGACCACTCTGTCTCTCTCACGGTCTAAATGCTCTGCGACCACTCTGTCTCTCTCACGGTCTAAATGCCATCTGAACCACTCTGTCTCTCACGGTCTAAATGCCATCTGAACCACTCTGTCTCTCACGGTCTAAATGCCATCTGAACCACTCTGTCTCTCACGGTCTAAATGCCATCTGAACCACTCTGTCTCTCACGGTCTAAATGCCATCTGAACCACTCTGTCTCTCTCACGGTCTAAATGCCATCTGAACCACTCTGTCTCTCACGGTCTAAATGCCATCTGAACCACTCTGTCTCTCACGGTCTAAATGCCATCTGAACCACTCTGTCTCTCACGGTCTAAATGCCATCTGAACCACTCTGTCTCTCACGGTCTAAATGCCATCTGAACCACTCTGTCTCTCACGGTCTAAATGCCATCTGAACCACTCTGTCTCTCACGGTCTAAATGCCATCTGAACCACTCTGTCTCTCTCACGGTCTAAATGCCATCTGAACCACTCTGTCTCTCACGGTCTAAATGCCATCTGAACCACTCTGTCTCTCACGGTCTAAATGCCATCTGAACCACTCTGTCTCTCTCACGGTCTAAATGCCCATCTGAACCACTCTGTCTCTCTCACGGTCTAAATGCCATCTGAACCACTCTGTCTCTCTCACGGTCTAAATGCCCATCTGAACCACTCTGTCTCTCACGGTCTAAATGCCATCTGAACCACTCTGTTCTCACGGTCTAAATGCCATCTGAACCACTCTGTCTCTCTCACGGTCTAAATGCCCATCTGAACCACTCTGTCTCTCACGGTCTAAATGCCATCTGAACCACTCTGTCTCTCACGGTCTAAATGCCATCTGAACCACTCTGTCTCTCACGGTCTAAATGCCATCTGAACCACTCTGTCTCTCACGGTCTAAATGCCATCTGAACCACTCTGTCTCTCACGGTCTAAATGCCATCTGAACCACTCTGTCTCTCACGGTCTAAATGTCATCTGAACCACTCTGTTCTCACGGTCTAAATGCCATCTGAACTTTGCCGAACGTGTCTTATTGTCTTTCATAGGAATGACAAATACACACCTTGTTTTTCTTTTTTCTTTTTCTCACCCTTGTGTGTGAAAAGAAAGTGTTCGGCAGCATCGGATCTGACAGCCTTTTGTGTGTGTGCTAAAATGCTGAAATTGGATTTCCTTTACATCTTCTCTCTTTTCCAGGGGCAGGGAATGAGTCAGCATAAACAAAATGCAGACATCTCCTGATATTTGAGTTTTCATAAAAAAAACAGAGAAAAATAAGAGAGAGAATAACAAAGCAGTAATATTGCGTCTACATCTTGCTCATGCTTGAGTGTTGCTGTTTACCCTCCATCCGGGAAAATGATTCTTTCACAATGGCTGTGACCGAGTCTGAGATTAAACATACCCCCCCCCCCCCATTACCCACCCCCGAAATAAGAAAATATATTGGATTTGAAAATGAGAAACCGTGATCGTAGCCTATCAGGGGACTTGAAGGGGCTCTGAATCCACTCAGATATATTGACAGGCACATCTATGCTGCTAGGACCACAGCAACAAGACAACACTGATTATTGCTTACCATTAAAGGACCACTTCACCACTTTTCAACTTCTCTTCCTATAATTGGTCCCTAACTAATGTTCACGATAATAAAAATCTAAATATATTTTAAAACAAATCTTGTTTAAAAAAAAATCTGCCTAATGATGATGTCACTGGTGGACGGGTGTCCGAACTGCCCAAAGCCCTCCTATGAGACACAGACTGAGTAGGAAAACATGGTGGTGTTTTATCATGAAAATTAGTGAGGACCAATTATATGAAGAGATGTTGAAAAGTGGTGAAGTGGTCAATTAATGACAGAAACTTTCATATGTTATATATATATTATATATACATCGTTATACTTTTGATATCATATACGTAGAGATGCTAATGGCCATAAAACTGTCCCCACTTACTGTACATCCCAAACGTCTGGTAACCACCAGGCTAGTTTTTATTGACTCGTGAGAATCTTTCAGAACACACATATTGGTTGTATTGTTGTATTAAAGCAAATACCATTAGAGTAACAGATGCCTTCATTCTTCATTGCTCACTACCAAGAGTTGATCGAATGCAATTAACCCATTTTGACCTGAGATCAGTTTCTATAAATGTCTTCTACATCCTGACAGTTTTCTGAAAAAGCTATGTTTCTGTGTCAGTCGTTCGATTTTTCAAAATAGCAGATCTACAAGCTTGTAGCGCGCCACTCGGTGGCGCGCTATGAGTTTGTAGATCTGCTATTTTTCAATAGCTAAAGCATAACATAATGCTAACACCAATAGTGGTTCCCGCCCAAAATGGGTTAAAAGAGAGAGAGAGGGGGGGGGGGGGGGGGGGGGGGGGGGGGGGGGGGGGGGGGGGGGGGGTGGGGGGGGGGGGGGGGGGGGATACGATGCAACAGTGTTTCAATTGTGCATACATTCAATACCAATACAGCCCTCCACGCTAATCAGGATGCAAAATGGCATCACAGCATGACCTGCAGCAAGTTTCAAACGGAGGATTCGGAACTGGTTCTGATTTGCCACAGCAGTGTCTCCAATGTAATGTTACTGTTATTACTGTTGAAGACCTTCTTTATATAGGGATTATGGGTACTTCGCTTCTTTATATAGGGATTATGGGTACTATCGTTCTTTATATAGGGATTATGGGTACTTCGGTCGGTGCTTCTGTTGGTATCTTGTATCCATCTTCTTGTTATATTAAAATTGCTTAACCCATTTTGGGCGGGAACCCCTTTTGGTGTTAGCATCATGTCATGCTTTAAGCTATTGAAAAATAGCAGATCTACAAGCTCATAGCGCGCCACCAGAGTGGCGCGCTACGAGCTTGTAGATCTGC
>NC_136790.1:3380837-3448605 GCF_951216825.1 Electrona antarctica | reverse complement strand
CTGTGCAGCGAACACAGACAGCAGTGACTCTGTGCAGCGAACACAGACAGCAGTGACTCTGTGCAGCGAACACAGACAGCAGTGACTCTGTGCAGCAACACAGACACACTCTGCCACCTCGTACAGTCCACACTCACACCTCCATCTGCCCATATAGCCCATTTAGGGCTGACGTGAAACAATTTCTTTTAAATCCTCCAGTTTTCTGAAATACCCATGTTTCTATGTCAGTGGTGCTCAATATTTCATGTCAAGAACCCCAACAATTATAGGTATTTGGCCGCTGACCCCCATCTGAATATATGTTGTTCCAGGGGGGGGGGACCCCCCCCCCCCCCCCCCCCCCCAGAAGCAAAGATTTGAGTTAAAAACATTTGTTCTGAAAAAATATATATTCCAAATTTGTGCCACATTTTCACGATTTTTCAAAAATAGCTCATATCGCGCTGGCACGCTATGTGCTTGTAGATCTGCTATTTTTCAATAGCTAAATTATAACAATGTTTAAAACACCAAAAGGGGTTCCCGCCCAAAATGGGATAGTGTATAAACCACTCAATCTCTCTCACACACACACACACACACACACACACACACACACACACACACTCCTGTGTGCGTGCCACCCCTGTCGCCAGCACCATGCACTTTCTCTCCCTCTTCTCGATTCAATTCCCCCCAAGATATCTAGTGAAATTACTGTGGCCTGACAAAGTCATCACTATTTATTTAGAGGAATAGATCTCTGGACTTGTGCCCTGGACAGCTTCTTCTTTAGAGGAATAGATCTCTGGACTTGTGCCCTGGACAGCTTCTTCTTTAGAGGAATAGATCTGTGGACGTGTGCCCTGGACAGCTTCTTCTTTAGAGGAATAGATCTCTGGACTTGTGCCCTGGACAGCTTCTTCTTCTCAGCCAGGGAGCAGAACAAACTTCCCCAGCAGTAAATGCCCTGCCAGAATTAATTAGACGGGCCTGGCTGGACCAAGCAAAGGAAGTGGGTTGTTGTGGGTTGGGCGGCACGAGGCATGCATGGTGGGCTCGCGCTCCATCGTATTTGCAAGGAGCCAAAACTATGGGTCAATAGAGCGTGCATCGACTCTGACAAAAGCAGCATACCAAATTGTCTCTCAGCGTCGACGCTATGGATATTTGCCACTTAAATACGGACAATAAGGAGAGTTAAATGGCGACTTTATCGTCTCTTGAGAAAATGGAGAGATGGGATGGGATGCTGGAGGATGGGATGCTGGAGAGGAGAAGTGGGACAGTGAAGGTAGGTAGAGGCAACACAGGGGCAACACTGTTGTATTAGGCTGATTAGAAACAATGTCATTACTCAGAAGCCCAGAGAAAACCCCTCAAGCCAATCTCACTTTAACATGATTAGTGTCAGCCCTTATTTGACAAGCCTGCCAGGGAGGTATAGAGCTCAACGGGGGTGGGAATGCACAGCCATTTGTTGTTTATCCCCGCTCTGGATCCGCGCGACTTCATATTAATCCATTTAGGCCTGACGTCGAAATTTTAAAATGTGTCTTCAAAATCCTGACAGTTTTCTGAAAAGCCTTTATGTTTCTGTATCGGTGGAGCTCAATATTTGATGTCGAGAACACCCAGAATTATATGTATTTGTCCACAGACTCCCATCTAAAAAACATGGAAGTAATTATTTTTGTTGAAAACGTTCACTCTGAAAGAATATATATATTCAAAGATTTGCGCCACATTTCCACGACTTTTCAAAAATAGCAGGCCTACAAGCTCGTGGCGCGCCACTCGGTGGCGCGCTATGAGCTTGTAGATCTGCTATTTTTCAATAGCTAAAGCATAACATGATGCTAACACCAAAAGGGGTTCCCGCCCAAAATGTGTTAATCCTGAGTTATACTTAGTTGCATGCCCGGTGTCGCACGCTGGAAATGAAAATAGGGTGAGCAACATCTCGTGACTTCAATGACATTCAGGATTGATTCTCCACCCTATACCACTCTTTATCTTTGCTCTTGACTGACAGATATCCCCTAAGTTACCAATAGTGCTTTTATCTTCCTTTAAAGGAAGAGAACTGCAATGGAACTATGGTTTTATATAGAATCCCTTGGGTTGTTTGGAAGCCTTATAAACTTTCTGATTATGTAAAATACACGTTTGGATGCTGTACTAAAATCCAAACGCATTTCCCCACGGGGATCAATAAAGGCCTGTCTGTCTGTCTGTCTGTCTGTCTGTCTGTCTGTGTCTCTCTCTCTCTATAGCATGGTCAATAAAGGCCTGTCTGTCTGTCTGTCTGTCTGTCTGTCTGTCTGTCTGTCTGTGTCTCTCTCTCTCTATAGCATGGTCAATAAAGGCCTGTCTGTCTGTCTGTCTGTCTGTCTGTCTGTCTGTCTGTCTGTCTGTCTGTCTGTCTGTCTGTCTGTCTGTCTGTCTGTCTGTCTATCATGCATCTATCTGTACATTTGGAAATCTAGCTAGCTCAGCGGGTTCAGGAACAATTGCCTCTGCTATCAGCTAACTCTGTGAGGGATGATGACAAAAGATTCAGACAAAAGTAGTCTGTGGAAAAAACAGCTATGAAAAATACATGAGCACTAGGGTCAGGGTCACTTTGCTGAAGGCTATACGATTTAAAAACGGATGACTTCACTATGGAATTCAAGTGCATAGGGATTAAGGGTTCTGAGCTGCACCTCCTCGTAATGCAGTGAGAGTTGCTACACACCCTCCTCCTTCCACCACAATCAAATTCAAGTCTGTCTCCCAACAGCAAAATACACTTTATTGTCCCAAATTGGGACATTCGGTCTCGACACTCGGTCATAAAACACAGGGCCGTGATAAAATAACAAAAATGTGTTTATAGCTGGAACACTTATTACAAGCAGCACACGCACAACCATCACTGATGTGGTGAGGGACAAGCTCAGGGGGGCTTTGGACTGATCTGTAATGATACGGCCTCCGAGGTAATGATGTAATGATACGGCCTCCGAGGCCGCCTCAAGGTCAGAGAGCCTAGTCTCCTCCTTGCACACTTAATATCGTCGTAAGCTACTCTAAATGCGATCTACTGTATGCAGTATCTCCTTTTCCCCCATCTTAGCCTCGCCCTAGATCTTGTTTTAACTCATTTTGGGTGGGAACCCCTTTTGGTGTTTTAAGCATTCTGTTCTACTTTAGCTATTGAAAAATAGCAGATCTACAAGCTCATAGCTCGTAGCGCGCCACTCCAAGCATTCTGTTCTACTTTAGCTATTGAAAAATAGCAGATCTACAAGCTCATAGCGCGCCACCGAGTGGCGCGCTACGAGCTTGTAGGTCTGCTATTTTTGAAAAGTCGTGAAAATGTGGTGCAAATCTTTGAATATATATTTCAGAGCGAATATTTTTAACTAAAATATTGGCTTCTAGGGGGGGTCCCTGGAACTACATATTTTGAGATGGGGGGGTCCGCGGCCCAATAGAGATAATTCTGGGCGTCCTTGACATGACAAAGGTTGAGCCCCACTGACATAGAAACATTAGAAACATGGGTTTTTTTAGAAAAATGTTAGGATTTAGAAGCCCTTTTTTTAATCGACTTCAGTCCTAAATGGGTTAAGTGTGAGTTATACACTGGTGTCGCACACTGGAAATAGCAGCAGATCTACAACTTCACAACAACACGTCGCAGAGCGTCGGGTTGAGAGATTCAAGTATAAATCAGGCTTTGGAATGAAATCACACACACGCACGCACGCACGCACGCACGCACGCACGCACGCACGCACGCACGCACGCACACACAAAAAAGACAAAGAAAAATAATTATAAGAAAAAATAACTTGAGAAACGGAGAAGGACTTGCCTCCCTCCTAGGGGGCTTTCATTTGATTTAAACACCTTCTCCAAGTCTTGGGGAGGACTGCCCAATAAATTGTCCACGTTTGTGACAAATTTGAAGAAGAAAACGAAGAATGGTGGGTCATAAAAATGAAAAATGAAACTTAAAAATGATCAGAAAGATGTATTTTATTTTTTTCCCAGTGAAATCTCGCCCTCCTTCTTTCTAAATCAAGTTAAATCCCCACAAGTGATACACTATTCTTCCACCACATTCTTTCCCCACTCATCATAAAACTCCCTGTAGTTACCGTCAGTACATTTTCATACTATATTAATTTGGTTTCCTAGCAACATTCTCTTTTATTTTTTTCCAGAATATAAGTCCTATTCTCACTCTTCTTTTGTCCTCCTCATTTCTATGAATGAGTGTACAATGTATGGCATGTTGGACATTAAACCCCAAGGGTAAGGCTGTTGCGATTTATCTCTGCAAATTGTAAATGCTTAATTTATACTTTTATTTTATAATAAATGTACAGTTATTTGTATATATTATACATTGTCCAACAGTGTCACATGCCAAAGTACAAGCCCACAATATGTTGCGGATGCAACGCATTGTAAGCTTGTGGATTTCTGTCAGGCGGACATGTCATACGATTAAGTATAAATGGTGTCTTCTCATTGCAAATCTTTGTTCTGAACTATGCTTAAAATAAGGACAAACCTTGTTGATGTGGTGTGGTGTGGTGTGGTGTGGTGTGGTGTGGTGCGGTGTGGTGTGGTGCGGTGCGGTGCGGTGCGTTGCGGTGCGTTGCGGTGGTGCGGTGCGGTGCGGTGCGGTGGTGTGGTGCGGTGCTGTGGTGTGGTGCGGTGCGGTGCGGTGTGGTGGTGTGGTGTGGTGCGGTGCTGTGGTGTGGTGTGGTGTGGTGGTGTGGTGTGGTGTGGTGTGGTGTGGTGTGGTGCGGTGCTGTGGTGTGGTGTGGTGTGGTGGTGTGGTGTGGTGCGGTGCTGTGGTGTGGTGTGGTGTGGTGGTGTGGTGTGGTGTGGTGTGGTGTGGTGTGGTGTGGTGTGGTGCGGTGCGGTGCGGTGGTGCGGTGGTGCGGTGGTGCGGTGCGGTGGTGCGGTGCGGTGCGGTGTGGTGTGGTGGTAAAGCATGCACCTAAAGGGAGGACTGTGCAAAACTACGTGGAGGAGAGAAGTGTTACTGAGTATAGTAACACATGTCATGATGTCAGTGTGCATTTATCAATGTTCACAATTTGCAAAGGTCAATTTTGCAAATTGAAAATGATTCTGCTTCTAAAGAGTAGGTGCAAATACAGTAAGTATCTTAAACTAAAGTTGTGGTGGTAGGTGAAGGCAGCAGTAATGAGTAATGTACATTAAAGGAAAACAGTTGAGGATGCCAGCAGTACTGAGCATGTTCTGTATATTCAGATACTGAACATGTACTGTATATTCAGGATACTGAGATACTGTATATTCAGATACTGAGCATGTACTGTATATTCAGGATACTGAGCATGTACTGTATATTCAGATACTGAGCATGTACTGTATATTCAGATACTGAGCATGTACTGTATATTCAGGATACTGAGATACTGTATATTCAGGATACTGAACATGTACTGTATATTCAGGATACTGAACATGTACTGTATATTCAGGGTACTGAACATGTACTGTATATTCAGGATACTGAGATACTGTATATTCAGATACTGAACATGTACTGTATATTCAGATACTGAGCATGTACTGTATATTCAGGATACTGAACATGTACTGTATATTCAGGGTACTGAACATGTACTGTATATTCAAGATACTGAGCATGTACTGTATATTCAGATACTGAACATGTACTGTATATTCAGGGTACTGAACATGTACTGTATATTCAGGATACTGAGATACTGTATATTCAGATACTGAACATGTACTGTATATTCAGGATACTGAACATGTACTGTATATTCAGATACTGAACATGTACTGTATATTCAGATACTGAACATGTACTGTATATTCAGATACTGAGCATGTACTGTATGTTCAGATACTGAGCATGTACTGTATATTCAGGGTACTGAACATGTACTGTATATTCAGATACTGAACATGTACTGTATATTCAGGGTACTGAGCATGTACTGTATATTCAGGATACTGAACATGTACTGTATATTCAGGATACTGAACATGTACTGTATATTCAGGGTACTGAGCATGTACTGTATATTCAGATACTGAACATGTACTGTATATTCAGATACTGAGCATGTACTGTATATTCAGGGTACTGAGCATGTACTGTATATTCAGATACTGAGCATGTACTGTATATTCAGATACTGAGCATGTACTGTATATTCAGATACTGAGCATGTACTGTATATTCAGATACTGAGCATGTACTGTATATTCAGATACTGAACATGTACTGTATATTCAGATACTGAACATGTACTGTATATTCAGATACTGAACATGTACTGTATATTCAGATACTGAACATGTACTGTATATTCAGATACTGAGCATGTACTGTATATTCAGATACTGAACATGTACTGTATATTCAGGATACTGAGCATGTACTGTATATTCAGATACTGAGCATGTACTGTATATTCAGATACTGAACATGTACTGTATATTCAGGATACTGAGCATGTACTGTATATTCAGGGTACTGAGCATGTACTGTATATTCAGATACTGAGCATGTACTGTATATTCAGGGTACTGAGCATGTACTGTATATTCAGATACTGAACATGTACTGTATATTCAGGGTACTGAGCATGTACTGTATATTCAGATACTGAGCATGTACTGTATATTCAGGGTACTGAGCATGTACTGTATATTCAGGATACTGAACATGTACTGTATATTCAGATACTGAACATGTACTGTATATTCAGGATACTGATCATGTACTGTATATTCAGGGTACTGAGCATGTACTGTATATTCAGATACTGAGCATGTACTGTATATTCAGATACTGAACATGTACTGTATATTCAGATACTGAACATGTACTGTATATTCAGATACTGAACATGTACTGTATATTCAGGGTACTGAGCATGTACTGTATATTCAGATACTGAACATGTACTGTATATTCAGGGTACTGAACATGTACTGTATATTCAGGGTACTGAGCATGTACTGTATATTCAGATACTGAACATGTACTGTATATTCAGGATACTGAACATGTACTGTATATTCAGGGTACTGAACATGTACTGTATATTCAGGGTACTGAGCATGTACTGTATATTCAGGGTACTGAACATGTACTGTATATTCAGATACTGAGCATGTACTGTATATTCAGGGTACTGAACATGTACTGTATATTCAGATACTGAGCATGTACTGTATATTCAGATACTGAGCATGTACTGTATATTCAGGGTACTGAACATGTACTGTATATTCAGATACTGAGCATGTACTGTATATTCAGGGTACTGAGCATGTACTGTATATTCAGATACTGAGCATGTACTGTATATTCAGGGTACTGAGCATGTACTGTATATTCAGATACTGAGCATGTACTGTATATTCAGATACTGAGCATGTACTGTATATTCAGGGTACTGAACATGTACTGTATATTCAGATACTGAGCATGTACTGTATATTCAGGGTACTGAGCATGTACTGTATATTCAGATACTGAGCATGTACTGTATATTCAGGGTACTGAGCATGTACTGTATATTCAGATACTGAGCATGTACTGTATATTCAGATACTGAGCATGTACTGTATATTCAGGATACTGAGCATGTACTGTATATTCAGATACTGAGCATGTACTGTATATTCAGGGTACTGAACATGTACTGTATATTCAGATACTGAGCATGTACTGTATATTCAGGGTACTGAGCATGTACTGTATATTCAGATACTGAACATGTACTGTATATTCAGATACTGAGCATGTACTGTATATTCAGGGTACTGAGCATGTACTGTATATTCAGATACTGAACATGTACTGTATATTCAGATACTGAGCATGTACTGTATATTCAGATACTGAACATGTACTGTATATTCAGATACTGAACATGTACTGTATATTCAGATACTGAGCATGTACTGTATATTCAGATACTGAACATGTACTGTATATTCAGATACTGAACATGTACTGTATATTCAGGGTACTGAGCATGTACTGTATATTCAGATACTGAACATGTACTGTATATTCAGGGTACTGAGCATGTACTGTATATTCAGATACTGAACATGTACTGTATATTCAGGGTACTGAGCATGTACTGTATATTCAGATACTGAGCATGTACTGTATATTCAGATACTGAGCATGTACTGTATATTCAGATACTGAGCATATACTGTATATTCAGGATACTGAGATACTGTATATTCAGGGCTTATTTTGTGCCTGAACTGGCCATAGTGAACATAGTGAACTGGCCATAGTGCTCGACTCCAGAAACCTGAACCTGAACTGGCCATAGTGCTCGACTCCAGAAACCTGAACCTGAACTGGCCATAGTGAACATAGTGAACTGGCCATAGTGAACATAGTGAACTGGCCATAGTGAACATAGTGAACTGGCCATAGTGCTCGACTCCAGAAACCTGAACCTGAACTGGCCATAGTGCTCGACTCCAGAAACCTGAACCTGAACTGGCCATAGTGAACATAGTGAACATAGTGAACATAGTGAACTGAACTGGCCATAGTGCTCGACTCCAGAAACCTGAACCTGAACTGGCCATAGTGAACATAGTGAACATAGTGAACATAGTGAACTGAACTGGCCATAGTGATCGACTCCAGAAACCTGAACCTGAACTGGCCATAGTGAACATAGTGAACATAGTGAACATAGTGAACTGAACTGGCCATAGTGATCGACTCCAGAAACCTGAACCTGAACTGGCCATAGTGAACATAGTGAACATAGTGAACATAGTGAACTGAACTGGCCATAGTGAACATAGTGAACATAGTGAACATAGTGAACTGAACTGGCCATAGTGCTCGACTCCAGAAACCTGAACTGGCCATAGTGCTCGACTCCAGAAGCCTGAACTGGCCATAGTGAACTAGTGAACATAGTGAACTGGCCATAGTGCTCGACTCCAGAAACCTGCCCTTTCCAGGATCAATCTAGAAGGTGTTCCGTCACCTCAAATTCATTTCCGGCTATTCATTATAATTTCAACTTTCACATTTTCCTCCAAGGTACCATGAAATGAAACTGAGAAACGTTCGTAAATCGAGCCGGGTGATCTGACTCCTTATACGCTCAATACGATAAGTTGCAGAGGACTCTACAAATAATGCAAAGGCCCCTCATGCCTCATGCCTTCCCCTCATGTGAATGTTTTGATTGATTGATTGAAATATTTATTAACAGTTTGCAGAATTACAGTACATTTCAAGCACATTCATATTTTACGGGGGCCAGTTTCGAATTGCAGCCATCCGTAGGTGCCCTTTGAGAGCGGTTTTGAAGGAGTCAAGGGATTCGCATGTCTTAATGACTGTTGGTAGGGCGTTCCACATTTTGGTGGCATAGGAGCGAAAATAATTTAGTCTCTTGTTTGTGCCGAATCTGGGTTGTACATGGTTCGTTGCACTCCCTCTGGTGTTGTGGGTGTGTGTGTGTGTGTGTGTGTTGGTGATGTAGTTGTCAAATGTTTACAACTTGATGAGAGGACATGTGTAAATGTGGAGGGCAGCAGTAATGAGTATATGCACTGTATGTTAACCCATTTTGACCTGAGATCAGATTCTATAAATGTCTTCTACATCCTGACAGTTTTCTGAAAAAACGTTTCTATGTCAGTCGTTCTTCGATTTTTCGAGCCACAGACGTATAGACACCGGGCCCTGGGCTATGCCGAGATAATCTTTGGAACAACAGTCACACTGTTTCCACTCACTGAGCAAGAAATCATCAAAGGGTATAGATTAGTCAGTCACGCAATAATTACTCTACTGCAAGAAATCGAAGATGACCTTGAACCTCCCACACAACTTCTCCATTCCATTCCGCCAATATAGTCAAGCTCTGGCATCGGGATCATTCCCACCCGGGTCATTTCCATGTACAGAATATCTACCGCAGGTGGAATATCATGCGCTGGCCTATAGGCGTGTCCTAAGGGGCTGACAACTATGGAACAGAAAGTTCCATATATGTGGAGTTGTCAGCCCCTGCGGTAGATATTCTGTACATGGAAATGACCCGGGTGGAAATGATCCCGATGCCAGAGCTTGACTATATTGGCGGAATGGAATGGAGAAGTTGTGTGGGAGGTTCAAGGTCATCTTCGATTTCTTGAACAGAAAGTTCCATATATGTGGAGTTGTGCACACACGCACACACGCACACGCACACACACACACACACACACACACACACACACACACACACACACACACACACACACACACTGGTAGAAAATAAATGCCGACGTACAAGCTCACATGAAAGCTCGCGTACGTGCAAAGGTGGACTATAGTATACATGGACATCAGGGTTAATGTGGTTAACGTAATGAGCATTTAATCAAACATACAGTAAATATATCAGACGTTTCCAAAAGGAAATGTATAGACGCCTTATCAGACGACGTCACACTGATAAGAAACAGCATGCGCGCGCATAAAGGCAGCAGAAGAACACCACCTCTCATAAGATGCAATGGAAAAGTTCTAACTGCACTCACGTGTAAAAAATGCCCCATCAAACTTTCAGATGCTGTTTTTATCCCAGTGTGGAGGAAGAATGATTAGGATTTTTATTGTGATCTCTCGCCCTATATAATCCTTGGTTTCAGTTGTGTTTGAACAATAATAGCAATTCAAAACAGTTGTCCTCAAAACCACACCTCCAGTCGCTGTCATAAGAACGGGAGGTGCGCTCATGAACACGGCAGCAGAGCCTATTTGTGCACGGCTGCACGCACACCTGCAGTCCCGCGATGGTGTCGCGCACGCAGACCTCTACGCTCACAACAGTCGCATCTGCGATGCGATGTGAGCTTGTATATCAGCTGTTCTCTGTGCGCAATACTGTTGGGCTTTGAAGTATAAATGTCTCCTAGGGTGCATCTCACTAGCCAACTCACAAGAGGAGGTTGAATGGACTGAAACCAGCGCTCCCCAAAACAACAGGTTTGGAGATCTGTTGGGAATTGATTACATGAAACAGTCACCCGTGCGCCCAGTCCCAATGTTTGTAAACAAATAATTGGTCTATGTATTCACTCATAAACATGGATACACCATATCCCCACCTATCAATTGCAGAGTCATGTATCTGCTATGAGAACCACTTTCTCTGACTGGGTCAGCTTCCTGATCACTGCAGTGGGTCTGACTGGGTCAGCTTCCTGATCACTGCAGTGGGTCTGACTGGGTCAGCTTCCTGATCACTGCAGTGGGTTCTGACTGGGTCAGCTTCCTGATCACTGCAGTGGGTTCTGACTGGGTCAGCTTCCTTATCACTGCAGTGGGTTGTAAACAGGGTCAGCTTCCTGATCACTGCAGTGGGTCTGACTGGGTCAGCTTCCTGATCACTGCAGTGGGTCTGACTGGGTCAGCTTCCTGATCACTACAGTGGGTTCTGACTGGGTCAGCTTCCTGATCACTGCAGTGGGTTCTGACTGGGTCAGCTTCCTTATCACTGCAGTGGGTTGTAAACAGGGTCAGCTTCCTGATCACTGCAGTGGGTTCTGACTGGGTCAGCTTCCTGATCACTGCATTGGGTTCTGACTGGGTCAGCTTCCTGATCACTGCATTGGGTTCTGACTGGGTCAGCTTCCTGATCACTGCATTGGGTCTGACTGGGTCAGCTTCCTGATCACTGCATTGGGTTCTGACTGGGTCAGCTTCCTGATCACTGCATTGGGTCTGACTGGGTCAGCTTCCTGATCACTGCAGTGGGTTGTAAACTGGGTCAGCTTCCTGATCACTGCAGTGGGTTGTAAACAGGGTCAGCTTCCTGATCACTGCAGTGGGTCTGACTGGGTCAGCTTCCTGATCACTGCATTGGGTTTAGTTGTAAACAGCATTTTCTTTTGTTTGTCTTTTCTTTGCCCTCTAAACGTCAGGGGTTTGATTTGTGATCCAAATATAATCCCCCAAATTCAGTTCTTCTTCTCAGTCAGAATTGCATTGTGTGTCCATCTGTCCATCCAAAATGTTTTGGAAAGTTTCTTCATTAATCGTTTACCCGCCAGGAACATAGGAATATTAACACGTAGAATCTTGTAGCCTGCCACAAACGGAAAAGCCGTTTTAACAGCGATGTATTCATTAATGCATGTTTTAATACGATCGTATCGAAATCTACCGTCCGTTAGCTTTGTTATGCTTCTGACACAATGGGCGCGGCCATTTTGAAAATGCGCGCGCATCCACTAACATTGCCGGCTCTGTTTTCAGACGGCTTTATCTCACAGAAGCGACATTGCAGAGGACGCTTTGTCCCAGACAAGCGTTTTCAACGGCCTGTAGCAGGCGCTGTGATACTCGCGGTCCACTTTTTCCACCACCGACCGAGAGAACGAGCACCAGCTTCGTCAACACACACGGAATGGTTTCATAGTAAAATGCGATACGGATATTTGGCTCTTCAAAGTAAGTGTCACGCGTGATTAAACCATGGCAATACGCAATCGAGGGATTAATTAATGGCGGCAGGCTAAGAGTCGCGCAGTTGTTTTTTGTTCACACCTGTTCTAGATGATGTGACAGCAACACTCCATGCATTGTTGACACTGCACTCTTCCTGGTCTACGTGAGCTGCTGGACCCCTCCAGCAGTAGCCCCAGCCCCAGCTGGTCAATATACAATCATTATTAACTTACTTTTGTAAAAAAAGGTTTAGGGAGAAATTCCCCTTTAAGAACTCCTGCAAACATGCAACTAGAAAGCAGTCCCACCCCCCGTTGATTGCATAATAATTACTTTAGCTGCTGCATTAGCAAATTAGACGTTAATTTCACGCACATTGGGAGTGCAAGCTGAATGAAATACGCAACACAATTTGCGCTCTGTACAAAAATGCTGAGGGTGATAAAAAACTAAAAGCAACCCAAACCAACAAGTCTTTGTAATGCGCAGGAGAAACAATATAAAAATAAAGAGGAATAGTTGCACACTCCCGTTATAAATTAATGATCAATTTAAGCATGATTTATACACGTCTTGCATAGCAAACATAGCAAATAAGCTCTCAACCAGCTTTGACCCTCTCTCTCTCTCTCTCTCTCTCTCTCTCTCTCTCTCTCTCTCTCTCTCTCTCTCTCTCTCTCTCTCTCTCTCTCTCTCTCTCTCTCTCTCTCTCTCTCTCTCTCTCTCTCTCTCTCTCTCTCTCTCTCTCTCTCTCTCTCTCTCTCTCTCTCTCTCTCTCTCTCTCTCTCTCTCTCTCTCTCCTCTCTCTACTCACACTCTCTCTCTACTCACACTCTCTCTCTACTCACACACTCACACTCTCACACACACACACACACACACACACACACACACACACACACACACACACACACACACACACACACACACACACACACACACACACACACACACACACACACACACACACACACACACACACACAGGTTTAGTTTAGATATGTTGGCCTCAGCTGATAAGACCCTGACGTTGGTTATGGACAACATTTGGTCCAATAAATACTGATTGTATTTGAATCTGGTATAGGAAGGTGCGATTCTTCATTATTTTCTTCAATGCCAAGTGCTTAGGCTAAACAAAGGTTATTTTGGGGGCCTTGCTGAATTTTTGGGGAGCAAGACAACATTAACCCATTTTGGGCGGGAACCCCTTTTGGTGTTTTAACTAAGCATTATGTAATACTTTAGCTATTGAAAAATAGCAGATCTACAAGCTATGAGCTTGTAGATCTGCTATTTTTGAAAAATCGTGAAAATGTGGCACAAATCTTTGAATATAATATATTCTTTCAGAAGACTTTTTATTTATTTCAACGTCAGGCCTAAATGGTTTAAAAGTCCATAGAATTGGCTGCCACGTGATAAAAGCCAGACGTTGGGGGGGCTAGCGCCCCTCAAAAACACAATACATACTGCAACTCACCCAGAGGTAGCCTTGAGGTAAAGAGGTGCTCGCTGCAGAGAAACCCAACAGGGAACAATGAACTGGGTTGTGAAGAGCAGCTTCGAGCTGTGGAAGCATACAAATATTGATTACAACATGAAACTGTGTAATGCATTTAGAAATGTAAAATCACACCTGTGTGAACTGAGCGTGTGTCACTGACTGTGTGTGTGTGTGTGTGTGTGTGTGTGTGTGTGTGTGTGTGTGTGTGTGTGTGTGTGTGTGTGTGTGTGTGTATGTGTGTGTGTGTGTGTGTGTGTGTGTGTGTGTTTAGCAGTCTGCTCAGTGTGAATGGCCCGGTGCTAAACAGCAGGGTCAATAGGTCGTACTCTCTAAACAGCAGGGTCAATAGGTCGTACTCTCTAAACAGCAGGGTCAATAGGTCATACTCTCTAAACAGCAGGGTCAATAGGTCGTACTCTCTAAACAGCAGGGTCAATAGGTCATACTCTCTAAACAGCAGGGTCAATAGGTCGTACTCTAAACAGCAGGGTCAATAGGTCGTACTCTCTAAACAGCAGGGTCAATAGGTCATACTCTCTAAACAGCAGGGTCAATAGGTCGTACTCTCTAAACAGCAGGGTCAATAGGTCGTACTCTCTAAACAGCAGGTCAATAGGTCGTACTCTCTAAACAGCAGGGTCAATAGGTCGTACTCTAAACAGCAGGGTCAATAGGTCGTACTCTCTAAACAGCAGGGTCAATAGGTCGTACTCTCTAAACAGCAGGGTCAATAGGTCGTACTCTCTAAACAGCAGGGTCAATAGGTCGTACTCTCTAAACAGTAGGGTCAATAGGTCGTACTCTCTAAACAGTAGGGTCAATAGGTCGTACTCTCTAAACAGCAGGGTCAATAGGTCGTACTCTAAACAGCAGGGTCAATAGGTCATACTCTAAACAGCAGGGTCAATAGGTCGTACTCTCTAAACAGCAGGGTCAATAGGTCGTACTCTAAACAGCAGGGTCAATAGGTCGTACTCTAAACAGCAGGGTCAATAGGTCATACTCTAAACAGCAGGGTCAATAGGTCGTACTCTCTAAACAGCAGGTCAATAGGTCGTACTCTAAACAGCAGGGTCAATAGGTCGTACTCTCTAAACAGCAGGGTCAATAGGTCGTACTCTCTAAACAGCAGGGTCAATAGGTCATACTCTCTAAACAGCAGGGTCAATAGGTCGTACTCTAAACAGCAGGTCAATAGGTCGTACTCTAAACAGCAGGGTCAATAGGTCGTACTCTAAACAGCAGGTCAATAGGTCGTACTCTCTAAACAGCAGGGTCAATAGGTCGTACTCTAAACAGCAGGTCAATAGGTCGTACTCTAAACAGCAGGGTCAATAGGTCGTACTCTAAACAGCAGGGTCAATAGGTCGTACTCTCTAAACAGCAGGTCAATAGGTCGTACTCTAAACAGCAGGTCAATAGGTCGTACTCTAAACAGCAGGGTCAATAGGTCGTACTCTCTAAACAGCAGGGTCAATAGGTCGTACTCTCTAAACAGCAGGGTCAATAGGTCGTACTCTCTAAACAGCAGTGTCAATAGGTCGTACTCTCTAAACAGCAGGGTCAATAGGTCGTACTCTAAACAGCAGGGTCAATAGGTCGTACTCTCTAAACAGCAGGGTCAATAGGTCGTACTCTAAACAGACAGACATAGGGACAGACAGACAGACATACATACATACATAGGGACACACATGGCTGTTTATTGGAGACGGTGTGGCGCTCAAAAAACACAGGACTAAAATTAAAATGTTACGCAGCTTTGTCATCTCAGTTGAGGTTTGACAGCGTTTATTCTTCTGCGGAATCTCCGTGCAGACACAACGTACAGAGGCTCCGTGCAGACACAACGTACAGATGAATCTCCGTGCAGACACAACGTACAGAGGCAATCACAAAACGGTGCGGACAAAGGTATCTGAAAGGGATGTTCTGAAAACATGTCATGCTGTGGAGCCTGCCATTGAATCCCTCTGAATTTGAAACCATTATGTTAAAGTCACCTGGGCGCCAATGTTTTGACAGAATATCCACAGTAATAAAAAGCTAGCAGACTGCTCTTATTATACTTTATTTGAATGGCACCTTTCATTCACAGAATGTAGCTCAGAGTGCTCTGTAATATTGACACTATACAATGTGAACTGTAATATTGACACTATACAATGTGAAAACTGTCAAGGCTTAACAAATAATGAACAAAAACTCGAGGTTCAGCTCCTAGGTCTTCGAGAGGACAGATGTCTGCTGTGGATATTAGATCTAGGGACTTATTTTTTTTGTAATGGCACAGTCCATCTAATCACTACGCCACCTAAAAAGATAGCATTTCTGTAGACTTAGATATCATTTGATACAGACTTATAGCATGTTATGTATTGTAGACAGCACTATAATTGCATTGTATATAGTCATAGCACATCATAGTACATATGTATAGCATAGTATAGCATATATGTATAGTTTATATGTATAGTTTCATTATATAGATATTCCACTGTTACGTTCTTAGCTTACGGTACGCATGTTTCATGATAAATGCTTTTTTATGTGATGTATTCCCATGCTTTTTGTTCTTGCTTAATGTAAGTCGCTCTGGATTAAGAGCGTCTGCTAAATGCCTAAATTGTAAATTGTAATAGAATCCCAACACTAATGGCTGACTACTACAGTATATGGCAAGTTTGGGTCAAGTTTGGCAACCATGGCTGTTGTGGTATGCAACTCTTGTGAGTTGCATACCACAACAGCCATGGTATACCACAACAGCCATGGTATACCACAACAGCCATGGTATACTTAATCCAGAGCGACTTACATTAAGCAAGAACAAAAAGCATGGGAATACATCACATAAAAAAGCATTTCTCATGAAACATGCGTACCGTAAGCTAAGAACGTAACAGTGGAATATCTATGTGCATTAGGTCTTATTTTAATTTCTTTAACATGCATATTTGTATCCATCCGTGTTTAACTGTGTGAAATGCATTATTATTCATGTGTTGGTGAAGGCTTCAGCAGCCAATCAAGATAGAGCCATGTCTTCAGCAGCCATTTAAGATAGAGCCATGGCACAATTGTCCACGATGCACAATGGGACTAAGGAACAAAGACAAATGATATACTATGTATGTTAAATACAAGGAAGCAGCAACACTTTTTGCCTAGAAGTATTAGTCAAACTTAACAGTCAACTGGGTATGCTTTGGATTCTCTTTTGAACCATGGGGATGTGTTAATTTATATATGTACACAAATGCTGACAGCTCTGCATGACTACAACAACAAGAACATATTGTTTTCACAACACACCCGGGGGCCAAGGAAAACAGACTTGAAATATTTATTTAGTGTGTCATATTTTTGGACAGCCATTACTCATCATCTGCCTATTGTGAAAGAAAATGTGATGATGAAATTGTGGCAGTGTTTCCATTGCCCTCTCCCATTTTTTTCTTGATCAGAATTAACTTTTTCTGTGCCACTAGGTGGCAGCATACGCACACCTAAGGAACGCCACCTGTCCACTCTAACTCTACGATCGTTGTTTCCTTTCCGGGTTATTCAGGAAGGTGGGGGCTTTTGTTGTGAGCACAGTGACCAGTCGCGTTAGCTCAGAGCCCTTAGCTATCCTTACAACCAGTTACATGTGCTCACCATGGACAGTGGTCGAACCTTTTGAGATAGAACCAGAGTATTAAAAGGATAGAGACTGATCTGGCGCAAAGCTCCGCCCCCCCCCCCCCCCCCCCGGTATTCATGTCAGTGGAAGTTGCTCAGTGGTGTTTTGAAGCACTTGGAAGGACCGTCTCAGAACGTCTACTTCCGCATTTGACCACCAAATTTTGGTGGTCAAATGCAACCGAGCGCTCAATGTTAAAGCCCAGCTGCTCGGGGTTTCCCAGTCATGCTTGTAGTCCCTCCTCTTACCACTAGGGCCCAGTGCTTCAACGTTGGAGCGCCTCACTGGCCCCTTGGATACAACGCTTTGAAAATCCTGTTATAATGGAGGCTCAATGGAGCTGGATTTAAAAACCCCGTAGCTGGTAGGGGAGGAGGCTCTCCATACTAACCGGAGCAATACTAAAAGGTAAACTTGACAGTCGCTGCTTTCATATATGGAGTATATATACGGTTGTCTACGAACATTCACGTAGATAGCACCAGTAGGTACCGATAGCCTAGCTACGTTTATAAACGTAGATAGCAGCGACAAAGTTAAAGACAGACTTTATTTTCAGGACTGGAGAAGGGTGGAGCGGCCTTGCCGCAGCTGGCACGATGATTAGGCTGAATATATCTGCGGTTGTGTCACAGGTGGTTTCAATTATGGCCAATCAAACCACATCAACGCAACATAATATGCGAACATTCAGTAAAAACACGGTCGCTGTTCTTCAAGCTAACAACAACGGGTAGCAATTAACACGTTGTGAACTTTTAGCTCTTTCGGCAAAGAGATTTGGTGTAGAGGGAAAAAGGAAGTGGCCAAGTACAGACCACTGGGGAATGTTTAACTGGGGGGGAAGCGGGAATTCACGTCAATGCATTTTTTGACACAATAAGCCAGCTATTGTTGTCTACTTTGCACACACATCCCCCACTAGGCCAAGAAAGAAATGCCACAGAATCCAGAGAAAATAGATGTTCATGGTATGTCCGACAGTTCAAGGGATACTCGGGTAAAAAGAGCAGTAAATGTGTTTGTGTGATTTAAAGATGTCTATCATTCTGGATGTGCTGCTTCATCTAAAACCATGAAACTAGGAATGGAAGAAATAGCAATGGTGCCTCAATAACACATGGTTGACCTGCTCCAAGCAGGCGCTCGACAGCTGGCATGAATCGTGGTCCTTTTAACAGCAAAACTGCAGTGCTCTGCTGATGTGCAAACTACACACTCCCTATCAACTACACACTCCCTATCAACTACACACTCCCTATCAACTACACACTCCCTATCAACTACACACTCCCTATCAAACTGCAGTGCTCTGCTGATGGACAACTACACACTCCCTATCAAACATGCAGGCGCCAGGCGGGGAGAAACGTACCACTGCTCCTTAGGTCCAGTGCACAACTGCACAATACATCTCACGCCGATGTTTCTCCCCCAAAAATAGGGACCTCAATGTTTTTCACATTGTTTTGTTGCTTTTTAATGGTTTGCTTGTGGGCAACAACTATGTCAGAGTGCAGCAGTGGGAGGTTTTAAAGGTAGGCTTTCAGAGTGTTTATAGAACTCATAGGGGAACTCAGGAAAGCAAAGGAGGCAGTATTTCGCTTAACACTTTGATTGCTACAAGATCTCGACAGGCCTATTTGGATGTTGCTACCGTTTAACATTGCACAAAGGCCTTGTTCGGGGGCCCACAGCAAAATGTTCTCTTATAGCGAGAATCACACGCATACATCAAAAGAAAGCTGAACTTGTCCACTTCAATTTAAAAAATACATTTTGATTTTACCATGTTCCATTCTGGAGATATTGACCTTTTTGCAACACCTGCATTTGCCTGGAAGTGGTTATCTTGAACAGCGAGCAGAGTTATGGATGGTTTAAAGTCAGAGACATTGACAGGCAGATATAAAATTGAACCCAATAAATATCCTATACATCCTATACACCGAATGAAAGCCCTGAATGTGTACTTTTACGAGGAAAAGAGTAAACATTGATCCCATGTACAGTTAGACAGTAATTGGTTATTGAATGCAGCTTGTGCCCACCAGATAACTTCAGAGAAGACATGGACGTGAACTCCTCAATATTCACAAAATAAGGCCTATAGCGACATAGATATAAATACTATATACCGTATGAAACAGAAGACTCTCTGCTTTCATAAGAAAAAAACTTCTACTGTAGTAATAATAAAAATCACACCCATGTGAAGTGAGCGGTGCAACTGTTCTCTACAGTTGCGCAACTGTAGAGAACAGTTGCACCGCTCACTTCACAGGGGTGTGATTTTTATTATTACAGTAGAAGTTTACAGACCAAACTGTAAATAAAAGGTTTACATGACTTTCTGCCTCAGTCCGTATATAGCGAGCTGTAGTGAATAAGTACAGAACAGTTGCAACGCTCACTTCACAGGGGTGTGATTTTTATTATTACAGTAGAAGTTTACAGACCAAACTGTAAATAAAAGGTTTACATGACTTTCTGCCTCAGTCCGTATATAGCGAGCTGTATTGAATAAGCAGAGAACAGAATATGGGACAGAGTTGCACCACTCACTTCACATGGGTGTGATTTTTATTATTACTACAGTAGAAGTTTTTGTTGAGTGGTGTAAACCACTCCTACAACTGGCTTTTGTGTGCAGAAAAAAATGAGCATGGTTGCTATGTTCAAAATAATTTCTGACGTAATTAAATCACACCCGGGTGAACTGGATGACCGTAGCAACCATGGTCATTTTCTCTGCACAGAAAAAGCCAGTTGTGAAATCACATCCGGGTGTGATTTCATTACGTCAGATCAGAGCTGATCAGGCTACATAATACCTTACCTTATTTCATTACGTCAGACATTACGTCAGACCACAGCTGATCATGCTATATAAAACCTTACACCACTCAGTTCACACGGGTGTGATTTTTTTCTTATGAAAGCAGAGAGTCTTCTGTTTCATACGGTATATAGTATTTATATGTCGCTATAGGCCTTATTTTGTGAATATTGAGTTCGGGTCCATGTCTTCTCTGCAGTTATATCTGGTGGGCGCAATGTGCATCCACCCAGTAACCAATTTATGACAGACTGTACATGGGATCAATGTTTACTCTTTTCCTCGTAAAAGTACACATTCAGGGCTTTCATTCGGTGTATAGGATGTATAGCATATTTATTGTGTTTATTGTTATATCTGCCTGTCAATGTCTGACTATAAACCTTCATAACTCTGCATCCTTTAGATGATGATGATGATTCACTGCTTTCATTGTTTTGATCGCAGTAACATTGGGGGGGGGGGGGGGGGGGGTCATGGGCACATTGGGCAGCAAAAGTCTTGATCGTACGGCTATAAAAAGTCCCATTCCACCGTTCGGTTCAGAACTATAGTATAACGGTGAGACGCGTTGTCATCATGAGCTGATTTTGTTTTTCAAGCTAGTATAGGGAACATGCCTGGGCATGCACGGTTTAGGACGCGGAAAAGTTCGTTATACATTACACCCGGGTCGATTACGTCCCCGACGCGTTCATTGCGGTCTTATCACTACAATTATAATGAATAAAAAAGCGTTACAATCACACGTCTGAGCGATCTCCGATTATGACGGCTCTGCATGGCGATACGTGATCCACCAACGGTAGACTGTCTGTTGTCATGGCGGCCCCTCTCGATACTGTAGTTCGTTTGTTAGTTCGTAGTATTGTAGGCTCGGGGATCGTTTGGTCGCTACAGTATGAAGAAGTAAACATGCATCTGTCCATGTGCAATGCCGATCTGGTGCAGAATCTGCAGATCATGTGTTAGGCAGCGTAACAGCGTTCCGTTCATGTTTTTTTCCGAGACATGAGCCCCCATCTCGCAAGGCCCTCCTCCTGCAGGAGAAACAGGAGGGGAGGGGGGAATCGAGTATAAAAGCCAATAGGTGGAGGAAAGCCTGGTGAGGCGAGGTTAGGTGAAATTTGATTCTTTTCACACACAGACTAGATCGGCATGGGCGCAGCCATTTTACACTGGTTTATACACGTAAAGCGGCCCGCCCTCCTGTTTTCAGGAGGGGAGGGTTTTTTTTTTTTTGGGGTTTTTTTTCTGATCACGTGAGCGGGACTAAGCAGCAATGATAGGGCGATGGTTCTTCATTGTCCGGGTGGGTAAAAAGATGAATGAAAGTATGCTATAAAAAAGTGATTGAAACGTATTGATACGTGATTCGCACCCGACGTTTGATTAATTGATAACGTATTGATACGCGATTCGCGTCGGCTGTGTTAAGACCAAAACCTTAACCTAACCCCGACCAAAATACTATAATCCTGAACCTTAACCCATTTTGACCTGAGATCAGATTCTAAAAATGTCTTCTACATCCTGACAGTTTTCTGAAAAAGCTATGTTGGTCGTTCTTCGATTTTTAAAAAATAGCAGACCTACAAGCTCGTAGCGCGCCACTCGGTGGCGCGCTATGAGCTTGTAGATCTGCTATTTTTCAATAGTGCTAACACCAAAAAGGGTTCCCGCCCAAAATGGGTTTTAAAGGGATAATTGTTCACCCCCAAAATCTTTTTTTCCCACCAATTACTCACCCCATGGAGACTTGGATTGTTTTGGTTTTGTTACATTCCTAAAAAAGAAAGAATTTGATGACCAGTAGTGGTTCCGCATAGAGAACGCAGCCTCTGTCATCACATTATTTTTCTAAGACAAATGATGGTCTTAGAAAGACAAATTCATGAATTCAAGCCTCCATGGGGTGTGTAATTGATAGAAAATATTTTTTTTTTTGGGTGAACTACTCTTTAAATTATCCAAATAATCCTGACTTTAAGCACCATTATGGTAAATGGTAAATGGTGCATTTATATAGCGCCTTTATCCAAGGCGCTTTACATAGATTGTGCATTACATTCACCCATTCACACACACATTCATACACCGATTGCGGCGGAAGCCATGCAAGGTACCAACCAGCACATCGGGAGCAATTTGGGGTTCAGTGTCTTGCCCAAGGACACTTCGACATGTAGACAGGAGGAGCCGGGATTCGAACCGCCGACCCATGGATCTTTGGACGACCTGCTCTACCTCCTGAGCCACAGGAGGAAGAGCTCCTATAGATGGAACACTGCCCATCTATAAAGGGAGCCCCTATAACTTTGACCTGTTCTACTTGAGCAGGATGGCCTTGATCCAACTAGGAGAGAAGCCCAGAAGATGTCTGATACATTTACATTTCAAGGTATAACAACTTGGTATGGCAGGAAATCACCCCCATCACGTTCATTTATATAGACATAGATTGTTTCCTTCTATACACTCAGAGCAGCACATTGTGCTATTTGCTAATGTAAAACAAAAATCACACCTGTGTGAAGTGAGGGGCGCTCTTATCATCATGACGTAAAATAGACACTTTTCCTATTTTTCTATGACGTAAAATTATCCATTCATTGTCAATGGGAATTGAATGTTTGTGTAGGACGGAAATCTACACTAATAGCTGAATATAGGAGGGGCTATAGTGCCCCTCAAAAACAAAAATTACCATACTGAGGACCTCATCATTCGGTTTAACCAAACATCGACTATACTTGACATACTTTGCGCCTCAAAAACAAGAGGAAATGCAACAGTTCAGCTATATGGTTAACCCATTCAGGCCTGAGGACGCATGTGTGTCATATTATAGCTTTAAACCCATTTTGGGCGGGAACCCCTTTTGGTGTTAGCATTATGTTATACTTTAGCTATTGAAAAATAGCAGATCTACAAGCTCATAGCGCGCCACCGAGTGGCGCGCTATGAACTTGTAGGTCTGCTATTTTTGAAAAATCGTAAAAATGCGGCACAAATCTTGGAATATATATTCTTTCAGAGCGAACGTTTTTTTTATTTCGACGTCAGGCCTGAATGGGTTAAAATTGACAGTGCAAGAGTGCATAAAAGGTGAATGTAAATGAATGGTAAATATGCTAAGCCTATAGAATCAAGCCCTCCAGGATCCTGGTGAATCATGAGTGACCAAAAAAACTTTGATTCTGCGAATAAAAATTATTGAATATTGTATTTTATGATATACTTACTACATTAATAAATGTAATGTAGTATAATGTAGGAAAAACGTTAAAGTTGTTTAGCGTTTTTTTCACTTAAATTTTGAATTTTGAAAAAAAATTGAAAAAATGGTCATGACTCGCCAGGATCCTGGATGGCCACATCCAGAATCCCCATGACTTCAGTCTGGCCCTACTCGACTTACTTATTAAAATACAAAGGCTTTTGACATTTGCTCCAGATAGAATTATACATGCAGGCTATGTTGTTTATAGTTAGTTATTGTAAAGACATTTATTTTTAAATCTTTCAAAATGTTGTGTGTATAGATTGAAAGATGCCTGATAATTTGGTCTGGTTTTGGTAGCCTTCCTGCATGCTTCTCTGAATGGTATGCCAATGTTCCTTCCATATAGGCTATCCCAAGGTCATCGGGGTTTCGGGTCTCCCAACATCATACCCCTCACTCAGGTGACCCAGCCGGGGTGATCAAGTCCCGACTTACGTCCCAGTAGCTACCCTCGATCAGTCCCATTAGGGAAAAACCAGGGCCACACAATCCGTTCCTCCTGAACTACTCTGCCGGGACTGGGAGGTACCATTCTGGCGCGTGGAAGGACTAGGCTCTGTGGGTTGACTCCTGTCCAGGCCCCTCCTACGTCTCACCAGGTCCACTCCTGCTCTCACCAGGTCAGGCCCTGTGCGTTGCACCAGACTCCCAGCACCAGGCACTTTATTCAGGAATGGTGGATTCTCGAGCCGCAATGGTTCCGCAGGCTCCACCTTGCCCTTGGTGGTGCCGCAGGCTCCGCTTGAGGCTTGAATGGCCCTCCTAAAGGCCTCACCGTGGGTTTGTTGGGCTTCTTCCTCACGGAAGACACAGGCTGGGGCGCCAACCCATACTGCTCCCGGGTGCCGTCTAATTTCCGGCTGCCACCCGTCTCTCCGGTGGTCATACTTCTATACTTCCTTTAAAAACTAACCTGCTAGGCTGTTTACACACAGCACATATAGGCTACAGTAAATAATTATCTTACTTATCTATATCTGTGCTACTGTGTGGTGGTTTATACAAACCAGCCTTTTATGATTTACATTGCAATTGTGTGATTCTAGGCTTTATTCAAATAATTGATATAAATAAATCTCTATGGGAAAAATGAATGGACGACTTTTCAGTGGATCAAGAAACCACACCTGCTACAGAATGCTCCATTTTGTGTCACATAACAAAAATAAATACATTATTATTTATGTATTACTATCGCCCAGGACGAAGTTCTTTGTCCTTTCTATTAGTAACGCCCGACGCTCAGGACGAAGTATTGTCCTAAAGACGAAGTTTATTGATACGAGAACAGATCGCCTGGCTGTATAGCCCAGGCGCGCCTGCTGGGCTCTCCTCAGTGACGCGCAAGACTGAGACGTCATCAAAAAACTCCCTCCTCTGTTTAGCTGATGAAAACGAAAATCTTAAAACGTTCATAAATCGCAATCTAATTCATCCCGTCTTTTTCTGAAAAAAGATCCTGTGTTAGACGGCGCTCCGCGGTCCAGTCGCTAGTCTCGATAGATTTATTCTTGTCTCCCGTTGTTGTCGATCGATTCTAAAGTGCTGTGGCTATTGTTAGCTGCTACACAACATCATGAACTTCCGGCCGGTCCGTCCGGAAAAGGCGTCCGTGTTTATAAATCGACTGGGCGCATGAATGTAATGGATTAAATAGTTCCGGGCAATTAAAGTGTTAAGTGTGTCATACTTGAGCATGTACTTTACATTAGTGGTGTTGAATTCAAGTAATATCCTCGTTGATGGCTTGAAACAAAATTGTATGTGTTGCATATAGTAACACATGTTTACGCACTGCCGTGTTCTCAGCCCACTCCCTCCCACTCCCTCCCCAGTCCCCACACTGTTGAGAAGTCCCAGCAAAACTACCATTTCATTCGCCAGGGCAGTTCCTTATATTCTATAGCAGCTTTATTCAAAGCTATTTACAATAATATGCATTACATTCACTATTTTCTTTGTTAAGTTTGTTTTATGTTATTAACCTCATTATCCAACCTCAAAATGCCAAAGAAAATTTGATTTTATTTATGTTTCTTACTTTTCATTCCTGTACTGTACTGTACTGTACTGTACTGTACTGTACTGTACTGTACTGTACTGTACTGTACTGTACTGTACTGTACTGTACTGTACTGTGCATGTGCATGTTGTTGTTTTTGGTTCAGCCCAGGACATATAATATCTGTGTCAAGAGAATGTGTACAAAAAGTGAAGGCAGATTTAGGGGGTGCAGCTTTTCTATTTGCCCACAGCTATTTCCAGATGAATGGAGATTGATGGGAGTCTATGATTACATACTGGGGGAGAGACAATTTTGCCACCATGGTAATTCCAATCCTGAAAATGCAAGGTATTTGCTGTGAACTCCTAAATGATTCTTCAAGTGATACGTGACATTTACCTTTGGAATTTAAATTGGTCAAACCTGGGTAATACACATGGCTCTAGATTAGACCATTTTGGGCGGTAACCCCTTTTGCTGTTAGCATTATGTTATGCTTTAGCTATTGAAAAATAGCAGATCTACAAGCTCATAGCGCGCCACCGAGTGGCGCGCTATGAACTTGTAGGTCTGCTATTTTTGAAAAATCGAAGAACGACTGACATAGAAACATAGCTTTTTCAGAAAACTGTCAGGATGTAGAAGACATTTTTAGAATCTGATCTCAGGTCAGAATGGGTTAGATTGCGGTGCTGTGACACGGCAGGTGACAGACTATTTATTACCAATAAAGAGTGGCACCCATCAAACGAAATGCAGAGGTTAACAAATCTGTATTCTGTGGACATAGTAGGCTTGATCTGAAAGATGTCTGATATGGTCTATGGTCGGAATGATAGAAATTGACATTTGCAGAGCCAAGAAGCGGAGGAGGAAGGTGGGCGATGGGGTTGGGGAGGGTTATGGGCCACCAGGTACGTCTTCATGTGCTGCTGAATACAACAACAAGCCTAGCTGTTGAATACAGACCTTTTATAGCTCTGCAAGATTGGCCATTGTCACTACTACTTTGTTTTTTTCTCTTATTTCTTCATCATGACCTTACTAAAAAAAATGGTAATGTTTTATGCAATTAAAAACAAAATATAGGGAAACATACATAAATAAAGGGACCCATACAAATGGGGCCCGACGCAGTGTTCTGACCAGCAATCAGCTTTAAATAGATTTTTTATTTATTTTTTGCTCTCAATGTGTTTGTGTGTGCAAGTCTGCGCGTGCGTGCATGCGTGCGTGCGTGCGTGCGTGTCTCTATAAGACGAGACTGTTAAGGTGGTGGGGCCACGTTGGCAGACGGCACATCTAATTTTGTGCCATCCAGCTGGGAGTGGTGTGTATTGGGGAGGGGAGGGGGGGGGGGGGGGGGGAGGGGGGTCAAAGACGGATCCTGCACGCCTTTGACTGTCGTCCTCCTAGGCGGCAAAACATCAATCACAAGTAATTTATAGCCTTCGTCTCACCAGATATACCCTCCTTCTTCTACCCCCAGATATACCCTCCTTCTTCTACCCCCAGATATACCCTCCTTCTTCTACCCCCAGATATACCCTCCTTCTCCTCTCTCACCAGATATACCCTCCTTCTTCTACCCCCAGATATACCCTCCTTCTTCTACCCCCAGATATACCCTCCTTCTCCTCTCTCACCAGATATACCCTCCTTCTTCTACCCCCAGATATACCCTCCTTCTCCTCTCTCACCAGATATACCCTCCTTCTTCTACCCCCAGATATACCCTCCTTCTTCTACCCCCAGATATACCCTCCTTCTCCTCTCTCACCAGATATACCCTCCTTCTTCTCCTCTCACCAGATATACCTCCTTCTTCTCCTCTCTCCAGATATACCTCCTTCTTCTCCTCTCTCACCAGATATACCTCCTTCTTCTCCTCGTCTCACCAGATATACCCTCCTTCTTCTCCTCTCTCCAGATATACCTCCTTCTTCTCCTCTCTCCAGATATACCTCCTTCTTCTCCTCTCTCCAGATATACCTCCTTCTTCTCCTCTCTCAGATATACCCTCCTTCTTCTCCTCTCTCACCAGATATACCTCCTTCTTCTCCTCTCTCAGATATACCCTCCTTCTTCTCCTCTCTCACCAGATATACCCTCCTTCTTCTCCTCTCTCTCCAGATATACCCTCCTTCTTCTCCTCTCTCTCCAGATATACCCTCCTTCTTCTCCTCTCTCTCCAGATATACCCTCCTTCTTCTCCTCTCTCCAGATATACCCTCATTCTTCTCCTCTCTCTCCAGATATACCTCCTTCTTCTCCTCTCTCTCCAGATATACCCTCCTTCTTCTCCTCTCTCTCCAGATATACCCTCCTTCTTCTCCTCTCTCCAGATATACCCTCCTTCTTCTCCTCTCACACAGTGCCAGATATACCCTCCTTCTTCTCCTCTCTCTCCAGATATACCCTCCTTCTTCTCCTCTCTCTCCAGATATACCTCCTTCTTCTCCTCTCTCACAGTGCTTGTTTGTAAACACACAATGTTGAAACAAACAATGTTTTCTCCGTCAATTGACTTTCCACACATCTTGACATGCAGTGTTATATAACTCCCACCATCATCACCATCTATTCAGATTTGTCACAGAGATGCATGGCCTCAACCTTGTTCCACATCAATCTCACACCCGCGCCTCCATATCCCTCACATGTGTCTCAATCACTCTCTCTGCTCAATCAATCACACTATCAACCAACCAATCAATCAAATCAATCAATATATATTTATAGCTCATGCATTTAAATGCAAAACAATGTGCTTTCCATTAAGTGAAAGTGCACAGGCAAAAAACTAGATAATGATACAAATAATAGTATTCTTTTCTTGGGGCGCCCGCCAGGCACATGCCACATAGGCTCTGGCCTGACAGCGTGTCGCGTGTTCGAGTCCCGCTCATGACAACCTTTGCAGCAGCATGTCTCTCCCCTTCTCTGTCTCTCTCCCTCTTTCCTGTCTATCTTCACTTGAAACTATATCAATAAAGTCAGAAAAGCCAAAAACAAATCTTAAAATAAATATATATTCTTTTCTCTGTTATTAATAATTGTATCATTATCTACAGTAAATACCTGCAAAATAAGCCATTTCCACATCTATAATGATCTCTATCATCTATAATGATCCATTTCCACATCTATAATGATCTCTATCATCTATAATGATCCATTTCCACATCTATAATGATCAGTGGCAGCGGTGGCCGAACGGATAGCGGCGCGGTCTTGATACCGGAAGGTTCCTAGTTCGAATCAGCCGTCCGACACGTTAAAATTACCACCGCTGAAGTGCCCTTGAACAAGGCATTGAACCACTACCATGAAATGTGTTCTATGAGCAGGGCCTGGCTGGAAACAAGTTCTTGAGCTTAGCCCAGATACCCTGGGTAAATATAGATTTCATTTCATTTCATTTCATCTCTATCATCTATAATGATCTCTCTAGCAGCAAAATGTTGTTTTGGCCAACTTAATTATGTAGGAACATTATGTTCCATAATTGCTTGTTTTTTTTATTTATATATTAGGCCAATGACGCAAGGTTTGCATGTAATGTCTGCGGATGCAGGGCACACAACATGTCATGGTTGGTATGTATGTTCCAGTAGAAAGTCATTATGCCATGAAAACCCATGGCCCCAAGTACCCAACCCCTGTTGGAAAACCATGGCCCCAAGTACCCAACCCCTGTTGGAAAACCATGGCCCCAAGTACCCAACCCCTGTTGGAAAACCATGGCCCCAAGTACCCAACCCCTGTTGGAAAACCATGGCCCCAAGTACCCAACCCCTGTTGGAAACCCATGGCCCCAAGTACCCAACCCCTGTTGGAAAACCATGGCCCCAAGTACCCAACCCCTGTTGGAAAACCCATGGCCCCAAGTACCCAACCCCTGTTGGAAAACCATGGCCCCAAGTACCCAACCCCTGTTGGAAAACCATGGCCCCAAGTACCCAACCCCTGTTGGAAAACCATGGCCCCAAGTACCCAACCCCTGTTGGAAAACCCATGGCCCCAAGTACCCAACCCCTGTTGGAAAACCCATGGCCCCAAGTACCCAACCCCTGTTGGAAAACCATGGCCCCAAGTACCCAACCCCTGTTGGAAAACCATGGCCCCAAGTACCCAACCCCTGTTGGAAAACCATGGCCCCAAGTACCCTAACCCCTGTTGGAAAGCCATGGCCCCAAGTACCCAACCCCTGCTGGAAAACCATGGCCCCAAGTACCCAACCCCTGTTGGAAAACCATGGCCCCAAGTACCCAACCCCTGCTGGAAAACCATGGCCCCAAGTACCCAACCCCTGTTGGAAAACCATGGCCCCAAGTACCCAACCCCTGCTGGAAAACCCATGCCCCAAGTACCCAACCCCTGCTGGAAAACCCATGCCCCAAGTACCCAACCCCTGTTGGAAAACCATGGCCCCAAGTACCCAACCCCTGTTGGAAAACCCATGCCCCAACCCTGACCATCAGCGCTGGAGATAAGTTGTGTGTTTTGTAGGTTCTTAATAGCTTAAACCGGGAACCCCTTTTGGTGTTAGCATTATGTTATGCTTTAGCTATTGGAAAATAGCAGATCTACAAGCTCATAGCGCGCCACCGAGTGGCGCGCTACGAGCTTGTAGGTCTGCTATTTTTGAAAAATCGAAGAACGACTGACATAGAAACATAGCTTTTTCAGAAAACTGTCAGGATGTAGAAGACATTTTTAGAATCTGATCTCAGGTCAAAATGGGTTAAAATAAATATTTTTATCGAGAGGGAGACTATTCCAGAACCGGGTCCATAAGGCAGTTTCACCATACTACAGTATCAGGATAAGTGAGAAGGAAACTGAGTCTATGTGGATCTGTCCAACTTTGCTCAGTAATGACAATACAATACAATACAATACAATACAATACAATACAATACAATACAATACAATACAATAACAGACATTTAACAGGCAAGACCCGTGTTTTTGTACATCTGCATAAGCAGACAAACTCTCTGGCCACAACGCATGCACTGAGAATCGGGCAGTCTGTTTAACCCAAAATGTCTTCTACATCCTGACAGTTTTCTGAAAAAGCTATGTTTCTATGTCAGTGGTTCTTCGATTTCTCAAAAATAGCAGACCTACAAGTTCGTAGCGCGCCACTCGGTGGCGCGCTATGAGCTTGTAAATCTGCTATTTTTCAATAGCTAAAGCATAACATAATGCTAACACCAAAAGGGGTTCCCGCCCAAAATGGGTTAAAATAAACATCCACTGTGCAAGGCTGAGGGAAGTTCACTAGTTCAGAATCAACCTTTGGGTACGCGTGTCGATTAATGGTTGAGACAGAGAATAATACATTTTGTCCGTTATGATATTCGAAAACAATGCTCTCCTTGCAATTCTTATGCTCTGATAGATAGTATAAAGAGGAGGTATAATACAATAATAAAAATGGATTTCCAATTCTGTCTCCATGTTCTTTCATTCTCTCTCCTCTCTCTCTCCACTTCCTCCTCTGCTAGCCTTCCCTCAAGAGTGGGCAAGATGTTTTTTGATAGGTAATTAAGCAGCAACCTTAATAGGCGTCCATATGGAAGCCCTGCGGTTACGAGCAGAGAGAGAAACAGAGAGAGAGAGAGAGAGACCAGAGGGACAGAGAGGCTCTGGCTGAGGAGGGATGTGATGATGGTGGACAGCTATACGACACGTGGGCGGGGTTTTTTATCAGCCACTCGAGACTGCCGGGGGATTGTTGTGGAGGCATATCGACGTGGTCGCGGTTGCGACGTGCTGTGTGAGCAACATGTCGGCAATTTTTTGGTGCGCGCCGCGGTTATACAATGAGCAAGAATAAATCAGGAACGGTATTGGCCAGTGGAGAGGACATCTTTTTTATGGCCGCACTCAACTGTTATGTGGGTTGTTCACGGGGGCCAAGTGTGCGCACAGTGGCCACGATCAATAGACTCTAACACTGATCAAACCTCGTTAAACAGCCAGTGGGACGTGTCAACATAGAGACAAAAAGGGCCGTTTCCACCTGTGAATGTGTGTAAACGCCATCGATAGACACGTGGAGGGAGAAAGGAGGGGATCTGTGGCAGTGGCTTCGGTGGTGAACCCAATGCTAATAGTGTATCAGTGAGGCACCATTTAAAAATCAATGTGATACAAGGTTGGCTCTAAGTCAATTGTCAGTCTTCTTAATTGCACTAACCGTGTGCGGTTGAATGTGTCTGAGTGTGCATGTGGGAGTGCACAGACACTCCTGCCTGCATCCGCGACCTATAGACATGTGTGTGCTATGTGTATGTACAGTTGGAGGCCATCGATATTGTCCTTTTCTTTTTGCTGAGGTTTGCGTGATCTGCGCAAAAGGACAGTTAACCCATTTTGGGCGGGAACCTCTTTTTGTGTTTTAAACATTGTTATAATTTAGCTATTGAAAAATAGCAGATCTACAAGCTCATAGCGGGCCACCGAGTGGCGCGCTACGAGCTTGTAGGTCTGCTATTTTTTTAAAATCGTGAAAATATTTATTTCAGAAAACAGAGGATTTAGAAGGATTTTTTTTAAATTTTGAGGTCAGGCCTAAATGGGTCAAATGATAAGGGACAATATCGGTGGCACCCAACTGTATAGTCTGTCCATAGATGTGTCTGTAGATGTGTGTACACAGCTGAGCTCAGTATGTGCACCTGTATCTTTGTTGGTATATGTTTGCGAACGTGTATTTGTATGTGTGCTGTTTCCATAGCGTGCACGTTTCTGTGTGTGTGTGTGTGTGTGTGCGTGCGTGCGTGCGTGCGTGCGTGCGTGCTGTGCTGTGTATGTAGATAAGTATCCAGACACGTGCACCTCTGTGTGCATGTGGAGATGAGCACCGAGGCATTATCCCAGCTGGGGGAGGACGTGTAGGAGAGGAGAAGCAGGCGGGCAGGGCCGGGGAAGGGAAGGGAAGGGAAGGGAAGGGAAGGGAAGGGAAGGGAAGTGGGCTGGGGTGGCATGACATGCGTGGGGGGTTTGATGGAGGACTTTGGGGAGCACAGGGTAGGAGAAGCGAGGAAGCCGGCAGGTGAGCTAATTAACCCATTTTGGGCGGGAACCCCTTTTTGGTGTTTAGCATTATGTTATGCTTTAGCTATTGAAAAATAGCAGACCTACAAGCTTGTAGCGCGCCACCGAGTGGCGTGCTACGAGCTTGTAGGTCTGCTATTTTTTGAAATATCGTGAAAATATTTATTTCAGAAAACTGGAGGATTTAGAAGATTTTTGAGTGGTGCAAGTGCAACCACTCCAAGGAACAGCAATGTCCGTGTCCGTGTGACACCTATGTGACTCGTGTTAACCTATGTTTGTGTGTGACTCATGTGTGACTCATGAGTACCAGTAGGGGGCGCTGTCGTGCCAGAAACAGAGAGAGATAAATAGTGCTGTACTGTTGCCTGCTAATGAGAGCGAGGGAGAGAGAGAGGGGGGGTGTTGCACCACTCAGTTCACACAGGTGTGATTTTTTTAAATTTCCGAGGTCAGGCCTGAAAGGGTTAAAGCGAGATTTGTTGATGTGATGAGAGGGCGGTCTCCCCCAGCTGCCGGTTACCAATGACCCAATGCCCGACAGGAAGTCCACCCCCCCCCCCCCATCACCCCAGGGGGGGGGGGGGGGGGGGGGGGAGCCCGCACCATATGCTGGCTCCAGGTGGCATTGTTTGGGGAGTGGCCTATGTGTTCTGCGTGTGTCTGTGTGTGTCTGTGTGTGTGTGTGTGTGTGTGTGTGTGTGTGTGTGTCTGTGTGTGTGTGTGTCTGTGTGTGTGTGTGTGTGTGTGTGTGTGTGTGTGTGTGTGTGTGTGTTGGGGGGGGGGGGGGGGGTTCAGGGTTTTGGGGGCGTTGGGTCTAGACACTCTGATGGATTACCATAAAAAGTGTATAATTACACCCCTATTGCGAGGTCACCGCAGATAGCAACATCCACCATGTGATTTAACACTGAGAGTGTACAAACCCTCACAGTTAACACCCCGATCGCCCAGGACGAAGTTCACCGTCCTTTCAATTAGCAACGCCCAGCGCTCAGGACGAAGATTGATCAAAAGGACGGAGGTTATTGATATCAAAACCGCATCGCGTCGCTCCAAAGCCTGGGAGCGCCTGTTGCGCAACACTCGATGTTGCGCAACAGTGGGACGTTATCGAAAATGTCCCCCCCCCCCCCCCCCCCTGTTTAGCCGACGAGACCGAAAATCTTAAAACGTTAATAACTCTCGAACTAAATCATAACGTCTAATTCTAAGCCGAGATCGTGTGTTAGACGGCCCACCGACTAAATCTAGTCGGGGTAGATTTAATCATACGTACCTCCCGTTGTTGTCGATCGCCTCTAGAGTGTTTTGGCTACATCTAGCTGCTATACAGCCACATCCGGGATAACATCCGGCCCGTCGGTAAAAGTGCTCCGCTGCTATAAATCGCTGGGCTCTGATTTAATGGATTAAATAACCCCAGGCGTTCGGGGTGTTAAATAGACACTGTGGATTTCACTGTGTACTTAACCCATTTTGATCAGATTCTAAAAATGTCTTCTACATCCTGCTATGTTTCTATGTCAGTCGTTCTTCGATTTTTCAAAAATAGCAGACCTACAAGCTCGTAGCGCGCCACTCGGTGGCGCGCTATGAGCTTGTAGATCTGCTATTTTTCAATAGCTAAAGCATAACATAATGCTAACACCAAAAGGGGTTCCCGCCCAGAATGGGTTAAAGCCTGCAGAGCTGCATACCAGCGGTCTGGGCCGGCGCAGCCAGTGTGGATCTTTTGCTATGGTTCGCCAGCCAAGCCGAGATAATGGTAGAGAATAGTTTGAATTATTAATTTGGGCAGCGTAGATTGCTGGACTGGCATCCCGTAGGTATGGTTCCTCATGGTTCAATTAACCCATTTTGGGCGGGAACCCCTTTTGGTGTTTTAAACATTGTTATAATTTAGCTATTGAAAAATAGCAGATCTACAAGCTCATAGCGCGCCACCGAGTGGCGTGCTATGAGCTTGTAGATCTGCTATTTTTGAAAAATCGTGAAAATGTGGTACAAATCTTTGAATATATATTCTTTCAGAGTTTCAGTTTTTAACTCAAATCGTTGCTTCTGGAGGGGTCCCTGGAACAACATATTTTCAGATGGGGCGTCGGCGGCATATTATACATATCATTTTTGGGGGTCCTTGACATGAAATATTGAGAACCACCGATATTAAAAAACATGAGGTTTGTCAGGAAAAAAATACATTTGAAAAAGACTTTTGTTAAATGTTGAGGTCAGGGCCTAAATGTGTTAATGTTATCCTAGTTCCCCGAGGCTGCTCAGGTGGAGTGTGTGTGTGTGTGTGTGTGTGTGTGTGTGTGTGTGTGTGTGTGTGTGTGTGTGTGTGTGTGTGTGTGTGTGTGTGTGTGTGTTTATCCCTCCAGCAGCGAATCCTCTCACGGTCGTGGAAAATCTATGTTCTGCTTGGGCAGGAAATCCACCATGCATTATACGTGTGGAAATCGCTGGGTGTTCTTACAAGGAACAATGCATCAGATCCACCAGGGGCCCAAATAACGTTATCAATGAGGAGACACGGCGCCCGGCATCGTATTGTTTGCCTCTTCCCTTGCTTATGTAATGGATTCTCTTTATTGGAAAGTGTGCTCTAGCTCTATACTCTATACTCTATAGCCACTTATGAAATGCTGCACGGCAAGGAATTCATGAGCACAACATGGCCTGCCTCAGAGGGGGGAGGGGAAATAAATAGACCATAGCACATATTATATACTGTACTGTACCGTTGTACTGTACTGTACCGTACCACTGTACTGAACTGTACTGTACTGTACCGCACCGCACCGTACCACTGTACTGAACTGTACTGTACTGTACCGCACCGCACCGTACCACTGTACTGAACTGTACTGTACTGTACCGCACCGCACCGTACCACTGTACTGAACTGTACTGTACTGTACCGTACCACTGTACTGTACTGTACTGTACTGTACTGTACTGTACCACTGTACTGTACTGTACTGTACCGTACCGCACCACTGTACTGTACTGTACTGTACTGTACTGTACTGTACTGTACCACTGTACTGTACTGTACTGTACTGTACTGTACCGTACCACTGTACTGTACTGTACTGTACCACTGTACTGTACTGTACTGTACTGTACTGTACCACTGTACTGTACTGTACTGTACTGTACTGTACTGTACTGTACTGTACTGTACTGTACTGTACTGTACTGTACTGTACTGTACTGTACCGCTTAACCCATTTTGACCTGAGATCAGATTCTAAAAATGTCTTCTACACATCCTGACAGTTTTCTGAAAAAGCTGTTTCTATGTCAGTGGTTCCTCGATTTAAAAAAAATAGCAGCCCAAAATGGGTTAAAAAATAAAATAAACACCAGCTCAATAAAGGCGAATGGACAGAGAAATAGCTTGCTTTACACTAAAGTAAACATATACAGCACGCACCTCCTTCATATACCTTCCAATTCCATAGTCACAGTCCACCCCCCCATTGCACATACATACCAAAACATTCTTACACGCACTAACAGGCACTAATAGAAAACGTCCACTATTTATTAAGTGATAATTGACTGGTTCAACAGCTCCGTCGCCACACTGCAGCCTACTGCCCAGGGCTACAGGCAGGAGGGCCAAGGAGTGGATCGTCAGTCAACCGGAAATTACTTACAACCGGAGCCCCTGCTACAGGTAATGCACACTAAACAAGCTACAACCGGAGCCCCTGCTACAGGTAATGCACACTAAACAACCGGAGCCCCTGCTACAGGTAATGTACAACCGGAGCCCCTGCTACAGGTAATGTACAACCGGAGCCCCTGCTACAGGTAATGCACAACCGGAGCCCCTGCTACAGGTAATGCACACTAAACAACCGGAGCCCCTGCTACAGGTAATGTACAACCGGAGCCCCTGCTACAGGTAATGTACAACCGGAGCCCCTGCTACAGGTAATGTACAACCGGAGCCCCTGCTACAGGTAATGTACAACCGGAGCCCCTGCTACAGGTAATGCACAACCGGAGCCCCTGCTACAGGTAATGCACACTAAACAAGCCCCTGCTACAGGTAATGTACAACCGGAGCCCCTGCTACAGGTAATGTACAACCGGAGCCCCTGCTACAGGTAATGCACAACCGGAGCCCCTGCTACAGGTAATGCACACTAAACAAGCCCCTGCTACAGGTAATGCACACTAAACAAGCCCCTGCTACAGGTAATGCACACTAAACAAGCCCCTGCTACAGGTAATGCACACTAAACAAGCTGGTAGCGTGAATGTTTTGATGCCCCCCCCTTCACGGAGAGAGAACAGGCGTCTTTTGTGCTTTATGTTTTTATTCCTTTCTTGATTTATGTTTTGTTTATATGCCTATTAGCCTCGTTGTTGTTGTTGTTTTTTTAGCCCTTTCTTCTCCCAATTTAGTTGGTATCACAATTAACCACATGAACCCTAGCATCACTGTGACGCACGCACATGCAAGCGCACATGTTGTGCGTGCTTGTATACATCAGCTATTTTTGGTGAAGATAAAAAAAGTTTAACCCATTTTGTGCGGGAACCCCTTTTGGTGTTTTAAACATTATGTTATAATTTAGCTATTGAAAAATAGCAGATCTACAAGAGCAGAGCGTGTAGGTCTGCTATTTTTGAAAAATAAAAATGTGGCGCAAATCTTTGAATAATATATATTCTTTCAAAGTGAATGTTTTTAACTCAGGTCTAAAAAACAAAATCACACCTGTGTGAAGTGAGCGGTGCAACTGTACCGTGCGGGGGTCCCCGGGGGGGGGGTCCCCGCAACATCCAGATCCCCAGGAACGAGCGCCGCCCCGCGTCCGAACTCGCCATCCACATCAGACCTCCCTCCCCCAAAACACAGCCGATTATTGTATTTGTAATAGACGCTCAGGCTCAGCAAGCTGAACGCACCGCGGTGGATTCAAACCCCTAGAACCTGTGGGGTTGGACAGGCTTCACTCCTGACCGCCCGAGCACCCGCTTTGTACCTCAGGTTGGACAGGCTTCACTCCTGACCGCCCGAGCACCCGCTTTGTACCTCAGGTTGGACAGGCTTCACTCCTGACCGCCCGAGCACCCGCTTTGTACCTCAGGTTGGACAGGCTTCACTCCTGACCGCCCGAGCACCCGCTTTGTACCTCAGGTTGGACAGGCTTCACTCCTGACCGCCCGAGCACCCGCTTTGTACCTCAGGTTGGACAGGCTTCACTCCTGACCGCCCGAGCACCCGCTTTGTACCTCAGGTTCTAGGTGTTGTCCTTGTACTGTGTGATCATGAATATGCACTGTGAATGTGAAGCTGTTTCTGCACTAATGTCACTAGGATAAATCATACAGACACGCACACACTAAACTGCACAACCAACCACACACACACAAACCCAACGCACAACACACCGCGCACGCACGCACGCACACACGCACGCACGCACGCACGCACACACTAAACTACACAACCAACCACACACACACACCCAACACACAAAAATTGTCGCGCACACGCACACACACACGCACACACACACACACACACACACACACACACACACACACACACACACACACACACACACACACACACACACACACACACACACACACACACACACACACACACACACACACACACACACACACACACACACACACACACACACACACACACGGCACGGCCACAGAAGGACAGCTCTGTGGCTGTCTGCGTATTATCTGTTCCCCCTAATGGAATTAACACAAAAGGCAGGGACGATCAAAGTAGTCATGCACCTCTCATGTTATGATTTCATGAGCTAGATGTCACACATGCCATTTTAAATTCCACTGGTGTCTATGGTGCAGAGATCAAAGGGCCAGCACACCTGCTGTGCGCCCGCCGCACGCACGGCCTGCATTATGCTCAGAATTTTCAAAGTCATTGGAAGACAATAAGATTAAACTATCTGTGGGAGAGGAGGCAGAATAGACGGGTTGATATCTCTTCCATGTTCCTTTCAATTTAACTCCTGATCAGCTCGTAGCGGTTCCCTCGACTTCAGAGGTGGTCAGGACTTCAGGGCGAAACATATGGCATATCAGCTTAACATTAAAACTGGCTCAGGACATTTCCCTCCAATTTAATAACTACAGTCTGTACAGTAACGATTCCCTGTCTCCTTGGGCTATGCCACAGATCGTATCAGCAATAAGTGGAATGAAGTCGGAGAGTGCTTTTTGCATATTGCTCCTCAGAAACCCCTGCCTGACATTGGGCAGGACATCACAAACTTGGGAGATTTCCTTCCTCCTGCATGTCCTTCACCCATGGAGCTCCTCGGACGATTGCAACACACGCCTGGCTAATGTGATGCAAATGCTTCGTGTCTCTCACGCCACCCCCCCACACACAAACACAAACTCAGCACGCACGCACGCACGCACGCACACGCACACGCACACACAGACACAGACACACACACACACACACACACACACACACACACACACACACACACACACACACACACACACACACACACACACACACACACACACACACACACACACACACACACACACACACACACACACACACACAGCATCCCTCCTACAGCCATGGCAGCTCCATGCGTGTCTGGATGAAAGCGATTGACTGTTCCAGTGTTAAAAGGTTCAAAAGAGGACTCCGGGCCAAGAGTATTATTTCTTTTCTTTTTTTCTCCTTCTCTCGTGACGACAAGGCATTTGCATGAAGCTACCCAGACAAGCCTGCAGGGTGGTGTGAGTCTCTGGCAACATCTACACCTACCTGAAGGAGAGGAACGGACCCCGCTGGTCTGTTTACAGGGGTCCTGGATGGCAGAGGGGTGTAATCCTTTAGATCAGATGGCAAGAGAGCTCAGAACAAAAGGAGGGGGTTCTGGTGCCCACAGAGTCTGAGCCAAGTGGTCGTCATGGATACGGCTTGCCAAGGAGGCACACAACATCAAGGAGTACCCCCCCCCCACCCCCCCCACCTGCCCCGCGACCACCCCCTGAGTTTGAATCTGCCCCTAAAAAAAAATCCTTGGACCATAATTCTATTATGGCCCACTTGGCAGAACATGAGACAAATAGCAATCACAACTGTTTCAAAAAGGAAAAAAAAAATACTAATCAGGTCTGCTCTGCTCTTGATCAACTTTAAGCCTTTGAGTCTCCCACTGCACTATACAATCCCCTCTTACAGCCCACTATTTAAATATGGTAAGAGAGTGATTTGATTTTTTTTTTACCACCAACAGTTTAACTCTGGAAGTTCAGTTGAGAACTGTCTTGTATGGAGAGATAACAGGCTAAAATAAAGTACAGAGATAATAAAAACATTGCAGCCAAACAACCCAGAGGCAATGTAGAAGAAAAGATCAACTTGAAATCGCTTAAAAGGTAGAAAAATGATAATTCACTTGTGCTGATCACGGAGCTATTAATTAATTATAAGTCGCTTTATACCTTAGACACTTTCAAACTGCCGTCCCTTTGTTGGGCATGTCCTTAATTATACTGAAGGTGAAAATGTAAAATAGAGAAAATAGATGTACGAGATCAAAATGTGCTGTGACAGGCTGCTTACGCCTACGTGGCTCCATCGCACGACAAAGTATAATTATGACCGTCTGTACAACAGTTTCCTGAAGAGGTTCTCAATGCTATATCAGTTAATATATCATAAACATTTTCTTAAACCTATATCAGCTATTACACACGCTCACACCACGTTGTGATGCAAGCTTGTAGATCCGCTACTTGCAACAACAACCAGGGTTCCAGACCCACAGGAACGCACCCAGGGTGCCGGCCCGATTCCGGCGAGCCGCCCCGCGTCCGAAACGGTTGAGAAATGACAGAGTTACCGTGTGGGGGACCCTCTACTGTACCCTCTACTGTACTGTACTGTACTGTCACTACTGTACTGGCACACCCTAAATCACCACATATACAGTTAATATGTGCGTGTGTGTTTGTGTGTGTGTTAGGTTGCGCACAGGTGGTGAAAAACAACCATGCTGTTTTCGTGCTCATACCCAGCCAGGCAGGCACCCACCCAGCCACCCACCCACCCAGCCAGCCACACACATAGTCAATTAAGGAAGGAAAAACTTGTTTTTGCAGATGGCGGTCGGTATACGTGCCAAATAAATATTAATTTGGTGGTCTTTCTCATGAAAAAGTTTGAGAATCACTGGCGTATACAGGATACAAAAGAGCTCTCATGGCAGAAGAAACCGCCATTATAGGAAGTGTTGTGGTCCAGCCTGGCAGTCGTCCATTACTGGAAAACAAGCAGCAGGAAGAGCAACGGAGTAATTAGCGAAGCAGCACACATGGAGAGAGCCAATCAGCACAACACAAACGTACCCCAGAACCAAAGAGAATCCGAGAAAGAGAGAGAGAGAGAGAGAGAGAGAGAGAGAGAGAGAGAGAGAGAGAGAGAGAGAGAGAGAGAGAGAGAGAGAGAGAGAGAGAGAGAGAGAGAGAGAGAAAGAATGGACTCATTTGGATTCCCTTTGAACAAATTGCCTATAACATTTCCACATTGGTGTATAATTGCTACAAAGGACAAATGTGCCCAAATTAGTACCATTTAGCATATCTGTGGCCTTTTCCCTTCTGGTGGCACAATTTGTTCCATTGCACTGCCTGTCTTGACGAGTAAAGAGTACAGAGCATAAACCCAGAGCCGCGGGGAAGAGGACAATGATGTCTCCCCCCAACACGTGACTTCCTGTAATTAGTATGTTAACTGTCACAGAGCTACAGTACAGATCTTCCCCTTTTTGCTGCAGATGACCTGGCTGTCAGGCGGTGCACCCCCCCCCAGTGTGCCTGGCTGTAGATAGGCACCACACTGCCCTCTATTGGCCAGGAGAGTCATGGAAATGAAGAGGAGGGATTGAAGCCAGGCTATATGTATGGCGGGGTTAATGTTGTTGTACTGTAGTAGTAGTAGTGTAAAGCAGTGGTTCTCAAAGTAGGGTCTCTGGACCCACAGTGGTCATTGAGGGGGTTCCAGGTGGTCCCCGGAAAAAATATATTTTCACTATTATTTCACCGGCTAATAGTTAGCCTAATGTGAGAATGTATGAGAATGACAATTCAAATCATAGGTTTCACTCTTCGCTGGCATTTGAAATAGTCTCTGTACTAAATCTAAATCTTCCCTTAGCAAAATGTATTTTCAAATGGGGGTCCATGGCCTAACATGTACCAATGTTGGGGTCCTTCACATTATCTTTTTTAAATAACCACTGGCATAAGGTATGTACAGTAACTATAGCGTAATGATGATTAAGCAACTTAACATACTTTACAAAGATGCTTCTAAATACTTTAGACCACTATAGCAGGACAAATAAAGACTGACAACAGAGTCACAGACAGTAAGGCTTTATGGACTCTGGTATTAAAGAATCTCCAATCCTTTCCCCCCATACATCTTCCATTGTTCTTATGTCACCATCAACCATACATGCATCGTAGAGGGACACATTTTAATTAAAGTGCTCAACACGTCTCCTCCTCTCCTCTAGTGCTATACCTACCAGACAGCATCCCAACATAACCCATCACTTCAATTCAATACACTTGTCTGTCGGCACTGCTTAGCAATTGGCAGGCACAAGATCCAGATCTAAAGCCGCTCTGACCCCGCGCACGCTCTTGGCACCTTATAGCCAAAGATGTTGGAAACTGTCACAACTCCCTCAGACTTGTTCCCTTTAAACACCGAAGCCTGACTTCTGCCCTGACCCCCCGTGAGAGAAGGGGGGCTCTTTGAGTGGCCGTGTTAAGCAGTCAGAACTTGTGCGTCCGTCGTTGAGCCCCCCTGTACTGGTTGACAGTGACAAGCTTGGAATATAGACTGAAGATTGTTTCGTTGCAGAGCCAAAGCCACACATATAGTCCAAACCCAAGGCCACAGCAGCTGTCTGCTGTGATCTGGATATGGTCAGAGAAATCTGATGGACAGTGGCGTGCACAGACATTTAGAGGGGCAGGTGCTCAAGTTAAAAAAGGGCACCTTGTGCAGCGCGTGGAACCGGCCGGTTGCCTTAATCCATTTTGGGCGGAAACCCCTTTTGGTGTTAGCATTATGTTATGCTTTAGCTATTGAAAAATAGCAGATCTACAAGCTCATAGCGCGCCACCGAGTGGCGCGCTACGAGCTTGTAGGTCTGCTATTTTTGAAAAATCAAAAAAAAAAGAAGAACAAAAAAGGTTTTTTTTCTTTTTTTTTCAAAAGGGCACATTGCCAAAAGGGCAGGGGGTGCTCTAGCACCCCCTAGTGTCTATCTGTGCACGCCACTGCTGATGGACACTTCTTCTAATACTGCATCCCATCTATAATATGAATGACTGATTACAGTGAGCAGCTGTTTATGAGGAAATATCCGTAGCATATGCTAATAACTGCACTGAAATTGGCCGTGGTAATATTTTGCCTATAAGACCACAAGATGGCATCCATCAATTTAGCAACATAAAAGATAAATTGCCATCACGCACGCACACGCACACACACACACACACACACACACACACACACACCCCTACCTCATGTTTTTTAACTGAGTGCGATTACAAAATGCATTAAGGCAATTTATCTTCTTGTTACTAAAATGATGGATGCCATCTTGTGATGTTAAAGGCAAAACAATATGGAAGTGACTAAAAAGTAACTTCATGGGTAATGTAAGCCATTACTCTCAGGAACTGAAAGGGATATAATAATAATATGGTAATAGAAAAGTGATGTTACAGAACATTTTACATTTTGAGGCATGCTCTTTTACCCAAAGAAAAGAAGAATAGTATTATAGGCTATTCCTGTACCATTGTCACCGACTGTCAGTAAAGATTGGATATCTATCTTTAACCCATTTTGACCTGGGAACGATTCCACAAATGTCTTCTAAATCCTGACAGTTATCTGAAAAACCCATGTTTCTAATGTCAGTCGTTCTCAAACAGTTTCATGTCATGGACCCCCAAAAATATGTAATATATAATTGGCCGCCGACCCCCCATCTGAAAATATGTTGTTCCAGGAACCCCTCAGAAGCAAAGATTTGAGTTAAAAACTCTGGCTCTGAAAGAATATATATTCAAAGATACACATTTTCACGATTTTTCAAAAATAGCAGACCTACAAGTTTGTAGCTCGGCACTCGGTGCCGCGCTATGAGCTTGTAGATCTGCTATTTTTCAATAGCTAAAGCATAACATAATGCTAACACCAAAAGTGGGTTCCCGCCCAAAATGGGTTAACCACATAAACCCTAGTGTTCCTATTCTGGGCATGTCATCCTTGTCATCACCGTCACCTTTCCTTTATTTTTTTGTGCTGAAAATGAGATTTGAATCCTGCCCTCAAACCTTATATACACACTATGCCGATCCGACCAATGATAATAATATGTCTGAGTCACACGGTGTGCGTCGGGGGCTTTGTCACATTGTACCCGTCTGTCTACCGTATGTCTGCCTGGGTCCCATTTGTGCCCACGGAGATCCCTGATGTCATTAGTACATGCCCATGCCAGTGGCGTATCCAGGAATTACGTTTTGGGCAGGCAAGATCATGTGTTAATTGTCGTCTCCCCGCGCACAATCGTAGGTTTTCAAAGAGATATACCTGCCAGACGAGTAGGATACAAAGGCTGAAAGGCATGCATTTACATTACAATGTGTGATTGAGGGTCGCGCTCTGCCGCAACGGCCAATCAGCTGTCCATTTTAATAGTTCTCAGGTCTTGTTTTTGTCCTCTTTTTTTCTCATTGTATGGGTTTTGGCCAGGCCAGAAATGGATTTGGACAGGCGGACGCCTGCCCTCGCCTTATTGTAGATACGCCTCTGGCCCATGCCCATATATATTGGCTATTTATTTCCAAAAAGAAAAAAAAACATTATTATTTATTTTTGTACATAATAGGTAGTTAAACAACTAGTCTAAACTAGGCAACTAGTCAACTAGTAAAAATGACTAGAAGTGAATGCCCTAATATATATATATATATATATATATATATATATATATATATACTTTTTCTGCTTTTGTTGATAGGATACAGGAAACTGACAGGAAATGGGAAGAGAGAGACGCAGCAAAGGTCATTGGGATTCGAACCCGTGACATGCTGTCAAGGCTACGCCGCTACCGCTACGCCAGTGGCCTGCAGGACTCGCTTAAAACCCATTTTGGGCGGGAACCCCTTTTGGTGTTTTAAGCATTATGTTATGCTTTAGCTATTGAAAAATAGCAGATCTACAAGCTCGTAGCGCGCCACCGAGTGGCGCGCTACGAGCTTGTAGGTCTGATATTATTTGAAAAATCGAAGAACGAAACATAGCTTTTTAAGAAAACTGTCAGGATGTAGAAGACATTTATAGAATCTGATCTCAGGTCAGAATGGGTTAAGCCAATGTCCTTATGGGATGCTGTGGCCTCCGTTCTCCACACATCAGAACGAGGACTCAAAAGAGGAAGGAATTGACATGCAAAGAACAGAGGGAGAGGGGGGGAGATGGGCTAAGTTGAAGACTTTACCCCCCCTGCCCCCCAAAACTAGCTACTGTAGCATGGGGCAGGAAAACACAGAATAAATCATCAAACGGCAATTGCCCTCGCTGGCCTTCTCTGTTTTTGTTTTTATCCATATTTCATAGCTCAACGTTGCGTCCGTGGTGTTGCAACACACTACACACACACACACACACACACACACACACACACACACACACACACACACACACACACACACACACACACACACACACACACACACACACACACACACACACACACACACACACACACACACACACACACACACTCACACACTCACACACTCCATACACAGCCTTCAACACTGAGCCTGCCTCTTTCTTCCTCCCTGGCTGCAGCCGCTACGCTCGTAAATCAGTTGCGCTCCAAACACGGCTATAAATAGAGCCGTCAACGCATTTTGCCACCACCGGAGATGCTGCTCAACAAGCTCGTTTTCTGCTCCCCCCCCAACCCCCCCCCCCCCCCCTGCAGTCACTTTCGGATGGTCAGCTCGAACACGTAGGCCTAACTCCCTTATCGCTCCATCAGCAGGGCAGATGTGAGTAAGAGGAGCGCACGCACGCACGCACGCACGCACGCACGCACACACACGCACACACACACACACACACACACACACACACACACACACACACACACACACACACACACACACACACACACACACGCACACACACACACACACACACACACACACACACACACACACACACACACACACACAGCGACCCGGTCTGACATGATTGCAGCAAATGACAGATACCGAAAATGTCAGCTGAATGAATGTGTTTAACCCATTTAAGTCTCCTGAAAGAATACATTATTCAAAAGATCAGTGCCGCATTTTCACGATTTTTCAAAAAATAGCAGACCTACAAGCTCGTAGCATGCCACTCGGTGGCGCGCTACGAGCTTGTAGATCTGCTATTTTTCAATAGCTAAAGTATAACATAACACCAAAAAGGGGTTCCCCGCCCAAAATGGGTTAATGGATTTCAATGGCATCCAATTAAGGCATCGATGGACTAAAATGACGTATCTCTCACCTAATGTATTACAGTGGGGTCCCATTAGGTGAGAGATGGTTGGAAACAGCAGCAGCATGTTGTTTTTCAGAGAGCCCAGACATAAAAACTAATCCTCTCAGAAAGACAAAAGGAGGTTAACTCTTCTGCCCACCAAAACCTTTTTTTCCCCCCCGGGTTTGTCATTCTGCACTTCAAAGCGTACATGACAAAATCCCCAAAAGGTATTAGAAGAAGCTACTAAGCATTAGCAGCCCTATATATCCTCAATCCTGTCCTCAGCCTAACACCTCATAAACGGAGTACGGGAGCACGTACGACCGTCCCTGACTATTTTTGAAAGTCTTGGATCTTTTTATTACGGTCCCTTAGATTTGTAAGAGAGTCGTTTATTTTGCGGTGAATCGTGGAGTAAAAAGGAATTCATCTTCAAAAAATATTCTCTCATATGAGCCAGATGGAAACGGGGCATCTATTCACTTTAGAGATGTGTCGAATGTGCACCCATTTAAAAAATGACAAAGATATGTCTCCTCTTCCGGAGATAAATGCTTGATGGAACAAAGCATTTCTGTTATCAGCCACGCACTCAGTCAGCAGCAGCACGCTGTCAGCAAATGTTATTTTCTAACATGCTTGAAAAACCTCCATTAACACCTCGTCCTCCATCTGATGTCATGGATACAAATGGCTGCATAAGTGGTCATTAGTATCGGCACGATAGGGGATATTAGAGGGATATTACTATACATTCCAACCTACATGAAACAATTAAAGCAACGCGTTTCTTTTTTTAACCGTGCGGTCAAAGCATTATACCGCTCTAGTTCCCTCTGGCGGTGGGATTTCCACCTTTTTAGAAATGTGATGAAAAAAAAAGGTTCCCAAAGCTGCAAAAACGTCTCCTAACGAGCGCTCCGCCTTACTACCTCACACCCTCCCTTTGTCTCGACTTGCCAGACCCTGCTTTCAGAATGGCAGTCAGGGCAGCGAACTGCCAAAACTGAGGCCAAAAATGAGTCTTTGAACAACAAGGAACATCGGAACGTGGCTTGTCTATTAGTTACTACAGGATGGTAGTGTCTCTCTGAATTGGGCCGTGCGTCTGCTAGGGTCTAGGGCTAGGGTCTAGGGCTAGGGTCTAGGGCTAGGGTCTAGGGCTAGGGTCTAGGGCCGTGCGTCTGCTAGGGTGGTAACTGTACAGGGTACGGATGATAAGAAGAGTGTGGAAGAGGTAGAGAAAGAGAGAGACATGATACTCGGTCAGCCACTTACTGATGATCTCACGCAACTGAGTCTTGAGATAAGCTTTTATCGCCGGAGCCTAACGACTTTGTCCAGTACTTCCTCTCCATGGAGTTGGGGGGAGAGGAGACACACAGCGTGCAGAGAGAGGAGACACACAGAGAGAGGAGACACACAGAGAGAGGAGACACACAGAGAGAGGAGACACACAGAGAGAGGAGACACACAGAGAGAGGAGACACACAGAGAGAGGAGACACACAGAGAGAGGAGACACACAGCGTGCAGCCGGAAATGTGCTGAGCTCCCTTATTTGACCCCGTGTTGTTCATGCCATGCTGCTTTAGAACTTCATTTTCTGTAAGAAATATCTCCGGACCCCGCAGGCCACATCTTCTTTAATCTGACTGCTCCAACCCTCCCTCCCCTCCCTCCCTGCCCCTCACTTTAACTCCTCTGATTCTGTCTTATTGCTCGCTGAGACACTGACTGCCATGGAGAGAACCGGCAGAGCTGGAGAAAGAGATGTTGGGCCTCTTTGGCACAGAGAGGCGTGTGTGTGTGTATCCCAGAGGCAGGGATGGAGACCGAGAGAGAGAGAGAGAGAGAGAGAGAGAGAGAGAGAGAGAGAGAGAGAGAGAGGAGAGAGAGAGAGAGAGAGAGAGAGAGGGGGTGATGGGTGGGTGTGGGGATAGGGGGGGGGGGGGGGGTGGGGGGGGGGTTAAGCCCTGAATCACAGTCTGCTCTGCATGAAGGACTTAAAAGTTACTGCATTTAAGACTACCTTCCCTTTAGTCATAAAAAGAGAAAAGTTGTGCGTGCGTGCGCGCGTGCGTGCGTACTCACACACACATTATATGTATACCAGTATTCTTCTGTCTTTGAATTCCAGGTCTGTGTTCCTTCCTTCCACCAGAGAGTGTGAAACAGATACACTCGCACTTGCACTAGCAAACACACACACACACACACACACACACACACACACACACACACACACACACACACACACACACACACACACACACACACACACACACACACACACACACACACACACACACACACACACACACACACACACACACACACACACACACACACACATATAACATACCCATCCCACTGTATATGTTCACCTGGGCCACATTACTGACTGTCAAATCCAGTTCAGTTCCGTATCTATACTGGTGGGAAAACAAGCCTGCTCAGGCGGTGCCACCGAGCCTCCGTCCTGGGGAAGAAAACAGCTGTGTGTGAAACTACCTCCACAGCGAGCCCCCTATCATTGACTGACATGGCAGCGCGTGCCCTTCGCTGGCTTTGCTCAGGTGCTTCATTTGTTTGCATTAGGAGTGGAGAATGTGAGCAAATCCTCTGAGGGACGCCCTCCGAGGACCTCCGCAGCCTCCAAAATACATTAATTGACTTGGCTGAGTGTCTAGCCAGGTGTAGCAGACTTTACCGGGATGCTCCAAAAGCCACGCACAATCCTCTGGGAAATCCAAACACACAACCAGTAACCACACCAACACCACCCACACCCACACCCACACCCACACCCACACCCACACCCACACCCACACCCCGCCAACCACTGCTCCTGCAGCACCCGAGGTACATATCGTTGCTGTCAGGCAGAAACGTTATCTCCGTATTACATCTTTTCATGTTTATGTTTTATGGGGTTTTCTTGACAAATGAATGAGCTATTTTATTCTTCGTTGTACGAAAATAGCAAATAGCAGATCTACAAGCTCATGAGTCAAATCTCAACACGTTGCGAGCTTGTAGATCTGCTATTTACATTAACACTTTGAGGGCTTTAAATTGTTTAATCAAACGATCAAGTTAGTTAGTTAGTTAGTTTCATTTATTTGTCCACGTGTGGAAATTCGTCTTCGGTCTCAACAGTAAAAACAGTTACAACAACAGCAACAACACTTAACACAATTATTTTCTCAGTTCTGAAGAGATGACACATGTACTCTGTATGCTTCCTCCCCCGCTGTGTCCCCCTTCTTCAGTAAGGCAACCAGGGCCATATCATCTTCTTCAGTAAGGCAACCAGGGCCATGTCATCCGCATATTTGAACAAATGCAACTAACTCTAACTGGAATTAATTTGTATATAACTCTGCTTAATACGCTGAACCCGCTATTTGTTTTGTGTTTAATTCGCCGTATTTGAATAATGAAAAATAAACTGCGGCTTTGTCGCGGACCTGGTGACGAGGCCGTCACGTTATGATGACCTGGTGACGAGGCCGTCACGTTATGAGGACCTGGTGACGAGGCCGTGGCGTTATGATGACCTGGTGACGAGGCCGTCACGTTATGATGACCTGGTGACGAGGCCGTCACGTTATGATGACCTGGTGACGAGGCCGTCACGTTATGATGACCTGGTGACGAGGCCGTCACGTTATGATGACGAAACCGGAAATCAACCCATGCTCTGGGCTGCTAGGGCTTCTGGGAAATTGAGCCCAATGCAAGTGAACGAGGGGGTAGGGGGACAATCTTGGCTCGCTTTGCTCTTTGTCTGTGACCCGGATCAAGGAAGTGGCTTTTTTGTCGGCTCAATAGAGCGTCGCAGTCCCGCCTCCTACCCTGGACCAGGAAATGAATCCCAATGCATTATTCTCATAGACATTTCTTAAAGTATTTATTTAAAGACGGTTACGTCGCGGACAAAGCCACTCGAGTCGTGACAACTCATGACAACACAAACAATATTTTGGACCAAACAAATATTTAGAAAGAAGAAAAACAACAAAAAAAGTGTTGTAACCTGCCGTTTTTTTCTTCTTTCTAATTATTTGTTTGGTCCAAAATATTGTTTGTGTTGTCATGAGTTGTCACGACTCGAGTTGGCTTTGTCCGCGGCATAACCGTCTTTAAATAAATACTTTAAGAAATGTCTATGAGGAAAATGCATTGGGTTTCATTTCCTGGTCCAGGGTAGGAGGCGGGACTGCGACGCTCTATAACAAATGCTGGGAGTGTTCACTAGCGGTTTTTCATGGGTCAAAAGCGCAAATACTTCAGCGTTATGCTGCAAAGGTAATAAAACAATCTAGGCAGCGTAGAATATTTGATTATATAGCGGGGAACACGGGTTACGCAGTAGTCCTGTTCATTTAGAAAAAATATATAAGGGCATGCCAAAATGGCGACACCCGGTGTAAAGTGGTTAAGTCTTTCAAGAGCTTGTCACTGAATATAACTACAATCATACAAATACAGATAACATTGGATCCATTGTAAAAATGTGTAATTTTTCCATTTCTTGAAAAGTAATCTTGTAAGTTTTGAACATACAAGATTGAACAACATATAAGATTGAACATACAGTTCAGACAAAAGGCTGCCTCGTTCCAGGATTTCAGCTGTTCCCCAATTGCCGGTCCACATACAGTATACAGTATACAGTAGCTGTACAGTAGCTGGTAACAGTGGTTTTGGTGTGTAGTGCGTAATCTAATGTGGCAACATTGATTTATGCTAGGGTGTCCCACGGCCATTAAGATAATTGCATGATCACTTTATAACATCCTCCCTCGGTGGCCATGGTCATTTGCCTCTCGACCACCTCACTTGGTAAGACCCGTAACCGCATTATAGCTCCAAATGTAGTTGGAAATATCATCTTTCAGCCCACAGTGCAAATTGATTTTATACCCTTTCCACTGACTCGTGAAACCCTTTTAGTCTGTCTCTCACCTGCGCTCAGCCATTTGGATCTTGGAAAGGCTCCTAAGTTTTATCGATTGACATTCTTCAAACCATGGCATTATGAGCGGATGCTTCCATGATGTCACCTCGTAATTCCCATTGTCTTGGTATTTTTGAGTGAGCTAATTTCGAAGGCCACGTATTTTTAGCTGTTAGGGCAGAGCAAAGTGCACTTTGATTGCCTTCGATGCAAAATGGCTGTGTTCAATATGGTGCTGTGATGTCATTCAAGGGAATTTCCATTAAAATAAAATGGAAAAACCACTATGGGCTGAATTGACTAAATGATTGTGGAGTAACAAATGCAAGGTTTGTTGTGCAAACCAGGTTGTGACCGGGAAGGAGATTTTAGCATGCCTGGCCCTATTTAGATTAGAGTTAGGCTACTCTCTTTTAGATGCCATAAATTGAAGCAATTAAGCCTTTATCCTAGTGTTTGCTACTTGAGGAAATAAAAGATGAGCTTTAGAATAAAAAATAAAATAAAAGAATGGACTATTTTATTTTAGAAAATACATACTGTACAGTGTTCACTATACTCTACATCAGGGGTAGGCAACTTTGACGATGGAGTCGGCCAATATATCTCCACACTCACTCCAGAGGGCCAATATGTTTCCAAACTCACTCCAGAGGGCCAATATGTTTCCACACTCACTCCAGAGGGCCAATATGTTTCCACACTCACTCCAGAGGGCCAATATATTTACACACTCACTCCAGAGGGCCAATATGTTTCCACACTCACTCCAGAGGGCCAATATGTTTCCACACTCACTCCAGAGGGCCAATATGTTTCCACACTCACTCCAGAGGGCCAATATATTTACACACTCACTCCAGAGGGCCAATATGTTTCCACACTCACTCCAGAGGGCCAATATGTTTCCACACTCACTCCAGAGGGCCAATATGTTTCCACACTCACTCCAGAGGGCCAATATGTTTCCACACTCACTCCAGAGGGCCAATATGTTTCCACACTCACTCCAGAGGGCCAATATATTTACACACTCACTCCAGAGGGCCAATATATCTCCACACTCACTCCAGAGGGCCAATATGTTTCCACACTCACTCCAGAGGGCCAATATATTTACCACACTCACTCCAGAGGGCCAATATGTTTCCACACTCACTCCAGAGGGCCAATATGTTTCCACACTCACTCCAGAGGGCCAATATATATCCACACTCACTCCAGAGGGCCAATATGTTTCCACACTCACTCCAGAGGGCCAATATATATCCACACTCACTCCAGAGGGCCAATATGTTTCCACACTCACTCCAGAGGGCCAATATATATCCACACTCACTCCAGAGGGCCAATATGTTTCCACACTCACTCCAGAGGGCCAATATATATCCACACTCACTCCAGAGGGCCAATATGTTTCCACACTCACTCCAGAGGGCCAATATATATCCACACTCACTCCAGAGGGCCAATATATATCCACACTCACTCCAGAGAGCCAATATATATCCACACTCACTCCAGAGGGCCAATATATATCCACACTCACTCCAGAGAGCCAATATATATCCACACTCACTCCAGAGGGCCAATATGTTTCCACACTCACTCCAGAGGGCCAATATGTTTCCACACTCACTCCAGAGGGCCAATATGTTTCCACACTCACTCCAGAGGGCCAATATATATCCACACTCACTCCAGAGAGCCAATATATATCCACACTCACTCCAGAGGGCCAATATATATCCACACTTACTCCAGAGAGCCAATATATATCCACACTCACTCCAGAGGGCCAATATGTTTCCACACTCACTCCAGAGGGCCAATATGTTTCCACACTCACTCCAGAGAGCCAATATATATCCACACTCACTCCAGAGGGCCAATATATATCCACACTCACTCCAGAGAGCCAATATATATCCACACTCATTCCAGAGGGCCAATATATATCCACACTCACTCCAGAGGGCCAATATGTTTCCACACTCACTCCAGAGGGCCAATATGTTTCCACACTCACTCCAGAGGGCCAATATGTTTCCACACTCACTCCAGAGGGCCAATATGTTTCCACACTCACTCCAGAGGGCCACAGTACATATTACTGTCGTAGCAAAAATCTTGTAGATCGGCTATTTTTGCTATAATTGAGTTGAAAACTTGCTATTTTTGAATTGGAATCCTGAGAAGTAACCTTTTTATTGAATTTCAAATGCATTTAGTTTATGTTAACTTTATGAACTGTTAACATAATTGGACACAATTATGTAACATCTGAAATCAATATTATTTCAGTATTCTGATATTAACAAGCGGGCCGCATTAAGTGAAGGTGGGGGCCGCATGTGGCCCCCGGGCCGCCAGTTGCCCCCCCCCCCCCCCCCTGCTCTACATGCAAATAAATCATGGTCCTGTTTGACCTCAAAATTGGAGTGCACTGCTGATTTGCATATGACACACCCCCTACTTGCTGATTTGCATATGACACACCCCCTACTGCACCTGTCTCCCCACACCGATGCACGGCAGGTGCCTGGAATGCAAAACACATGCAGGGCCGCATGGTAAAAACACACACATTCTGCTGCATGTCTCACACCGATCCGCCTGCCCCCAAAACATGGCCCATATGTTTGCGTGACCACAAGATGTTATAAATGTTATTTGGTATTTCACTAAAAACGCCGGGACAACGCTCCACACGTCCCAAACTCTTCTCCCTTCTGGCTCCAAAACTATGGAATGCACTTCCCATCACAGTCAGAACTGCAGCCTCACTCCCAATCTTCCGCCGTAGTCTGAAAACCCACCTCTTCAGACTCCACCATGGCCCGTAGCACTTGCCCTAGCCTAGCCCCTTAGATAGCACATTATGTAGATAGTATTTTAAACAGACTTATAGCTTGTTACGTAGACAGCTCTAGAATTGCACTTTATGTAGTCATAGCACTTTATAGTACACATGTATAATATATTATATAGTATAGTATGTATAGTTTACATAGATACTCCACTGTTACGTTCTTAGTTTACGCATGATTCATGATAACTACTTTTTATATATGTGATGTATGCCATGCTTTTGTTATTGCTTAATGTAAGTCGCTCTGGATTAAGAGCGTCTGCTAAATGCCTAAATTGTAAATTGATATTACGTTGCTTCGGTAGATGCGTTTATATACTGTACAGGTACTGTAGTTACTTCATATTATTTAATATTTTATCAGCACTGTATTGTTTGACCACTTTGACCCTCTTACAACTATCTTGCATTTTGTAAAGTCACTCTAGAAAGATAAGAGTTTCTGCTAAATACATATATTTTCACTTCTGGCTCTTCTCTGCTATCTCTGCTAACTATCAAGATTTAACACGAAACGAAAAGTAAATATTGGTTTGATTCCAGAATTATAGTCAACAGAAAAGGATTCCTCAAATGTAACCTTTCCACAGCGGCCCTTTTGACCGTTAAAAACACAGCTGAAGGGAATAACGTAATTGTACGGCACACGTACAATTAACGTACACGTACATAGAACATTGATATGATGTTTTGTTTTGTTTTGTTTTGTTTTGTTTTCTTGTTTTGTTTAGTTTTTTTGTTTTTTGTTGTTGTTTTTGTTCTTTTTTGTCTTGTTCCTGTTGTTAACTGTTTTTTCCTGTCTGTCTTTGTTCTTGTTTTTGCTTTGTTTTTTGTTTTATGTTGTGTTTGTTTGTTTTTGTCTTCTTGTTTTTTTCCCTTCTGTTGGGTAGGCACAATAAGCTTAGGCTTCAGCCTACACCTTTTTGGTCAATGTTTCTTTTTGCAAAAAAAACACAAAGCAGGCACTGCATTAATCTGTTTTTAATGACCAAAATAAATAAACTCTACTAAAACTCTACTACGTGTTTAATTCAGCTGCCTTGATTACAGATGATGATGAGATAAAAAACGATAAGATGGCCTATTGGCCTATACTGAGAAGTGATGGGCCTAACATTTCTGTTGTTTTGACAGCAGCCTTTACATTTGATAAACTCATTACCTCCGTCGTTAAAACCAGGTTTTTCCCAACTAAGATTCCTCTCCAAGTTTAAGGCCTATCTCCCCCCAAAACAACTGAAGATGGCAACCCATGCCTTTTTTCATCCAAACTTGATTATTGCAATTAGCTGTACACTGGCATTGAGGAGTCGACACTTGGGCGTCTGTAGCTGGTTCAAAACGCAGCTGCTCACTTCCTCACTGGCACAAAATAACGTTACCACAATCACTACATAACTACTGTCTTGGACTCACTTCATTGGCTCCCTGGATATTTTAGAATTGATCTCTGAATTTGCAATTTAGGCTAAGCAAGAACAACACAAGGGGCGACTGTGGCTCAAGAGGTAGAGCAGGTCGTCCAATGATCCATGGGTCGGCGGTTCGAATCCCGGCTCCTCCTGTCTACATGTCGAAGTGTCCTTGGGCAAGACACTGAACCCCAAATTGCTCCCGATGTGCTGGTTGGTACCTTGCATGGCTTCCACCGCAATCGGTGTATGAATGTGTGTGTGAATGGGTGAATGTAATGCACAATCTATGTAAAGCGCCTTGGATAAAGGCGCTATATAAATGCACCATTTACCATTTATTTACCATTTACATCAAATCATGCATATAAATAGTGATCTAGAATAATGTACGAGGGTCTAAAAGGTGGTTGCTACTAGGATATAAAAGGTGGTTGCTATGGTCTTATATGATGTTACTAAGGTCGAATAAGCAGTTGCTAGGTTCCACTGTAGCTAAACAACATTCCCCCATTGAAATGGATGGGTTTTTAGCAATTAAAAGTGAAATAAGTGAAAATAAGTACTAATTATTTAAAAAATTGAAATGGTAGCCTATTCAAGTAGGCTAAAAAAGGTAGAGTTGGAAGTGGAACAGAGTTTCTTTCTAAAAGTATGAAGGACTAGTTAGAGGTCAACAAACCACTGTGAAAACGCGCACACGCACACACACACAGACACACAGACACACACACACACACACACACACACACACACACACACACACACACACACACACACACACACACACACACACACACACACACACACACACAGTGTCGCCATGAAGCAACATCCCAGCTTACAGTGAAAGTAAAAAACGGGCTTCGCAGTTGGGTGCATATGCTAATGGCCAATGCCCGTGTGCAAATTCAGATCAATTGCTCTAGCCACTGAGGAGAACTGGGCAAAACAGACTATATTAGGGACATTATATATATATTAGGGAGATAAGAGTCACTAAAGGCTCTACAATAAACAGACTATATTAGGGACATTATATATATATTAGGGAGATAAGAGTCACTAAAGGCTCTACAATAAAGCAGCAATCTCTCTTGACCTTTTATGAAAGGCAGCCAACAACGCCTGAGTAATATGAATTATTTTTTAAACAGTAATATGTAATAATATTACTGTTTTTGGTGCCTTACACTACTCGTTACTGGGTAAAATATTAATATTACAGTAATATTACTGGGTAAAATAATAATATTACAGTAATATTACTGGGTAAAATAATAATATTACAGTAATATATTAAACATAAGTCATTACTGCCCTACACTGGTAGGCTGAACTCTGTTGGAACAGAGTTTCTCGTAGGAAGCAGCAAGTGCAAAAAAAAACCCCATTTGAATGAGAATCATGGGGGAAATTAAAAGTAAAATATCTCTAAAAATACTATTTATTAAAAAGAAATCACACCCGGGTGAAGTGAGTGGTGCAACTCCGTGTGGGGGTCCCCGAAGGTTCCAGACCCACAGGACCACAGCCAGGGGGCCGGGCCGATTCCGGCAAGCCACCCCATGTCCAAAACGGTTACCGTGTGGGGGTCCCTCTACTGTACTGTACTGGCACACCCGAAATCATCATATATACAGTTAATATGTGTGTGTGTGTGTTTGTGTTAAGTTGCGCACAAGTGGTGAAAAACAGCCATGCTATTTCCGTGCTCATACCCAGGCACCCAGGGACAGTGGCGTGCACAGACATTTAGAGGGGCAGGTGCTCAAGTGAAAAAAAGGGCACCTTGTGCAGCGCGTGGAACCGGCCGGTTGCCTTAATAGTGTGAGATTTATAGATTTTGGGGCCTAAATAATAACCCTTAGAAGCTTTTTATCAAGAATTGATCAATGTCACCATGGTCCACATAACTGTACTGTGTACACTGTACAAATAAAATAAAAAATACAATGGTTTTTTTTGTGTGTTTTTTAAGGGCATATTGCCAAAAGGGGCACCCCCTAGAGTGCACGGCTGCACCACTCAAAAATCAAATGGTAGCCGACATGACGTCACATAGAGTTGGAACGTCTTTCTAAAAGTATGAAGGACTAGTTAGGGGCCAAAAATAGGGCATGGGAATAAAATTAATGTGATCGCCTTAGCAATCCCACAATAAGTATTGAAGATAGTATTAGTGTGATCGCCTTGTGGGAAGAAAAACGGAGGTTTTTCAAGGTAAGAGCCACAGTTACTTTGCTAGCACAGGTAACCACAGCAACACTGTGGGCACAGAAGGACATGGTGCATGTTAACATTGTCAGTACATGAATTATGATCACCCACTCCCACTGTACCAACTGTGACCTCTTCTCCATTCTTTCCCTGCAAGCTGTATTTCTTGGTGAAATACAGTCAAGCAGAGACAGAGGATAATGAGATCTTGTTAGTGAAGCCAGTAGCTGCATAAAAAAGTAATTTGTGGCCAAACAAGTACTTGCTTGGACATCCAGAGACTCAATTCTCTTGCGATGTGACCCTGTATGACCCTGTATGACCCTGTGTGACCCTGTATGACCCTGTATGACCCTGTATGACCCTGTATGACCCTGTATGACCCTGTATGACCCTGTATGACTGACCCTGTATGACCCTGTATGTGTGACCCTGTATGACCCTGTATGACCCTGTATGACCCTGTATGACTGACCCTGTATGACCCTGTATGTGTGACCCTGTATGACCCTGTATGACCCTGTATGTGTGACCCTGTATGACCCTGTATGACCCTGTATGACCCTGTATGACTGACCCTGTATGACCCTGTATGTGTGACCCTGTATGACCCTGTATGACCCTGTATGACCCTGTATGACCCTGTATGACCCTGTATGACTGACCCTGTATGACCCTGTATGTGTGACCCTGTATGACCCTGTATGACCCTGTATGACCCTGTATGACCCTGTATGACCCTGTGTGACCCTGTATGTGTGACCCTGTATGACCCTGTATGTGTGACCCTGTATGACCCTGTATGACCCTGTATGACCCTGTATGTGTGACCCTGTATGACCCTGTATGACCCTGTATGACCCTGTATGACCCTGTATGACCCTGTATGACCCTGTATGACTGACCCTGTATGACCCTGTATGTGTGACCCTGTATGACCCTGTATGACCCTGTATGACCCTGTATGACCCTGTATGACCCTGTGTGACCCTGTATGTGTGACCCTGTATGTGTGACCCTGTATGTGTGACCCTGTATGTGTGACCCTGTATGACCCTGTATGACCCTGTATGACCCTGTATGTGTGACCCTGTATGACCCTGTATGACCCTGTATGACCCTGTATGACCCTGTATGTGTGACCCTGTATGACCCTGTATGACCCTGTATGTGTGACCCTGTATGTGTGACCCTGTATGTGTGACCCTGTATGTGTGACCCTGTATGTATGACCCTGTATGTGTGACCCTGTATGTGTGACCCTGTATGACCCTGTATGTGTGACCCTGTATGACCCTGTATGTGTGACCCTGTATGACCCTGTATGACCCTGTATGACCCTGTATGACCCTGTATGTGTGACCCTGTATGACCCTGTATGACCCTGTATGTGTGACCCTGTATGTGTGACCCTGTATGTGTGACCCTGTATGACCCTGTATGTGTGACCCTGTATGTGTGACCCTGTATGTGTGACCCTGTATGACCCTGTATGTGTGACCCTGTATGTGTGACCCTGTATGACCCTGTATGTGTGACCCTGTATGACCCTGTATGACCCTGTATGACCCTGTATGTGTGACCCTGTATGACCCTGTATGACCCTGTATGACCCTGTATGACCCTGTATGACCCTGTATGACCCTGTATGACTGACCCTGTATGACCCTGTATGTGTGACCCTGTATGACCCTGTATGACCCTGTATGACCCTGTATGACCCTGTGTGACCCTGTATGTGTGACCCTGTATGTGTGACCCTGTATGTGTGACCCTGTATGTGTGACCCTGTATGTGTGACCCTGTATGACCCTGTATGACCCTGTATGACCCTGTATGACCCTGTATGACCCTGTATGACCCTGTATGTGTGACCCTGTATGTGTGACCCTGTATGTGTGACCCTGTATGACCCTGTATGTGTGACCCTGTATGACCCTGTATGACCCTGTATGACCCTGTATGACCCTGTATGTGTGACCCTGTATGACCCTGTATGACCCTGTATGTGTGACCCTGTATGTGTGACCCTGTATGTGTGACCCTGTATGACCCTGTATGTGTGACCCTGTATGACCCTGTATGTGTGACCCTGTATGTGTGACCCTGTATGTGTGACCCTGTATGACCCTGTATGTGTGACCCTGTATGTGTGACCCTGTATGACCCTGTATGTGTGACCCTGTATGTGTGACCCTGTATGACCCTGTATGTGTGACCCTGTATGACCCTGTATGACCCTGTATGTGTGACCCTGTATGTGTGACCCTGTATGACCCTGTATGACCCTGTATGACCCTGTATGTGTGACCCTGTATGACCCTGTATGACCCTGTATGTGTGACCCTGTATGACCCTGTATGACCCTGTATGTGTGACCCTGTATGTGTGACCCTGTATGTGTGACCCTGTATGACCCTGTATGTGTGACCCTGTATGTGTGACCCTGTATGACCCTGTATGACCCTGTATGTGTGACCCTGTATGTGTGACCCTGTATGTATGACCCTGTATGACCCTGTATGACCCTGTATGTGTGACCCTGTATGTGTGACCCTGTATGACCCTGTATGTGTGACCCTGTATGTGTGACCCTGTATGACCCTGTATGACCCTGTATGTGTGACCCTGTATGACCCTGTATGTGTGACCCTGTATGACCCTGTATGACCCTGTATGACCCTGTATGACCCTGTATGTGTGACCCTGTATGTGTGACCCTGTATGACCCTGTATGACCCTGTATGACCCTGTATGACCCTGTATGTGTGACCCTGTATGACCCTGTATGTGTGACCCTGTATGTGTGACCCTGTATGACCCTGTATGTGTGACCCTGTATGTGTGACCCTGTATGAACATTTTGCTGTCTTTTGTAGTCTCATAGCAGCCAGGCCTATAGTAGAACGGGGTGCATACTTAGTTTAGACTAGTCATTGGTTAGACATGGGTTAAGGTTAGGTTTAGGTGTGCTGCCCCGTGGGAGGTTAGGTTTAGGGTGAGGGTTTGAGATAGGTTGAAGTTGTAGGACTAATGACTGGTCTAACCAATGACTAGTCTAAACCAAAAACTGTCTAAACTAACCAGTGCCGTCAGTGGAGTCAGCCATGAGCCCAGGACTTTAGAAAGGACAACGTATGTGTGGCCATCGATGAAGGACAAGCTCTCATTACAGTATGTTTTAAGTGAAATCATCAATGAGGCAGTGCCAGAACCCAGCCATGAGCCCATGAAGTATCAGAATCAGAGGAATCAGCTTTATTGTCACAAAACCACAGTTTTGCAAGTAAAAAAGTGTGTGTTAAATTCATTTTTGTGCATACCGGTAGTTCCCATCGTTTCATTTGTCCAAGAAAAACGAAGAAAGGGAAGAAAGATCCAAGGAGAAGTAAAGGGTTTCAGATATTTACAAGCTTGTTTCACAAACGGCACGGCCATACAGTAGGGTCTCTCTTAGCATATTTACAGTACAAGTAAGAGGTTTCAGATATTTACAAGCTTGTTTCACAACGACACAAACCGTAGGGTCTCCGTTAGCATGTTTACAGGCTGTAGTGCCTACAGTCGTAGGGTCTCCGTTAGCATGTTTACAGGCTGTAGTGCCTACAGTCGTAGGGTCTCCGTTAGCATGTTTACAGGCTGTAGTGCCTACAGCCGTAGGGTCTCCGTTAGCATGTTTACAGGCTGTAGTGCCTACAGCCGTACAACCAAGGGGTCTCTTTTCCACAAAATACTTTTACAAATAGTATCCCTACTGAACACCACAGGTAGAGAACCTACTGAACACCACAGGTAGAGAACCTACTGAACACCACAGGTAGAGAACCTACTGAACACCACAGGTAGAGAACCTACTGAACACCACAGGTAGAGAACCTACTGAACACCACAGGTAGAGAACCTACTGAACACCACGGGTAGAGAACCTACTGAACACCACAGGTAGAGAACCTACTGAACACCACAGGTAGAGAACCTACTGAACACCACAGGTAGAGAACCTACTGAACACCACAGGTAGAGAACCTACTGAACACCACAGGTAGAGAACCTACTGAACACCACAGGTAGAGAACCTACTGAACACCACAGGTAGAGAACCCCCACACCTCCCTACTGAACACCACAGGTAGAGAACCTACTGAACACCACAGGTAGAGAACCTACTGAACACCACAGGTAGAGAACCCCCACACCTCCATTCAATAAGTGGAGTCTGACACATAACAAAATGTGTCCCACTCCAGCCCTGCCCTAACCTGACTCCGCCAGATGGGACAGCAGAGAGTACACTGGGTTCCCTCCCTCAGGAGCCCCGCCCAGATACCTGCAGTTCATCCACTCCAGCCCTGCCGATAGGGCCTGTCCTCCAGGCCCAGATACCTGCAGTTCATCCACTCCAGCCCTGCCGATAGGGCCTGTCCTCCAGGCCCAGATACCTGCAGTTCATCCAGATACCTGCAGTTCATCCACTCCAGCCCTGCCGATAGGGCCTGTCCTCTAGGCCCAGATACCTGCAGTTCATCCACTCCAGCCCTGCCGATAGGGCCTGTCCTCCAGGCCCAGATACCTGCAGTTCATCCACTCCAGCCCTGCCGATAGGGCCTGTCCTCTAGGCCCAGATACCTGCAGTTCATCCAAGTGTGTCATATTAGCTGGTCACAGCAGAAAGTGAAGACAGGCTCGTTGCCTGTCAACATTCTATCCTATCCCATTCCATCATCGCACCGACTCCAACATTTAGTAAAAATAAAAAAATACTTCTTCCCTTTTCGTAGCTCACAGCTTATAGACACTGAAGACTTCAATGTATAGCATTCCTCGAGGCATAATACCGGCTCCCCGCCTGACAAAATATCTCTTAAATGGCTCTGACATTTCCACTTTTTGTTATTGGTTGCTGATGATGTCGGCGAAATACAGAAGGAACCGAGGCTGGTTGTTATAAGACACCTTATATTAAGACACCTTATATTAAGACACCTTAAATACAGAAGGAACCGAGGCTGGTTGTTATAAGACACCTTATATTAAGACACCTTATATTAAGACACCTTAAATACAGAAGGAACCGAGGCTGGTTGTTATAAGACACCTTATATTAAGATGTATATAACGAGCGTCACCCAAAGGAGGCGATGCTCTTGTGACGAGCGGTGGGGGAACAGCTGACAGGTTCCTATTTGATTCATTTCCTGGCCCGAGATGGTTGATTGTCACCCAAGTCCAGTAATAGGTAGCCTATACTCAGTATACTGTCTCCTGTACTAATATGCTGTGCTCTAACAGATGCTGACACCACATGACACAGCTACAGTAAACGGGCAGACAGATTGAATGCATCCCTATTTCAAAAGTGTGCAAGCTAGTGAAAGAGAACCGACCAATTTAATGCAAAAATATATATATATATTTTTCTTTCTTTCTTTCTTTTTGGTTGGTGCAGAGCAGGGTTTTGTCCTGCATACCAATTGCTAAACACCTCACTCAAAAGGAACTCACTGTACATTTCTTATTCGCTTTTTTTATTAATTGTTTTAATAAAGTTGTGTAAAAGAACATACCAGTGAATCTCATCTCCATTTCTAACGATTGAAACTTGATTGTTACATTAGATAGAACTTACAGTATGTGTTTAATCAGGAATTTGGGCTTTATTTGAAAGGCACGAGAGATCAGAGAGATCAGAAATGGAGGATATTACATGCAATACTTGAATCCTTTTAACTCTTAGGTTGGTGCCTACATCGTAAGCATATTAACTGCTCTTTGAATTATGATGCTGTGTCCTCGTTTGCCCTGTACAGCCATTTGTGACAAGCCAATTTCAAACCAATTCACAACCAAATTCAGCATGACAAGGATCTGACATGCAGTCACTGCACTTACTTTCCGGTCTGGAGATTTTGTGGCGAAGACAGGCATGCGACAGGCGAGCAGAGGACACCAAAACGGGGCCGTAGTCTTCCCATTATCGTCTCCAGAGAACCAGCCAGGTGTGTTCTCCTCTCCTGTAAAACAACACATTTTGTTTTTAAATATATTTTCCTCTTGCAGCCTTTAAAAATGTGTTGACAGCGTTTACTGTATGCCCAGCCAGAATGTGGAGCCTGACTGTGAGGTCTCGTATGAACGATTACAAAACTGCACAAAATAATCAGAGAGACAGTTCACTGCCCCAAGGTATGAAATATGAATAGCGTTATTAGCATGTGTGCATAATGATCAGTTGGAGGATTATTCCCTGTCGTGGGAGGTGAGGCCAGGAACTGCCAACGCACAGCCTCAACAGTGATTATGCCTCTACTTAATCAACAGCAACAGTCAATTCCAGCGGGGGGTGGGGGGGATAAATAAATAAACAAACAAACGAGTCAACGACTGCTGGATTCCAGCTGAAATAAAGAATAGATTCTGGCTGGCGCCTTTAATTCACCATGTTGTTCAGTCGCTGTAGCTCAAAGCCGTACAACAGGTGCAGCCTCTGACAAGGCAAACTGTGTAAATCTGCCAAAGTACTTCCATTATGTCATTTCATAATTTTCAATTGGAACTCACGTAGACCATATAGCACATGCAATCAAACAGCTTGTTTTAATTTACTCCCCGGGTCTTTCTGAATATGCTAAATTGCAATAAGCCATAGCTACTGTATACCTGTAGTTTCGTTTCCCAAAGCAATACACCCTGCCAGACGTAAAAGCCCCATTTAGTTTGAAAAGTGCACACACAGCACAGTTCACTTGACAAGCAAATGTTGTTTACTTGCTTGTTTTGGTAGTGAGCAGGTATACAGTGTACAGTACAGCTCACCTAAGGGCCAATTAGACGGGCTTACATTGACCTACAATACTAGTTCTCACTAGTTCTAAAATAGCTTTCAGTTAGCTGTCCTGGGCAGTGTTTCAGTTAGCTGTCCTGGGCAGTGTTTCAGTTACCTGTCCTGGGCAGTGTTTCAGTTACCTGTCCTGGGCAGTGTTTCAGTTAGCTGTCCTGGGCAGTGTTTCAGTTAGCTGTCCTGGGCAGTGTTTCAGTTAGCTGTCCAGGGCAGTGTTTCAGTTAGTTGTCCTGGGCAGTGTTTCAGTTAGCTGTCCTGGGCAGTGTTTCAGTTAGCTGTCCTGGGCAGTGTTTCAGTTAGCTGTCCTGGGGCAGTGTTTCAGTTAGCTGTCCTGGGGCAGTGTTTCAGTTAGCTGTCCTGGGCAGTGTTTCAGTTAGCTGTCCTGGACAGTGTTTCAGTTAGTTGTCCTGGGCAGTGTTTCAGTTAGCTGTCCTGGGCAGTGTTTCAGTTAGCTGTCCTGGACAGTGTTTCAGTTAGCTGTCCTGGGCAGTGTTTCAGTTAGCTGTCCTGGGGCAGTGTTTCAGTTAGCTGTCCTGGGGCAGTGTTTCAGTTAGCTGTCCTGGGGCAGTGTTTCAGTTAGCTGTCCTGGGGCAGTGTTTCAGTTAGCTGTCCTGGGCAGTGTTTCAGTTAGCTGTCCTGGACAGTGTTTCAGTTAGCTGTCCTGGGCAGTGTTTCAGTTAGCTGTCCTGGACAGTGTTTCAGTTAGCTGTCCTGGGCAGTGTTTCAGTTAGCTGTCCTGGGCAGTGTTTCAGTTAGCTGTCCTGGGCAGTGTTTCAGTTAGCTGTCCTGGGCAGTGTTTCAGTTAGCTGTCCTGGGCAGTGTTTCAGTTAGCTGTCCTGGGCAGTGTTTCAGTTAGCTGTCCTGGGCAGTGTTTCAGTTAGCTGTCCTGGGCAGTGTTTCAGTTAGCTGTCCTGGGCAGTGTTTCAGTTAGCTGTCCTGGGCAGTGTTTCAGTTAGCTGTCCTGGGCAGTGTTTCAGTTAGCTGTCCTGGGCAGTGACATGCAGAGACATGTTGCTGGCTAATCAGTGCTAATATGAGAAGTTGTAGAATTAGAGACATTGCCCCCTCTTGAGCAATACAGGTGCTGCCATTACATACAGTATAGCTGCATCTCTGTAATAGCTATACATATATCAAAAAATCACACCCGTGTGAACTGAGTGGTGCAAATCCCCCCCCCCCCCGCCCTCTCTGTGTCTCTCTCTCATTAGCAGGCAACATGCAGCACTATCTCTCTTTCTCTCCGTTTCTGGCACAACAGCGCCACTTTTGGTACTCATTGGTACTGGTCACATAGTCACACACAAACACACATAGTTGAACACGGACATTGCTGTTCGTTGGAGTGGTTGCACCACTCAAAAATAAAGAAAGAAAATGCTATTTAAATGTAACCAAATTGCTGTAGGCTACTTTGCAGCAGCTTATAATAATAATAATAACACATTTCTAAAACAAAGAAGAATCATAATAGTGGGAAAAGACGGCTGAAGTTATGGCATTTGCAATTGATCCAATATGTCTTTAATTGGATTGAATTGAATTAAATTAATCTTTGTTTGTGCTACAATGGAGGAAAAACATGGCTGAAGCCATGACATTTGCAATTGATCCTATATGAATTTAATTGGATTGCATTCAATTCATCATCATGTTTGTGCTTAAAGCATTGGTATTTTACGACGGCGTATTACTGCCATCTCGGTGAGGGAAAACAAACGCTGCACCATCTCACCGAGATGGGAGTAATACGCCATCGTAGTATTTCTAACTAAAACCTTAAACCCTAAAAAGAAAGTTTAAATAAGGAAGAGAATGGTACAAAATCAAGGACAGCAACACATGGCATTATAATAAGTGCCTTGTGTCTTTTCACATACTGTAGATCAGGGGTCCTCAATAGGCGGACCACGGTCCACGACCGGACCGCGGACCACCTCTCTGTGGACCCTGGGAAAAAAGAAACTTGACAAAATAAAAGTGTTCTCCGCTGGCCGCTGCGTGGCCCGTGCTGCGTGGCATGGGACCGGACCTTAGTCTTTTTCAAAAATGATTAGTGGACCTTCAGCATTTCTAGTTGAGGACCCCCTGCTGTAGATCGTTCATAATGAGGCTGAGTAGAAACCTCTAGGCATGTGGAAAACATTTCCCCCATATGCATATGCTGGGAACACTTCAACGAGGTGAGAGATTCACGGTCATTTTCAAGCCATGCCAAAATATATTCAATATCAATATTCAAAAAGATAATGGAATGTGCATTTTTTTCAGAAACAGCAACAAAAGCTAATGTAGGTCCAATTGATGAACAGTACAGTAGTTAATCTCATGTGAGAGATTCACGGTCATTTTCAAGCCATGCCAAAATATATTCAATATCAATATTCAAAAAGATAATGGAATGTGCTTTTTTTTTTCTTCAGAAACAGCAACACAAGCTAATGTAGGTCCAATTGATGAACAGTACAGTAGTTAATCTCATGTGAAGTATACTGTGAGCAATATAAGACTCAGCTGCAGTGAAGTCTGGGGCGCGGTCACATAATTATAAAGTTGTAAATCATTCAGTCAAGCTGGTTAATTAAAAAAATTAAATGGGAGGTGGCCTCTAGGCCTACTGTCTATGAGCAAGTCTCTGCCGAGCTGCAGAGAAGTGTGAGGGTCACATATTAAGCCATTCTGGGCGGGAACCCCTTTTGGTGTTTTAAACATTATGTTATAATTTAGCTATTGAAAAATAGCAGATCCACAAGCTCATAGCGCGCCACCGAGTGGCGCGCTATGAGCTTGTAGGTCTGCTATTTTTGAAAAATCGTGAAAATGTGGCACAAATCTTTTAATATATATTCTTTCAGAGCGAACGTTTTTTAACTTTGCTTCTGGGGAGGGGGGTCCCTGGAACAACACATTTTCAGATGGGGGTCGGCGGCCAAATACATATAATCTTGG
>NC_136790.1:3278337-3378337 GCF_951216825.1 Electrona antarctica | reverse complement strand
TGACTGCCACTATATAAAGATATGTGTGACTGCCACTATATAAAGATATGTGTGACTGCCACTATATAAAGATATGTGTGACTGCCACTATATAAAGATATGTGTGACTGCCACTATATAAAGATATGTGTGACTGCCACTATATAAAGATATGTGTGACTGCCACTATATAAAGATATGTGTGACTGCCACTATATAAAGATATGTGTGACTGCCACTATATAAAGATATGTGTGACTGCCACTATATAAAGATATCTGTGACTGCCACTATATAAAGATATGTGTGACTGCCACTATATAAAGATATGTGTGACTGCCACTATATAAAGATATGTGTGACTGCCACTATATAAAGATATGTGTGACTGCCACTATATAAAGATATGTGTGACTGCCACACGATGCAGATGCCCTGCCACTATATATACTGTAAGTTACGAGACATGATTGCAGTGTGTTATTGTTGAGTGGTGCAACCACTCCCTTACGGAGCTATGTGTGTGGGTGGGTGGCTGTGTAGCTGGCTGGGTATGAGCACGAAAACAACATGGTTGTTTTTCACAACCTGTGCGCAACCTAACGCACACACAAACACACACGCACACATTAACTGTATATATGATGCTTTCGGGTGTGCCTGTACAGTACAATGACAGTACAGTACAGTAGAGCAGAGGTTCCCAACCACCGGTATGCGGACCGGTGCCGGTCCGCGGGATACGTACCACTGGTACGCGAGAGGGGAATTGTATAAAAATCCATTTGAAAACACTGAGAAAAGAGAGAGGACAAACACCAGACCTGATGGCCGTTGCGCGTAGAGCGCGACGCTCAATCACCCACTGGAATGCAAATGCTTGCCTTTTAGGCTTCCTTTGTATCCTACTCGTCTCTTTGCAAACGCTTCTGATTGTGCGCTTCTGATGAGAGCGTTAGGTTTTGGTACGATGATCCGAGTTACAACTGTACTCCCATCTACACCTTGTAGATGTGTTGTAAAATGCTATTTGTAATCAATCTTTTTTTATTTTTCCTTGCAACACATTTTTTCAGTAATTTTAATTAACATAACTTAGTCATTAGCAATTTATTTAGCAGGCATTTTAATTAAGGGAGATACAGGTTACTACAAGTTCAGGGTCATCTCCATCTCCTTTGTACTCCGTTCTCACTGAAAGCTACTGTACATCATTCAAGAGAAGGAGAAACAAGAAGGCTAAGGTTAGAATAATTATTTTCTTGCTTTCTTTATTCTAATCATGCATGTGTTTCAAGTCTTTCACTGATTAAGATTAAGATTAATTTGCAGAGCATGAGGTTCTATCAACCCCGGTGACACAAAGGGCAAACTTATCCTATTTAGGCCCGACGTAAAAAACAAAACAAAAAAACGTTTGCTCTGAAAGAATATATATTCAAATATGTGTGCCACACTTTTACGATTTTTCAAAAATAGCAGACCTACAAGCTCGTAGCGCGCCACTCGGTGGCGGGCTACGAGCTTGTAGATCTGCTATTTTTCAATAGCTAAAGTATAACATAACGCTTAGTTAAAACACCAAAAGGGGTTCCCGCCCAGAATGGCTTAAGGACTAATTAAATACATCAGTGAAATTGGATCAATGCGAATGTGGGATCTGTTAATTAAAATCTGTGATAATGTTTACTCATCATAAACATTTTCCACGTTTGAGCGTGGTGAGATATGGGGACAATCTCTCTGTCAGACAGATTAATTTAAGGGCGAAGGAATGAATCTATCCCCAACACAGATCACAGAGTGAGTGAATGCTATTTTCTGGTACTGGTACTGTAGCTTACTTTCTTTTTGTTTTTCTTTTTTTAAGTGTTATGACAAGCTGCGGCAAAATAATGGTTACCACAGCAGAGACCAAGTAAAGCACACTGTCTGGCTAATGGCAGCGAGAGATGCAATCACTGCAGTTCCTCTTCACAAGGGGGCTGTTTTTGTAGGTCAACCAGGAAGTTACTCCTGGTTTACCACAGAGGACTTTCTTTTTTTAATATTTTTTATCCCACGATTTTGTAACCCATTTTTCACCCCTGTGTAAATTATCTAATGTGATCCTGGGCTCTACACACCCTCCGCCAACCTAGTCCCCGTATATGGGAGACATGGGGAGAGCAACGGACTTGAACTCATGCTTCCTTCATGCCTGAGTGTCCAAGTTGCTCCTTTACACCTGACAGGGGGGAGTTTTCCTGGTTGGACGTAGCGCGTGGAAAGGAACACGTTATAGAGGGTATGTGTGACATCATCATCAAACCCGGAAGTTATGCAGGAATGCCTACTGAGTGGCAAAAAACTACTTTCTGGCCTTGACAGCCCATACATCCACACAGAAAAGTCATATCTGATTGCATTAAACAACATTAAACAATGTTAAACTCACTTTTCCTGTTGCTTTGCCACTCGATGTGCCATTCACTTTAAGCATGCGCATACTCTCTATTCCAACCAGTTCCTTTCCCCTCCATCAGGCGCCCCGTCAGGCTGGCCAGGGAGAGGCAGTTTAGAGACCAGGATTACTGCATGTTTTTTGTGAGGGTACCTACCCTATGGGACACGGGGAGAACATGCAAACTCTGCACAGAAAGGCCCTTTCGCCAACCCCGCCTCGGGTATGGGCACTGATGACGCAGAGGAGGAAACACGCCGCCAGCACCCACAGCGCCCCGAGCGGGAATCGAACCCAGGACCTTCTAGGTGTGAGGCGACAGCACTACCAACTGTGCCACCGTGCCCCGCAGTGGACTTTCAATGCAAGCTTTGCATTGGACTTTGAATCAATTATGAAAATGATGATGTAGCAAACATAGCCTTATGGATATGAACACATTGTTTTGTCCAAGATAATAAAACCACGGAATGTGGGCAATTAAAAAAAGAAATAGCAATAGTAATGTCTATTGGTAAAAAAAACGTTAATATACGGTAAAAAGTATTGAAAGTCTGGCGAGGCAAGACATAGCAAACTCACCTCCTGGGACTACAAACTACAAACACTACATTGCTGCAGAGCAAGATGTATGAAGCACAATTCTTCCCCAAACTTCAGGACCACCCATACCCCAGCTTCACACACACTTAGTCTCCCACCTGTGCACGCTTTGCAGCAGTGTGTGTGTGCGCGCGTGCTATCACACGATTAAGATGGCGTGTCGGAGTGTGTGGCGTGCCAGAAACTGTCTGCTCCGCACTCCACTCGTCTATTGATCTGTGTGCCGGGAAAGGAGGGCACACTTAGTGGTGTAACCGCAGGCTACAGCCCCCTCCCGCCCTCTGCTCCCTGCGGTGCGACTGATTGCTTGTCTCAATCATTCCTTTCAACACCCTCCACGCAAGCACGCGTGCGCGCACACACACAGACACACACACGTTCCCATACATAGATGTTAATGTGCGAACACACACATATATAAATGCACACACATGAGTTTACACACAGATAGTGAATGTACACACACACACACATATATAAATGCACACACATGAGTTTACACACAGATAGTGAATACGCGCGCGCGCGCACGCACACACACACACACACACACACACACACACACACACACACACACACACACACACACACACACACACACACACACACACACACACACACACACACACACACACACACACACACACACACACACACACACACACACACACACACACACACACACACACACACACACCTCGTCCACTTCTGTTTCCAACTCATTATTTTGTGCATCTCTTGTTATTCGACTCGCTCCTAATATTCTCCATCTTGTGAGTGCTCTGTCAATCTCAGCAGCCTTAACCTGGTCCGACAGGCATGGGATCACGTTCTCGGGTAAAAGAAAGAAGCAATTAATTCTTCAGCGAGGAAAATCCCCCATTAATTAGGCAACCCTTCTGGCTATTTCACCAAGACCCCTCTGGAACAGTAGGACCACTCAGGGAAGGCATGAAAGATGCAGCACGCATCGGATTATGAATGGACCAGGAGGCTCCCGCTGGAGCGCCACGGCGAGGTCAATCTCGCCACGGCGAGGTAAATCTCACTTTCTATTTCAAGGCCCCATAACGACCCCACATGTGGCTGCAAAAGTGACAAATGTTGTTTACTATAGAGACACATCTCTGCCTCCGACTGCCATATTACATCATGTAAAGAAGCCTCACCGTCACCACTAAAGCGACCCAATAGCATCCAGTTCCAGGCAGTGGCGTGCACAGACATTTAGAGGGGCAGGTGCTCAAGTGGAAAAAAAGGGCACCTTGTGTAGCGCGTGGAACCGGCCGGTTGCCTTAATAGTGTGAGATTTATAGATTGTGGGGCCTAAATAATATATTAGAAGCTTTTTATCAAGAATTGATCAATGTTACCATGGTCCACATACTGAACAGTGTAACTGTACAAAATAAGAAAAAAAGGTCACATTGCCAAAAGGGCAGGGGGTGCTCTAGCGCCCCCTAGTGTCTATCTGTGCATGCCACTGCAGTTCCAGGTATAACCATCTCAATCCATAACTTTTTGTAAAAGTTGCACTTGCCAAAAAACGTTGCAGGTATTACGCTCCAGGCACAAAACAGGGCCTAGTGGAACTCTCAAAGCATTAGCAAGCCAGATATTGTACAATGTTGCAATTGGTATGATCTCGTTCTACGTGCAGAGCAAAGGAGGACTGCGAAAGGCCTCTAGCTGTATATAGCAAACTAAAACAATCCGTAATTGTATCGGAGTGGTTTTGGCGGTTCATTATTATATTGACCAGAACTCTTCCACGGACGCATTCAAAGGTACCCCGAGATCCATCTGACATCAATCATATGGGATTAACCCATTTTGGGCGGGAACCCCTTTTGGTGTTAGCATTATGTTATGCTTTAGCTATTGAAAAAATAGCAGACCTACAAGCTCGTAGCACGCCACTCGGTGGCGCGCTACGAGCTTGTAGGGGGGGGGGGCATGGTTGGGTGCGTTTTGAAATGCTGATTCACCCCCGATGGGGTGCACTACTGCACAGCAGGCCTGCCACTGCCGCCTGCGATGACAGGAAACAGGCCAACCATGAAATTAAATCAACAACTCCCTTGTAATTGTAATTACATTTGGTTAAATGGGAAGGTAAAGTGTGGGTGTAATGCAATTAACATGTAATTGCCATCCTGGCCAGGTTGGTGCCGTTCTATTCCCACAGGGAGTCAAGAAAGACACGTCCCTGCTTGGTGTTGGAATGAGTGATAAAGATGTATGTGCCAAATGTGTCACATTAAGGGTGTGCATATGAGAATGGTCCGGTGAAGAGTAATGGACTGGTTGGGCGGCTGTGGCTCAGGAGCAGGTCGTCCAATGATCCCTGGGTCGGCGGTTCGAATCCCGGCTCCTCCTCCTGTCCACATGTCGAAGTGTCCTTGGGCAAGACACTGAACCCTACATTGCCTCCAATGAGTTGGTCGGTGTGAGCTCGCCACCATTGGTGTGTGAATGTGGGAAGTGAGGACGCTGGCGTCGACTGTTTGCCGCTTCACCTCCCAATGTATGTATGAATGAACCATTGTAAAGCGCTTTGAGCACTTGGAAAAGCGCTATAAAAATTCAATTCATTATTATTATTATTATTAATCCTTTTAACGCCACTTATCTCCAATTCCTTGTCCCAGATGGAATTTCTGGTCAAAACTAGGTTTATTCGACGGTCCATAACAAACGTAGCGATGGTTGCGGTGATCCTTTGTTGTGTCCGAGCGAGACCGACGGAAAATGCAGATATCAAATTGAGCATGAAAAAAGTGATCTTAAACTTATTTAAAATTTTTGAGGAGGTTTTCTAGAGGTCACTCTAGCAGAGTAGCAAAAAGGAAATGCAATGTGCCAATCACTGGAATTGCTTAGAGTGGTACCCTTGCTGGCATACGTTGCAAGCCTGCCAAAACGTCATTCACCTATGCATATAAACAATGATTGTTTCCAAAGGTGTACGGACTACAGATATAACCTACACTATATTTAAACTTTGATGACTAGAGTTGCCTTTTGACACTTTTGCTGGCATAAACAGCCTATGAACTGGAGTGACTGTGGAGGGAAAGGGAAAGACAAATTAACAAAAAATAAATAAAACTAAGCAGCCATATTGACTTTATAACATAAGCTTTCTGATTGCAACTGGAGAGGTGGAGTACATTTCCAACGACGACAATTATTACCGGAGGTTGAGAACTATCGATTTTGACAATGATTTTTTCTTTTGGATTTTTTCACTCATATTTGCCCTTCACTACTGTGTCATCCGTCTTCCCCTTCCCTCGATCCTTCTGTCCTGTCTCCCTCGACTGTTGTGTCTTAAAACATTGGAAACTAGAAAAAGTGCCCTTCCGGGCACAGGTCTCCACCAGGAGGATAGGAGTGTGTGTGTGATGTTTGGCAAAATGTTTAGGAGGATGTTTTTTTTTATTTGTTTTTGCAACAAATTTCTTCATTTTGTTTTCTTCAAATGCAGAGCCAGATCACTCATAGCATCTCTGAGGATAGAATTCTGGATGAGCAGGACATGTGCAGCATTTTGTACAAAACGGGCCACTTTAGAAGGCAATCTTAGCCAATCAGTGTACAATCTGAGAAATCCAACAGACTCGTCTTGATCACATGACTACAGAGATCATGTGTACCGATTGCCATTTCTTCATACGCCATTAGAGATACTGTGTAACGATTTGTGAGATTTTTGGACAGAATCTGGAGGAGTAATATCAAAAAATGTGTTTTACAAAAGTCGGCCTCCTGGTGGCGCTATAAAAGCCAGATGTGGAAAATGCAGGTCAAAGGTTTGTCCTTGGCCTCTAGGGAGTGTGCATGCAACGTTTCACGCAGATCGGTGCAGTTTTAGGTAAAAAATGTGAAAAGCTGCCTCATGGTGGCGCTATAACAGGCCGTTCTGGAAAATGTGAGGCAGAGGTTCATCGTTGGCATCCAGGGAGTGTGTGTGCAAAGTTTGGCATCGACCGGGTTAACGGTGCCGGAGATTAGCTGGTAACAGACGGACGGAAGGACGGACACACGGACAGAGTGCAAAACATACTCTCTCCCCATGCCTTCGGCCTGGTGGAGACAACAAAGAGGGCATGGAAGGGCTTTGAGCAGACATTTTATTTAAACTTAAATTGAGATGACTGATCTTGATGTAAATCATGTATAGTTTCATAGTTTACTGTCTCTCGCACTGATACGGACGTAAAGACTGGAATGTTACATGGAAATAAAGTTATTGACACACACACACGCACACACACACACACACACACACACACACACACAAACACACGCACGCACACGCACACACACACACACACGCACACGCACACCCTCTGATTCGGCACGAACATGGGGTTTATTTCTCGGACAGGGGTGAAACAGTTAGTCTGGAGCCCTGAACAGACAAACCAATCAGATTGGCTTCATAACCTGCGTATGTTTGCCCATAATGCTCTGCTGCTCTTGTCATGGCAGAAGACTTTTGACAGAGGTATAAAGAGAGATACCTGCTTGTGCATTCAGCGTAGCGATTGTTCATTACAGCCACGGTAGTCAAGAGGCTTACGTACTTCTAATTATCTCTCCCCGTACGTTGTTCATCTAATATCTTTATCTTTTGCTCTGCTCCGCGGGTTTGTGATCAGTGATTTTGTCTATGTTTGCACAAGTAATCTTTAATAGCCTGAGCAGAGCGCCACACCGCCAAGCTAAATGCAATATCATGGCAATAAATGGTAAATAGTTAATCCTGAGCTGAAGTGTCTTAACCCATTTTGACCTGAGATCAGATTCTAAAAAAATGTCTTCTACATCCTGACAGTTTTCTGAAAAAGCTATGTTTCTATGTCAGTGGTTCTTCGATTTTTTCAAAAATAGCAGACCTACAAGCTCATAGCGCGCCACCGAGTGGCGTGCTATGATCTTGTAGATCTGCTATTTTTCAATAGCTAAAGCATAACATAATGCTAACACCAAAAGGGGTTCCCGCCCAAAATGGGTTAATGAAATTGAGTTAAAGCGTGCAAGCATAGAATTGATACTATCACCTTTCCCCCAACATTGAGGCAGGTATCTAAGGCGGTATAGGAGCCAGTGTATCTTCATCTTCTGGCAGCGTTGCAGAAAGTGCTGCAGTGATGTCAGAAGAAACGGAAAACAAAAGCAGGACGCTCAAAGACGTGACCACATGGGAAATGAGAGGAGAGAGAATGGAGGATCAAACATTAGGATACGCAGCATCCAGGGATTTGGGAGGTCAGAGGTCGGCATCCATTAATGGATGAGGCATATATCGCCCAAATAATTAATCACATACGGACAAACATCTATGCCGATGCTATCTAACTTGCGGAGGTAGCGTGCCTTGTCCACGGGCAACAGATCTTTCAACGTATGGCATTGCAAATAATCGCTACTCTGCTCAACATTGTTTTGAAAATGCCGCAAATTGCATTGCTATGGAAACAGTTTATTTAATGGGATTACATGACAAACATACAAAAACAAAGTAAAGTCATAGTAAATGAAAGGTGCTGTCGTGTCGTGGTGCAGATCTGCTGGCCGCTAGCCTGGGCACCATTTAATTTAGGTATATGATCCTGTCGGGAGCGGATGATAGTCGACAGGCAGGAACAACAGGCGGCAACTTCCTTTTCCCTCAAACCGATTTTTCTCAATAAAAGCTACAGGCTACGAGAGCTTTTATTGTTTGAGGGAAAAGGAAGTTGCCGCCTGTTGTTCCTGCCTGTCGCCTACAAAACAATACTACAACATGACGTAACGATATCATCCGCTCCCGACAGGATCATACGGACTTTTGAAACAGAGACCAGGCTTTCCTCCGAGGTGGTGGAAAGCCTGGTGAGGCGAGGTTAGCTGGCCGCTAGATCCCGAGGCTGATCCCAGCAGGGCAGGAACAAGAGCTGCCATGGAGAGGGAACAGACGGGGGGGAGAGGGAGCCATGGAGAGGGAACAGACGGGGGGGAGAGGGAGCCATGGAGAGGGAACAGACGGGGGGGACGGCAGACATCATGGAGAGGGAACAGACGGGGGGGACGGCAGACATCATGGAGAGGGAACAGACGGGGGGGACGGCAGACATCATGGAGAGGGAACAGACGGGGGGGACAGCAGACATCCATCCAGGTCAAGGGGAGAGAGTCGAGCCAAGCCAGATTACAACAACGGGAACACCTCCTGGCGATGAAGGGAACACCTCCTGGCGATGAGCAGCAGCATCCATGCCTTGAACTCAGCAGGCTGATTTCACCACGCTGGAGAGGGAATTGTGTGAAGTCCCGTAGCAGCCAATCCCCTGGTGGTGTTGCCCCCGTAGCCAATCCCCTGGTGGTGTTGCCCGCCTGCGAACCCGAGGAAGAAGAATATACTGTAGTTGCATTTTATACTGTAAAAGAGTCTCCGTCTCAACATATTATTACTGGTGAAATAAAGGTATATATATATATATATATATATATATATATATATATATATATATATATATATATATATATATACAATTTAGGCATTTAGCAGACGCTCTTAATCCAGAGCGACTTACATTAAGCAATAACAAAAGCATGGCATACATCACATATATAAAAAGTAGTTATCATGAATCATGCGTAAACTAAGAACGTAACAGTGGAGTATCTATGTAAACTATACATACTATACTATATAATATATTATACATGTGTACTATAAAGTGCTATGACTACATCAAATGCAATTCTAGATCTGTCTACGTAACAAGCTATAAGTCTGTTTAAAAGTCTACATAATGTGCTATCTAAGGGGCTAGGCTAGGGCAAGTGCTACGGGCCATGGTGGAGTCTGAAGAGGTGGGCTTTCAGACTCCCAACCCTTAATCCAGTCGTCTTAACGCACTCCTCACCAACCTTAATCCGGTCGTCTTAACGCACCCCTCACCAACCTTATGTCTAACCAATGCTATGTCTAACCAAAGTATGCCTCCCATATATATACACACAAATTATTTTTATTTTGTTTTATTCCGTTTGTTGGAACTGTATTTGAAAACAAACGTGTCATATTTACTGCATTGATGTAATGAAACTTTACCAAATAATGGCAGTACTGTCTGAATAATGTTGCACTTACCAGACTACAGATGGAGCAGCTCCCTTGCCAGCGTACCCTCCTCCCCCATGCTGCTGCTGCTGGTGCATCTGCGTTCATTGGCATCGGCGATGCAGTTCAGCATCGGGGACAGCCCATTGGGCCCGAAACCCATTATTCCGAAAACCCAGATAGTTTGAAAAATGTCCCATTGGAACATCATGTTGATGTTGGAGTTCAGTGACTGACTGCCCTGCCCAATTCTCCAATAGGCTTCATTTTACGGACCTTTCAAGCAGTGTGGTACTGTATATTGCTGTATTTAGATCAAAAAATGTATTATTTACTGTAAATAGCTGATGAAATGGTATTGAAAACAGCACATCATCTAGAGGCATAGACTTACAGATTGCTTGAAAAGAAACGTATTGGGTATCAGTGGTCAATCCCAAATCATTCGCTTTCTCCCTGTGCCTGTGTTTTGATTGGTATTAGGCTACTCAAACTAAGTACACTGCCTAGGGAGCAAAGGAAGGGTTTGGTATTAGGCTACTCAAACTAAGTACACTGCCTAGGGAGCAAAGGAAGGGTTTGGTATTAGGCTACTCAAACTAAGTACACTGCCTAGGGAGCAAAGGAAGGGTTTGGTATTAGGCTACTCAAACTAAGTACACTGCCTTATAGGGAGCAAAGGAAGGGTTTGGTATTAGACTACTCAAACTAAGTACACTGCCTAGGGAGCAAAGGAAGGGTTTGGTATTAGGCTACTCAAACTAAGTACACTGCCTTATAGGGAGCAAAGGAAGGGTTTGGTATTAGGCTACTCAAACTAAGTACACTGCCTAGGGAGCAAAGGAAGGGTTTGGTATTAGGCTACTCAAACTAAGTACACTGCCTTATAGGGAGCAAAGGAAGGGTTTGGTATTAGACTACTCAAACTAAGTACACTGCCTAGGGAGCAAAGGAAGGGTTTGGTATTAGGCTACTCAAACTAAGTACACTGCCTAGGGAGCAAAGGAAGGGTTTGGTATTAGGCTACTCAAACTAAGTACACTGCCTAGGGAGCAAAGGAAGGGTTTGGTATTAGGTAGTTCAAATTAAGTACACTGCCTAGGGAGCAAAGGAAGGGTTTGGTATTAGGCTACTCAAACTAAGTACACTGCCTAGGGAGCAAAGGAAGGGTTTGGTATTAGGTAGTTCAAATTAAGTACACTGCCTAGGGAGCAAAGGAAGGGTTTGGTATTAGGCTACTCAAACTAAGTACACTGCCTAGGGAGCAAAGGAAGGGTTTGGTATTAGGTAGTTCAAATTAAGTACACTGCCTAGGGACTAGGGAGCAAAGGAAGGGTTTGGTATTAGGCTACTCAAACTAAGTACACTGCCTAGGGAGCAAAGGAAGGGTTTGGTATTAGGCTACTCAAACTAAGTACACTGCCTAGGGAGCAAAGGAAGGGTTTGGTATTAGGTAGTTCAAACTAAGTACACTGCCTAGGGAGCAAAGGACGGGTTTGGTATTAGGCTACTCAAACTAAGTACACTGCCTTATAGGGAGCAAAGGAAGGGTTTGGTATTAGACTACTCAAACTAAGTACACTGCCTAGGGAGCAAAGGAAGGGTTTGGTATTAGGCTACTCAAACTAAGTACACTGCCTTATAGGGAGCAAAGGAAGGGTTTGGTATTAGGCTACTCAAACTAAGTACACTGCCTAGGGAGCAAAGGAAGGGTTTGGTATTAGGCTACTCAAACTAAGTACACTGCCTAGGGAGCAAAGGAAGGGTTTGGTATTAGGCTACTCAAACTAAGTACACTGCCTAGGGAGCAAAGGAAGGGTTTGGTATTAGGCTACTCAAACTAAGTACACTGCCTTATAGGGAGCAAAGGACGGGTTTGGTATTAGGCTACTCACACTAAGTACACTGCCTTATAGGGAGCAAAGGAAGGGTTTGGTATTAGGCTACTCAAACTAAGTACACTGCCTTATAGGGAGCAAAGGAAGGGTTTGGTATTAGACTACTCAAACTAAGTACACTGCCTTATAGGGAGCAAAGGACGGGTTTGGTATTAGGCTACTCAAACTAAGTACACTGCCTTATAGGGAGCAAAGGAAGGGTTTGGTATTAGGCTACTCAAACTAAGTACACTGCCTAGGGAGCAAAGGAAGGGTTTGGTATTAGGCTACTCAAACTAAGTACACTGCCTAGGGAGCAAAGGAAGGGTTTGGTATTAGGCTACTCAAACTAAGTACACTGCCTAGGGAGCAAAGGAAGGGTTTGGTATTAGGCTACTCAAACTAAGTACACTGCCTAGGGACTAGGGAGCAAAGGAAGGGTTTGGTATTAGGCTACTCAAACTAAGTACACTGCCTAGGGACTAGGGAGCAAAGGAAGGGTTTGGTATTAGGCTACTCAAACTAAGTACACTGCCTAGGGACTAGTGAGCAAAGGAAGGGTTTGGTATTAGGCTACTCAAACTAAGTACACTGCAGAGGGACTAGGGAGCAAAGGAAGGGTTTGATATTAGGCTACTCAAACTAAGTACACTGCCTAGGGAGCAAAGGAAGGGTTTGGTATTAGGCTACTCAAACTAAGTACACTGCCTAGGGAGCAAAGGAAGGGTTTGGTATTAGGCTACTCAAACTAAGTACACTGCCTTATAGGGAGCAAAGGAAGGGTTTGGTATTAGACTACTCAAACTAAGTACACTGCCTAGGGAGCAAAGGGGTTTGGTATTAGGCTACTCAAACTAAGTACACTGCCTAGGGAGCAAAGGAAGGGTTTGGTATTAGGCTACTCAAACTAAGTACACTGCCTAGGGAGCAAAGGAAGGGTTTGGTATTAGGTAGTTCAAATTAAGTACACTGCCTAGGGAGCAAAGGAAGGGTTTGGTATTAGGCTACTCAAACTAAGTACACTGCCTAGGGAGCAAAGGAAGGGTTTGGTATTAGGTAGTTCAAATTAAGTACACTGCCTAGGGACTAGGGAGCAAAGGAAGGGTTTGGTATTAGGCTACTCAAACTAAGTACACTGCCTAGGGAGCAAAGGAAGGGTTTGGTATTAGGCTACTCAAACTAAGTACACTGCCTAGGGAGCAAAGGAATGGTTTGGTATTAGGTAGTTCAAACTAAGTACACTGCCTAGGGAGCAAAGGACGGGTTTGGTATTAGGCTACTCAAACTAAGTACACTGCCTAGGGAGCAAAGGAATGGTTTGGTATTAGGTAGTTCAAACTAAGTACACTGCCTAGGGAGCAAAGGAAGGGTTTGGTATTAGGCTACTCAAACTAAGTACACTGCCTTATAGGGAGCAAAGGAAGGGTTTGGTATTAGGCTACTCAAACTAAGTACACTGCCTAGGGAGCAAAGGAAGGGTTTGGTATTAGGCTACTCAAACTAAGTACACTGCCTAGGGAGCAAAGGAAGGGTTTGGTATTAGGCTACTCAAACTAAGTACACTGCCTAGGGAGCAAAGGAAGGGTTTGGTATTAGGCTACTCAAACTAAGTACACTGCCTAGGGAGCAAAGGAAGGGTTTGGTATTAGGCTACTCAAACTAAGTACACTGCCTAGGGAGCAAAGGAAGGGTTTGGTATTAGGCTACTCAAACTAAGTACACTGCCTAGGGAGCAAAGGAAGGGTTTGGTATTAGGCTACTCAAACTAAGTACACAGCCTAGGGACTAGGGAGCAAAGGAAGGGTTTGGTATTAGGCTACTCAAACTAAGTACACAGCCTAGGGACTAGGGAGCAAAGGAAGGGTTTGGTATTAGGCTACTCAAACTAAGTACACTGCCTAGGGACTAGGGAGCAAAGGAAGGGTTTGGTATTAGGCTACTCAAACTAAGTACACTGCCTAGGGACTAGGGAGCAAAGGAAGGGTTTGGTATTAGGCTACTCAAACTAAGTACACTGCAGAGGGACTAGGGAGCAAAGGAAGGGTTTGATATTAGGCTACTCAAACTAAGTACACTGCCTAGGGAGCAAAGGAAGGGTTTGGTATTAGGCTACTCAAACTAAGTACACTGCCTAGGGAGCAAAGGAAGGGTTTGGTATTAGGCTACTCAAACTAAGTACACTGCCTAGGGACTAGGGAGCAAAGGAAGGGTTTGGTATTAGGCTACTCAAACTAAGTACACTGACTAGGGAGCAAAGGAAGGGTTTGGTATTAGGCTACTCAAACTAAGTACACTGCCTAGGGAGCAAAGGAAGGGTTTGGTATTAGGCTACTCAAACTAAGTACACTGCCTAGGGAGCAAAGGAAGGGTTTGGTATTAGGCTACTCAAACTAAGTACACTGCCTAGGGAGCAAAGGAAGGGTTTGGTATTAGGCTACTCAAACTAAGTACACTGCAGAGGGACTAGGGAGCAAAGGAAGGGTTTGGTATTAGGCTACTCAAACTAAGTACACTGCCTAGGGACTAGGGAGCAAAGGAAGGGTTTGGTATTAGGCTACTCAAACTAAGTACACTGCCTAGGGACTAGGGAGCAAAGGAAGGGTTTGGTATTAGGCTACTCAAACTAAGTACACTGCCTAGGGACTAGGGAGCAAAGGAAGGGTTTGGTATTAGGCTACTCAAACTAAGTACACAGCCTAGGGACTAGGGAGCAAAGGAAGGGTTTGGTATTAGGCTACTCAAACTAAGTACACTGCCTAGGGACTAGGGAGCAAAGGAAGGGTTTGGTATTAGGCTACTCAAACTAAGTACACTGCCTAGGGACTAGGGAGCAAAGGAAGGGTTTGGTATTAGGCTACTCAAACTAAGTACACTGCCTAGGGACTAGGGAGCAAAGGAAGGGTTTGGTATTAGGCTACTCAAACTAAGTACACAGCCTAGGGACTAGGGAGCAAAGGAAGGGTTTGGTATTAGGCTACTCAAACTAAGTACACTGCCTAGGGACTAGGGAGCAAAGGAAGGGTTTGGTATTAGGCTACTCAAACTAAGTACACTGCCTAGGGACTAGGGAGCAAAGGAAGGGTTTGGTATTAGGCTACTCAAACTAAGTACACTGCCTAGGGACTAGGGAGCAAAGGAAGGGTTTGGTATTAGACTACTCAAACTAAGTACACTGCCTAGGGACTAGGGAGCAAAGGAAGGGTTTGGGTTCAAGATGTGCAATTTGTATCCTCTTCCCTGCTCACACTTGCTATGTCTGATCTAATCATCATTTTTTAGCAAAAGGCTGATGCACACCTCAAGGCTATCGACAGGTGCGTAGGGCAATAAAGCATACTGAAAAACTTTGAAACTTTGAAAAACAAAGAAGGGTCCCGCACACTGTCAGAAAACTTGCCAAAAATGTTGCTCTTTATTTCAACGTTTCGGTCTATTCGACCTTCATCAGGACAGACTGTCATTTTTGGCAAGTTTTCTGACAGTGTGTGGGACCCTTCAAAGATAACCTTTTTTCAGTATGATCTAATCATCATGACAGCTGTTGGATCAAGTTAAGACATACATTTGACATTTCTGGTGAAGTGCTCAAAAGTGCTTTTAATGTTACACCTTCTATTCACGCAAATTAGCAGGCTATGAAATAATCATACTGCCAAAGCTTGTCATGGGAGATTACTGGGAGAGATCTGCCTCATCCTGAGGAATTTAATTGGTTAAGCAAAGTACGGACTAGCCTGGCATGGCCAGACTGTTATCACTGTGTAGATAGTAGTCTGGAATCTCTGTGTGAAACCTGCATTTCCAAGGGGCAGATAAAAAAACAATGCCCCTGTTGATAAACCAGCATTTGCATTGTGGGCCCTGATTGGTGCCCCACAACTTTGGGGGCAGCTAAATCCAATCACAAGATCTGCCAAGGGCTCTTTTATATATTTTTTCCACTGACAGATTCGTCTGGTTTCCAGGCTAAGTGAGGAGTCGTAGTATGTAAGTAGTACATTTTAGTAGGGACTCCAGTGTGTGTGAGAAGCACATGTGCTTGAGTTGTGTGTCTGCTCATGTGGGATAACTTCCTAGAACAGATTGTCCATTGAACTTTTCCTATGCCCCGACTTCAGACCTACACCTGCGGAGGTGGACATGACGTCTTGTGCTATTTAAAAGTCTTGTGCCATTTAAAGTTTACTTCCTCCCTAATGAAACTCAGTCTGCTGGGTATGCCCTCTAACATACTATAAAACAGGTGGTGTGGTATTAATATACTAATATTAATATGTCACAGAGTCACCATCACAAACTTTACAATTATACAAACAATATTCTTTTAATTTTGTATGTACTGTAAGGTGACTTTGAGGTTCACTCCAAAAGTGTCTTGCCAGTAGCACTCTTCCCTGTAGTCACAGCGAAGCTTGTAACTGAATGAATTTCCTGTTTGGTAAGAATCATTTCCTATGCTTGTGAGCATAGACATATATACATAGACGCCCCTTCCGGCTCTGAGGCGTGTGTCAAAATTGAAGGCACTATTTTCCCGACATTCCTTGCGAAGAATAGCGGAAGCTTGTCAAGCTTCCGCGTGCGTAACATAAGTCCCGGAAAAGACGCGCTGTGATTCAGCAAATGCCTTCAGCACTTCTAAATAATAAAGCTGCGGAGAACTGTTGCTTTGTGTTCACTCTTTAATGTTTTCTGTTAGTAATCTAATCCCCCTGGCTCTGATGTTGTATTGTTAATAACTTTGTTGTTTGTGTTTGTTTGTTTGTCTTGTTTTGTATTGTAATGTATACGGTCATGACTGTTATAAAGATTTGTTAAAAAAAAAAAAAAAAACCTTCAGCACTGCACTTCCGCCTTCATTGGGATACACGTCGCTCCAATGAACTGCAGCGGCAAATGAGGCATCTATTTCTTAATATCTATGCTTGTGAGTGGCAAACATCTCCTTCAGGAGCAACCAATCTGTGAGCTTGAGCACAGCCAATCAGATCATGAGCCATCAACAATTCAACTATTCAGCACACCCCTTCGAACAGCAACTCAATTGGCAGGGTGGTGATCTCTAGTCTCTCAGCCAGTTAGCACACAGACCATAATGACCTCTAGTCTCTCAGCCAGTTAGCACACAGACCATAATGACCTCTAGTCTCTCAGCCAGTTAGCACACAGACCATAATGATCTCTAGTCTCTCAGCCAGTTAGCACACAGACCATAATGATCTCTAGTCTCTCAGCCAGTTAGCACACAGACCATAATGATCTCTAGTCTCTCAGCCAGTTAGCACACAGACCATAATGATCACTAGTCTCTCAGCCAGTTAGCACACAGACCATAATGACCAGGGGTGGTGATCTCTAGTATCTCAGCCAGTTAGCACACAGACCATAATGATCTCTAGTCTCTCAGCCAGTTAGCACACAGACCATAATGCCCCTGGTGATCCGCATGGCCCCGAGTTCAAATCTGACTACGGTCTTTGGAATTCAATCATCAAAATACATTTTAAAATAAATCAATTACTTTTTACATCACTAAAAACAAGGCAGGTGCACAGACATAAGTGACTAAGTGACGTCCGGGATACATGCGATTTTAAACTTGCTTTCATCCACTGTTGTTCAGTCCATACAGAATCTATTCTTTCTAACTCCCACCACATGTAACATATTGTGAAGCACAGGACTAACATTTCTCAAAATCGAAACACTATTTTGGTCATGATATTTTGTGGTCACAAATAGTCAAAAACGGTCTAAAGAAAAAGTCAAATATAGTAGCTATTCAAAGGATAGTATAGGGCTTAACATGAAATAGACAAGTGCGCTCATGTATGCATGCGTGGACGTGTGGGCGTCCCAGCTTTTGTCCGAACCCATTTTGACCTGAGATCAGATTCTAAAAATGTCTTCTACATCCTGACAGTTTTCTGAAAAAGCTATGTTTCTATGTCAGTCGTTCTTCGATTTTTCAAAAATAGCAGACCTACAAGCTCATAGCGCGCCACTCGGTGGCACGCTATGAGCTTGTAGATCTGCTATTTTTCAATAGCTAAAGCATAACATAATGCTAACACCAAAAGGGGTTCCCGCCCAAAATGGGTTAAGAAGGGCCACGGCTCCATGGTTAAAAAGGGTACAGACCACTGCATTACATCATTATTTTGTACAAAATACTGCTCTGCAGTGTATATTGCCTATAGATGACGGTCGACAGTACAAGAGGCAATCTAATTCACGATGTTTAGTCCCTCCACCCAAGAAGCTAATCTTCTATTTTTGTGTTTGAGAGCTGCTCTCTACACAATCAATAGCAGACTGTCAGCTCATCTATTAGCTCGTTACCATAAATCATTTCCATTAACCTAGGTTTGCACGGCAGCGTGGCATTCCAAATAGAAAGAGATGACATTACATTGCTATAATTGATGAAAATGATGAATACGTAGGCTGCTATGTTATAGCTGTGAGCTGTAGTAGAGTGCAATAGAGGACAGGAAGGAAGAAGGAAACTGGTGAATAATCCATATGGTGTGCTGTGTCAGCATACCTTCTCTATGTGTTCCATTTGATTACATTGCTCAACTCCATATACAGATATCCCTCTTCCTCTCTTTTTGTCTATTACTTCCCTTATCTCATTTATTGTCTCCACCAGGCCGAAGGCATGGGGAGAGAGTATGTTTTGCACTCCGTCCGTCCGTCCGTCCGTCCGTCCGTCCGTGTGTCCGTCCGTCCGTCCGTCCGTCCGTCCGTCCGTCCGTCCTTCCGCCTGTGAACAGCTAATCTCCGGCACCGTTAACCCGGTCGATGCCAAATTTTGCACACACACACACTCCCTGGATGCCAACGATGAACCTCTGCCCCAAAATTTCCAGAACGGCCTGTTATAGCGCCACCAGGAGGCCGCTTTGTGCAAAACCAGTTTTTGGACAGTACACCTACAGATTTTGTCCAAACATCACGCAAATTGGTACACAGTCTCTCTAGAGCCATTCAACAAAGCAGGTCTTTCAGATTTCTCAGACTCCATCCTGATTGGCGAAGATTGGCTTCCAAAGTGCTCAGTTTCAAACAAAATGCTGCAAATCATGAAAACATTGTGTGATTTCCGTGAAAGTGCTCAGTTTCAAACAAAATGCTGCAAATCATGAACACATTGTGTGATTTCCGTGAAATTGTGCACGCACATTCCCACTAGGCCGAGGAAGAAATGCCACATGAACATTTTCAACTCAGCCTCATGGTGGCGCTATAACTGGCCGAAAAGTGTTTTTACCCCTAACTGCACGGATCTGTGGATAACTTTGTATGCCAACTCCCTAGAGGCCAAGGAAAAACCTTTGCCTGGAATTTTTAACATCTGCTCTTTATAGCGCCACCAGGAGGCCGACATATGTAAAACACATTTTCTAATATTACTCCTTCAGATTTTATCCAAATTTCATGCAAATCGGTACACAAAGGACTATGGAGAGCATGTGTAGTACACATGCTCTCCATAGTCATGTGATCAAGACGGGTTTGTTTGATTTCTCATAATCCACCCTCATTGGCTACAATTGGCTTCTAAACTTTTCAGGAGTAGCCCGCTTTGTACAAATCGCCACAACTACTCAACGCAGCGTCCGATTGTGGTGAAACTGCATGCATATTCCCACTAGGCTTTGGAAGAAATGCCACTTGACAGTTTTCAAATCAGCCTCATGGTGGCGGCCAAGCCGTGTCTGTCTCACTCACTCACACACTCACACTCACACACTCACACACACACACACACACACACACACACACACACACACACACACACACACACACACACACACACACACACACACAAACATTTTGCCAAACATCACACACCTGCCCCAGAAGGGCACTTTTTCTAGTTTTCCTCACCCTCTTTATTCCTCCTTAAAGGAGCATTCAGTGATTTGGGTGATTTGGAAAACCACCCAGTCCGCCCCGGTAACAAAATGTGCACATGCACGCTCTACAGTGGGGGGAAGTGCAACAGGCCAACAGCATGTGCACCAAGGCCCGCCCCCACTCGATCATGATTGGAGGAAGGCCCCACTCATCCTGATTGGATGACGGTTTTGCCACCCGCCACCAAAACTGAAACTAGGGTTTTTTGACCCCAGGGGCTCACTGGGGACAGGGAGGAACTCCTTATATGGTCAGCACACTCTATAGTAGGGAGGATTATCAAGAAAAAAAGAAAAAATAAGTGATATTTGAATTAAGTCAAATCACTGAATATACCTTTAATATCTCTTATCAACCTCTCTCTCCCTCTAATTGTCCCCTAATCTAAATACCAGTGGTTTTCAACCTCTTTCATAACAAGGACCAGTTGGCATTTGAGCCACGGAACCATTTGATGACATTTAGGGCTCAATTTGTGTCACCGCTAAACCCCTTATCCCTAAACTTCTTTGCCTTTTTTTTACTATTTTGCAAAAAAAAATTGAATAGTTCAAATGGCCAGTCTACAAGCTCACAACGTGTCAATGTAGATTGGCTAGTTGAACTATGAAAAAAAAATGTCAAAATAGTAAAACAAGGCAAAGACGTTTAGGGATAAGGGGTTTAGCGGTGACGGAAATGGAGCCCTTAGCCTCTCAGACCCAAAGCTAAAGAATATTTTGTTATCGTTGGATAAAGGTTTGTCTAAATTCAATGCTGTATTGATGTTGGTACCATAGGAGCGATAACAGGCAGATGTTGATCAAAAAAATAATAATAATTATTGTTTAGACTGCTTGTAAATTAACTAATGCAGATGTTTAACAATAATGTAACTCAAGATTTAAAGATATATAAGGGTCCATTTGGTTACCAACTCTCCATCATTTAGCTGGGGACCACCTGGAACCCCCTCAAGGACCACTGGTGGTCCCCGGACCACTGGTTGAAAACCACTGCTCTATACACTGCTACTTTCCTACTCTCTCTTCACTTTCTCTCTTTTCCCTCTCACCCTCTCCACCTTCTCCCCCTCACTCTCTCCACCTTCTCCCCCTCACTCTCTCCACCTTCTCCCCCTCACTCTCTCCACCTTCTCCCCCTCACTCTCTCCACCTTCTCCCCCTCACTCTCTCCACCTTTTCCCCCTCACTCTCTCCACCTTTTCCCCCTCACTCTCTCCACCTTTTCCCCCTCACTCTCTCCACCTTCTCCCCCTCACTCTCTCCACCTTCTCCCCCTCACCCTCTCCACCTTCACCCCCACACTCTCTCCACCTTCTCCCCCTCCCCCTCTCCACCTTCTCCCCCTCACCCTCTCCACCTTCTCCCCCTCACCCTCTCCACCTTCTCCCCCTCACCCTCTCCACCTTCTCCCCCTCACTCTCTCCACCTTCTCCCCCTCACTCTCTCCACCTTCACCCCCACACTCTCTCCACCTTCTCCCCCTCACCCTCTCCACCTTCACCCCCACACTCTCTCCACCTTCTCCCCCTCACCCTCTCCACCTTCTCCCCCTCACTCTCTCCACCTTCTCCCCCTCACCCTCTCCACCTTCTCCCCCTCACCCTCTCCACCTTCTCCCCCTCACCCTCTCCACCTTCACCCCCACACTCTCTCCACCTTCTCCCCCTCACCCTCTCCACCTTCTCCCCCTCACTCTCTCCACCTTCTCCCCCTCACCCTCTCCACCTTCTCCCCCTCACTCTCTCCACCTTCTCCCCCTCACTCTCTCCACCTTCTCCCCCTCACTCTCTCCACCTTCTCCCCCTCACTCTCTCCACCTTCTCCCCCTCACTCTCTCCACCTTCTCCCCCTCACCCTCTCCACCTTCTCCCCCTCACCCTCTCCACCTTCTCCCCCTCACCCTCTCCACCTTCTCCCCCTCACTCTCTCCACCTTCTCCCCCTCACCCTCTCCACCTTCTCCCCCTCACTCTCTCCACCTTCTCCCCCTCACTCTCTCCACCTTCTCCCCCTCACTCTCTCCACCTTCTCCCCCTCACTCTCTCCACCTTCTCCCCCTCACTCTCTCCACCTTCTCCCCCTCACTCTCTCCACCTTCTCCCCCTCACTCTCTCCACCTTCTCCCCCTCACTCTCTCCACCTTCTCCCCCTCACTCTCTCCACCTTCTCCCCCTCACCCTCTCCACCTTCTCCCCCTCACCCTCTCCACCTTCTCCCCCTCACTCTCTCCACCTTCTCCCCCTCACTCTCTCCACCTTCTCCCCCTCACTCTCTCCACCTTCTCCCCCTCACTCTCTCCACCTTCTCCCCCACATGAAAAGCCTGTTAGATTTGGTGCCCGAGGCAAGTGTTTTGACTACAGTGCTTTTAAACGTGTAGTGATATATGATATATGATATACAGTAGGACTGTTGCTACTATTTGCTGTTGAGGAAATACATGCTGTGATGAAGCCTCTTGAAGATACATTATTTGATCACATGAACCCTAACATCCCTATTCTAGCATGTCATATTAGGCAAACATTTTGCAAAAATATCTGATCTATAAGCTCACAACTTATTGCACTACAAGACGTTATTTTGGCAAAGACTGAGATGTAGTGTATATGGGGACAAAATGTGGAGACCAAGAATAGTCCCCTGGGGGATGCCAGTCAAAAAGGATAGGGTTTACACCAGAGGCATTATTAATAAAATAAAACAGTATTGATTGGTAGCTGGAGTAGTAGCTGGAGAAAAAGTGATGGAATATACTACTTCAGACTCCTCACTTAGCCTGGAAACCAGACGAATCTGTCAGTGGAAAGAAATGTAAAAAAGCCCTTGGCAGATCTTGTGATTGGATTTAGCTGCCCCCAAAGTTGTGGACAAAAATAATTATTTTTTGCAAATGTGGTGATGCCAGCATTGGGTTATGTTCTCTCACCATCTTAATTCATAAAGTGTGGCAGAAGCTTCCCAGACACAAGATGATTCACTCTCTAGTGTAGTCCATTCACAAGATGATTCACTCTCTAGTGTAGTCCATTCACAAGATGATTCACTCTCTAGTGTAGTCCATTCACAAGATGATTCACTCTCTAGTGTAGTCCATTCACAAGATGATTCACTCTCTAGTGTAGTCCATTCACAAGATGATTCACTCTCTAGTGTAGTCCATTCACAAGATGATTCACTCCCTAGTGTAGTCCATTCACAAGATGATTCACTCTCTAGTGTAGTCCATTCACAAGATGATTCACTCTCTAGTGTAGTCCATTCACTCTCTAGTGTAGTCCATTCACAAGATGATTCACTCTCTAGTGTAGTCCATTCACAAGATGATTCACTCTCTAGTGTAGTCCATTCACAAGATGATTCACTCTCTAGTGTAGTCCATTCACAAGATGATTCACTCTCTAGTGTAGTCCATTCACAAGATGATTCACTCTCTAGTGTAGTCCATTCACAAGATGATTCACTCTCTAGTGTAGTCCATTCACAAGATGATTCACTCTCTAGTGTAGTCCATTCACAAGATGATTCACTCTCTAGTGTAGTCCATTCACAAGATGATTCACTCTCTAGTGTAGTCCATTCACAAGATGATTCACTCTCTAGTGTAGTCCATTCACAAGATGATTCACTCTCTAGTGTAGTCCATTCACAAGATGATTCACTCTCTAGTGTAGTCCATTCACAAGATGATTCACTCTCTAGTGTAGTCCATTCACAAGATGATTCACTCTCTAGTGTAGTCCATTCACAAGATGATTCACTCTCTAGTGTAGTCCATTCACAAGATGATTCACTCTCTAGTGTAGTCCATTCACAAGATGATTCACTCTCTAGTGTAGTCCATTCACAAGATGATTCACTCTCTAGTGTAGTCCATTCACAAGATGATTCACTCTCTAGTGTAGTCCATTCACAAGATGATTCACTCTCTAGTGTAGTCCATTCACAAGATGATTCACTCTCTAGTGTAGTCCATTCACAAGATGATTCACTCTCTAGTGTAGTCCATTCACAATATGATTCACTCTCTAGTGTAGTCCATTCACTCTCTAGTGTAGTCCATTCACAAGATGATTCACTCTCTAGTGTAGTCCATTCACAAGATGATTCACTCCCTAGTGTAGTCCATTCACTCTCTAGTGTAGTCCATTCACAAGATGATTCACTCTCTAGTGTAGTCCATTCACAAGATGATTCACTCCCTAGTGTAGTCCATTCACTCCCTAGTGTAGTCCATTCACTCTCTAGTGTAGTCCATTCACAAGATGATTCACTCCCTAGTGTAGTCCATTCACTCTCTAGTGTAGTCCATTCACAAGATGATTCACTCTCTAGTGTAGTCCATTCACAAGATGATTCACTCCCTAGTGTAGTCCATTCACTCTCTAGTGTAGTCCATTCACAAGATGATTCACTCTCTAGTGTAGTCCATTCACAAGATGATTCACTCCCTAGTGTAGTCCATTCACTCTCTAGTGTAGTCCATTCACAAGATGATTCACTCTCTAGTGTAGTCCATTCACAAGATGATTCACTCTCTAGTGTAGTCCATTCACAAGATGATTCACTCTCTAGTGTAGTACATTCACAAGATGATTCACTCTCTAGTGTAGTCCATTCACAAGATGATTCACTCTCTAGTGTAGTCCATTCACAAGATGATTCACTCTCTAGTGTAGTCCATTCACAAGATGATTCACTCTCTAGTGTAGTCCATTCACAAGATGATTCACTCTCTAGTGTAGTCCATTCACAAGATGATTCACTCTCTAGTGTAGTCCATTCACAAGATGATTCACTCTCTAGTGTAGTCCATTCACTCTCTAGTGTAGTCCATTCACAAGATGATTCACTCTCTAGTGTAGTCCATTCACAAGATGATTCACTCTCTAGTGTAGTCCATTCACCAGATGATTCACTCTCTAGTGTAGTCCATTCACAAGATGATTCACTCTCTAGTGTAGTCCATTCACAAGATGATTCACTCTCTAGTGTAGTCCATTCACAAGATGATTCACTCTCTAGTGTAGTCCATTCACAAGATGATTCACTCTCTAGTGTAGTCGTAGCATGTTGAGGAAATGCACAGACGGCATTAAAAATGTATACCTTCTCCAACTGGGTCCCTTTTCCTTGGAAAAAGTCAGTTGAGTTGAACATTTTTAAACTTGCGTGATCGCATGTATATCGTAGTATTCACATTACTTGGGGAGTAGATGCAAAATGTGAATCAACATCACATTTACTTAAAAGGCAATTTTTTGTCTTTAAATGTGCCGATGAATTGAATACACAGGACCCCGATGGAAACAAGCTATAGGCTTTCTTGGGTTATGCTTTTAGCATATTTTTGTATGCACGTGACATCATCACGTCATACCCGGAAGTTAACTCCGTGAACGCCTACTGAGTGGCAAAAAAAGATCCAAACAGAAAAGTCGTTAAACTCACTTTGCCACTTGATTTCCCATTGACTGTATGCATGTGCAAACCCTCTATTCAATCAATCATGCAACATGGGAATCAACATCACACACAAGGTAGTATAAGTGATATTTTTCCATTCCCATTTTTGTTCTGTTTTCTGTTTTCTATATTCGGATAGTCATTGTTGCTACAGCCGAGTTACTTTTCTGTGTGATTAATTCTCCTGAAAATATATATTTTGTATGTGCCAGCTCAGTGGCCTTGTGGTTAGAGTGTCCGTCCTGAGACTGGGAGGTCGGGGTTCAATCCCCGGCCGGGTCATACCAAAGACTCTAAAAATGGCTCCCAGTGCCTCCCTGCTTGACACTCAGCATCAAGGGTTGGATTGGGGGTAAGTCCCTGCGACATACTAGCGTCATGTCCAGGGGGTGTACTTGTACATCAAGCTGCCTCACGCTACAGAAACAGGAGATAGGCTCCTGCCATATGGGCCTCATGGCTCGGCAAGGCTACTTACTATGTGTCATGAGTCCATTCACACATTACGCAAATATTACATGTGGATAAAGAAATGAAATATTCATCAGCGGAACATTTGTCTGAAGTCCACCACAAATAAAGTCATCAGCCTGCATGAATGAGCTATCAACTACACAGTATGCATTGTTCTGATGTGAAATACTGTATTCACCAGCCAGTATTTCACATTCTGTGTAACGTTTAGTCATCATGTCCCACAGTGTGTTTAGTCATCATGTCCCACAGTGTGTGTTTAGTCATCATGTCCCACAGTGTGTGTTTAGTCATCATGTCCCACAGTGTGTAACGTTTAGTCATCATGTCCCACAGTGTGTAACGTTTAGTCATCATGTCCCACAGTGTGTTTAGTCATCATGTCCCACAGTGTGTTTAGTCATCATGTCCCACAGTGTGTAACGTTTAGTCATCACGTCCCACAGTGTGTAACGTTTAGTCATCATGTCCCAGTGTGTGCAAAGGCTTTAAGTATATAAAAGCCCCCGCTAGAGGGTTGTGCTGCTTCTTACATCCAGTCAGACCAAAGTGGTTTGAACTGACCGACGTGGCCAACCTCAGAGCCCTGCAGCCTCTCAGTGGGGGGCCGAGGGCCCTGCAGCCTCTCAGTGGGGGGCCGAGGGCCCTGCAGCCTCTCAGTGGGGGGCCGAGGGCCCTGCAGCCTCTCAGTGGGGGGCCGAGGGCCCTGCAGCCTCTCAGTGGGGGGCCGGGGGCCCTGCAGCCTCTCAGTGGGGGGCCGAGGGCCCTGCAGCCTCTCAGTGGGGGGCCGAGGGCCCTGCAGCCTCTCAGTGGGGGGCCGAGGGCCCTGCAGCCTCTCAGTGGGGGGCCGAGGGCCCTGCAGCCTCTCAGTGGGGGGCCGAGGGCCCTGCAGCCTCTCAGTGGGGTGCAGAGGCCCTGCAGCCTCTCAGTGGGTGGCCGAGGGCCCTGCAGCCTCTCAGTGGGGGGCCGAGGGCCCTGCAGCCTCTCAGTGGGGGGCCGAGGCCCTGCAGCCTCTCAGTGGGGGGCCGAGGGAACCTCAGAGCCCTGCAGCCTCTCAGTGGGGGGCCGAGGGAACCTCAGAGCCCTGCAGCCTCTCAGTGGGGGGCCGAGGGAACCTCAGAGCCCTGCAGCCTCTCAGTGGGGGGCCGAGGGAACCTCAGAGCCCTGCAGCCTCTCAGTGGGGGGCCGAGGGAACCTCAGAGCCCTGCAGCCTCTCAGTGGGGGGCCGAGGGAACCTCAGAGCCCTGCAGCCTCTCAGTGGGGGGCCGAGGGAACCTCAGAGCCCTGCAGCCTCTCAGTGGGGGGCCGGGGGAATATGTGGATAGAGGGTGGGTGGGAGGACGGGTGTGTAATGTACAGTACAGTCACCGAAAAATGTACACACAGCCAAACTTGGCCAGGAATATACATGTTTGATCAATAACGCCCCTCGTCAAGTATTTTCCTCAGCCCCCAAAAATACATGAAGGAGTTTCATAGCACCTTGAACTTGGCTCTGTCTGTGCCCTCATTAACAATTCCGGGATCTATTAATTATGCCATTATGCCATGGCTGCAGGAACACCCCCTCATGAATATGCTAATGTGCCACATCCCCAGAATCAACATGCCTCCCCCCCCCTTCCCCAATAAATCAAATAATTAATTTTAAAAATAAACTCTTGGTCACACATGTATCACTATGTCAAAATGCAATGTTAGACTAATTATGCCTTATTAGGGCAGAAAGAAATGTTTTAACGTATGTTTATTATAAATAGAATTTCAAAGATAAGAATTAATTGCTATTGTAACCTAGTTTTGCCATAACGTCAATATGCACTGTAGGCTAGGGTAGGCAGGGATAGAACAAAGGTGGTGTTCTGTGTAAACTAACCCATTTTGACCTGAGATCAGATTCTATAAATGTCTTCTACATCCTGACAGTTTTCTGAAAAAGCTATGTTTCTATGTCAGTCGTTCTTCGATTTTTCAAAAATAGCAGACCTACAAGCTCGTAGCGCGCCACTCGGTGGCGCGCTATGAGCTTGTAGATCTGCTATTTTTCAATAGCTAAAGCATAACATAATGCTAACACCAAAAGGGGTTCCCGCTCAAAATGGGCTAATAGAATCATAACAGCGTGCGTGTGCATCTGTCATACAGTATGTTGTTACATTGGCCACCGACAGCACAGCCGATATCGGCTTTATTTGCCTCTAAAATCTGGAAGGCAATAAAGCGATAAAAACTGCCGTTTCCAGAGGGAAGTGAGTTTGTAGTTACGTCAGATGTTTATCAGCCTTCAGTTTGAAGAGGATGTGATTGTCGTGTCACTCACAGCTGACGTTAACACAGTACCTGAATTGCATGTCAAGTGTCACAGCTTCTTTCACTGCAGAGAGGGCGGTCTAAAGGCCAGTTCGGGAGGTACAAATCCATATTAATGCTTTAGAGAAAAGCAAAGTGCTAAAAACCACCAGGAATTTCATAGACAAATGGTAAATAAAATGGTAAATGGTGCATTTATATAGCGCCGCTTTACATAGATTGTGCATTACATTCACCCATTCACACACACATTCACACACCGATTGCGGCTGAAGCCATGCAAGGTACCAACCAGCACATCGGGAGCAATTTGGGGTTCAGTGTCTTGCCCAAGGACACTTTGACATGTAGACAGGAGGAGCCGGGATTCGAACCGCCGACCCATGGATCATTGGACGACCTGCTCTACCTCCTGAGCCACAGTCAAGCTTCACAAAACATGATTTTAACTGTTTTTACCTTATTATGTAGACGCACAGGATGTAAACAAGGCTGTCTGGAGGGGAGGACGATCATCTTTTCTTTGACCCGGATTAACTTTTTTATTTTATTTTTGTATCTTTGTATTTTTGTCATCGGTCATTTTGTAATCGGTCATCGGTTCTTTAGTTATGGGCCGTTGAATATAGCTTGTTTTGACCAAAAATGCAATCTGGGAAAAGAATCCTAGGCCCTAAATGTATTTTTCTAAATCTAACATGGAGGCGGACAAAAAAACCTTTCACTTCCGGTTAATTTCGGGTTGAATCCGTTTCCTGGTAACCTAGCATCATTCATACATTGGCCAAGAGCGCCCTCTAGCGTAATCACTGAAAACACCTTGATGACGTAGATCTATTGTCCATGGCAGTCCAGCGTTGGATATAGCAGGTGACAAAGGGCGGTGTTAAAAGCTACAAAGGGCCTTTAAAACAGAAAAATCAACGCACTCAGGGTGCCGGCCTGGTTCCGGCGAGCCGCTCCGCGTCCGAAACGGTAGAGAAATGACGGAGTTACCATGTGGGGGTCCCCGGGGGTGGGGGAATGTTCCAGACCCCCAGGAACGCGCCCAGGGGGCCGGGCCGGGTTCGGCGAGCCGTCCTGCATCCGAAACGGTTGAGAAATGACAGTAGGACAGGACATGGTAGATGCAGATGAAAGATCATATAAATCGCTCTAACACTTATTTGTGGGTGCGTTTCATTTACTGTTTTTTTCATGTGTGCCTGCATGAAGTTAACTATGCAAGAAACTCCCCACACTGGCACACATTAGCACCTAAATGAAGCACACCCACATCACATCTGCACCGTGGTTGTTGACATTTTGTTTTAATTTAAAAAGTTGTTCAAACATGTAATGACTGTGCCAAACATTGTCTACTTCAACAGAGCGATTGATTCACACATGGGATATTAAAGTTTGATTATTTTCCACGACAGACAGAAAGAAAAGGGACCGGGATAAAAGCCCCCAGACGTATCGGTTGTGATTCACCAATATAACATCAGATTTAAAAGTTTCATTGTAGTCACATACATCACTGTCATTTTAAATTCGCAATATGCAGTATGCATTTTTTTGGGGGGGGAATTTCCATAGAGATTTGGGCAAATGAATTGAAGATCTCAGCTCTACTAATCATTCACTGACGAGTGTGAAGGCAAAGAAAAACAAAAAGGTTTCCATGCAACTTTCTATGCAGTTTTATAGTTGTATAAGTGGCACGTGGTTTATAGTTGTATAAGTGGCAGTGGGACGTGGTTTATAGTTGTATAAGTGGCAGTGGGACGTGGTTTATAGTTGTATAAGTGGCAGTGGGACGTGGTTTATAGTTGTATAAGTGGCAGTGGGACGTGGTTTATAGTTGTATAAGTGGCAGTGGGACGTGGTTTATAGTTGTATAAGTGGCAGTGGGACGTGGTTTATAGTTGTATAAGTGGCAGTGGGACGTGGTTTGTTGTGAGCTGCAAGTAAGCTCCTAAACGGCAGTGACAAAATTGGGCTGATTGGCTCTCTTTTTTTATTTATTTTTTATTCTTTATTTACCCAGGGAAGTAGCTGAGCACAGGTGCTCATTTTCAGCAACGCCCTGCACATAGAAACACACACACACACACACACACACACACACACACACACACACACACACACACACACACACACACACACACACACACACACACACACACACACACACACACACACACACACACACACACACACACACACACACACACACACACACACACACACACACACACACACAAAAACCTGGGAGCTGACCAGTACAACCACAGTCTTATACTGTTGGCCACTAAGCAGCTCCAGGGGGAGCAGTTGGGGGTTCAGTGCCTTGCTCAAGGGCACTTCAGCGGTGTTGGGTGAGTGATGACAATCACTTCCCCACCCAGACTTTTCCTGCCCGTCCGGGGAAACAAGGGCGCTCCTCTAACCCTTAGGCCACCGCTGCCCCGATGTAATGTCTGTCTTACAAGTGGGACTCGGTCCACATGGCTCAGCATGACCCTGAGGAGAACTATAGCGGCCGTGACTGTGTTCTGAATTCATATATTTATAATGAAACAACTGTGCACAGGTGTTGAAAACTATCACTCGTGCTAATACACATTTTTTAAAAATATCGAAAGTGTGAGAACTACTGATTTAGAAATAACCTACAGTACACGAACAACATGCATATTTTGTTTCCGATTTAACTTTCAAAAACATGATACGGTCCCTTTTCCCCAGATGTGTCATAGTGTGAAGACAGCTGCAGCTAATGCAATCTAATATGCTGTATAATAATAGCCTCGTTGTCAGTGGAAGGTGACATTTTCATGGGGTAAATGATCCCAGTTGAACTGAAGTTAATTGTGTGGAAATCGGCACATGTAAGCCCACTATTTAAAGGGGGTGATACAGGTGCAGTAAATAACTATAGGCCCATCTCCAAGTTGTCATGCCTGGCTAAAATCTTTGAAGCACTCGTTAAGCAACAGCTCTGTACCCTCTTAACCAATAATAACATCCTAAACACATCCCAATCAGGTTTCAGGCCTGGGCACAGTACAATTACAGCAACATCATTAGTCCTAAATGATATAGCAACTGCACTGGACAAAAAGCAAAAATCTGCAGCCATTTTTATTGATCTGGCAAAAGCTTTTGATACGGTGGATCACACCATCTTATTACATAAACTATCAAGCATTGGATTAGATAACATGGCCTGTTCTTGGTTCCAGGACTATCTCTCCAACAGAACCAAGTCTATCAAGGTTGGAGACAATAAATCCAACTTTTTAGATATAAAAAAGGAGTCCCCCAAGGATCCATACTTGGACCCATATTATTTACCATTTATATTATGAAATATCAAAGAATATTATGAACTGTAAAACTAATTTCTATGCGGATGACACAGTAGCCAAGCTATAGCTAACCTTCAGGCTGCTTTTAATATTATTCAGCGAGCACTAGCGGATCTTAAACTCTCCCTAAATGTAGGCAAGACAAAATATATGTTGTTTTCAAATAAAACAAAAATGGAAACAGGTGACCCCATACTGTCTCTGAGGGGGGCACAAATTGAGCGGGTCTCATCTTACAAGTACCTAGGGATCTGGCTAGATGAGGATTTTTCTTTCAAAACACACGTAACAAATCTTTCAAAGAAAATTAAACCTAAAATTGGCTTCCTCTACCGTAATAGATCATGCTTTTCTAAATAAAATAGAAAGAGGATAATTCAAGCAACAATCATGCCAATATTTGATTATGGAGATATTTTATATATGCATGCTACTGACAGCATTTTAAAACCCCTGGATACAATCTATCACAGTGCACTTCACTTTATCACAGGAGCAAGTTACAGAACCCATCACTGCACGCTGTACACATCAGTAGAATAGTCTTCACTGTCACTTAGAAGGAAACAACATGCTACCCTGTTCACTTACAAAGCACTACTTGGAAAACTACCTCTGTATTTGACAAAGCTGCTAGAACCCAATACCTCCAGTTATGGTACCACATCTCAAGATAGGCTTCTGTTGAAGGTACCAAAAACCTCTTCTAAACTGGGGGATACTGCCTTCAGGGTACATGCTCCACGTCTATGGAATATCTGTCAAAACAAGTTGAAGCTGGATGTCCTTGTTTCATATGATATTTTTAAAAGATGTTTAACTGACCTCACACTAGAAGAAGGCGTATGCACCTGCTTTTTGTAATATGTGTTTTTAAGATTCTGATTCTGTTTCTGTTTTCTGGTGTATGTGTGTTTTTGTATTATATCTATTTGTGTGTTTGTCATGTATGTAAAATCATTGCTGTATGTGTTCTTTGTTTGTATACAGGGTTAGGGGTTAACCCCTGACCCTGTATACAGGGTTAGGGGTTCCCTAACCCTGTATACAGGGTCAGGGGTTAACCCCTAACCCTGTATACAGGGTGCCATTGAAAAAGAGACCTTGGTCTCAATTGGATTCCCCTGAAATAAAGGTTCCAATCAATAATGGCATGGTGGCACAAGTGAAGTTACCAGTAGTGTACCATTACAAACAGACACAAATACTTACTCATCCAATTGGTATCAGGATAGGATTTAAAAGGTTCAGACATGACTTTAATAATGGGTCAAACTCTACATTGGTAAATATGATGCACTTGTACTGTATAACTATATAAATGAACAGAATTCTTCTTTTACCAGCCTAACCCTACAGCAGGGTTCCCCAATTAATTTTCCTCAAGGGCCATATTTTAGGGAACCAGGCTGGGGGCCGAGTCCGCACGCGCGAAAAATTGTTTTTATTTTTTCATTAATTAAAAAAAAATCTCAACCAGTGGTCCGGGGACCACCAGTGGTCTTGAGTGGGTGCCCAGTTTGACATGCATAGGCTACTGAGCCCCATTTAATGCCATTTATATCTGGGACACCCCCCCCAAAACAAAACAAAAAACTATTTTTTTTTTTTGAAATTCTTCCAGGGGCCACAAGGGGGCGCTCCGCGGGCCGCAAATGGCCCGCGGGCCGCCTATTGGGGAACCCTGCCCTACAGCTCTCTTCTTCCTCCCCTGTAGAGTTCCTGTGATAACATTTGGCTCCAAACTCCATCCATGCTTTTTAGCCGTATGGAGTGGCCATGGATGCCATGCATGATTTAGCTTTGACATCATCCATGACCACACGAGCACATACACGCACACGCACACGCACACGCACATACACGTGCACGCACACGCATACCAGCAGCCATGCGGAGGATAGAGTTGATCCACGTGCTCTTCCTTAATCACTGACCCTGCCGGTGTCGCTGACAAAGGTGTGAGCAACAAGAGTGTGTTTGGATGCTGCACTCCACTGCACTGGAAGGATTCATTCCTGTCTGAGGGTTTCTTATGCTTATTTTTTGACATATAGGCACTATACTGCAGGAGAGAGAGAGAGAGAGAGAGAGAGAGAGAGAGAGAGAGAGAGAGAGAGAGAGAGAGAGAAAGAGAAAGAGAAAGAGAAAGAGAAAGAGAAAGAGAGAGAGAGAGAGAGAGAGAGAGAGAGAGAGAGAGAGAGAGAGAGAGAGAGAGAGAGAGAGAGAGAGAGAGAGAGAGAGAGTGCAAGCCTATATGTGACTAAATTTGACTGAGAGACTGCCATTGGATTTTTTGGAATTTTCGTTTTTTCATGTCCTATGAAAGCAGGGAATCATAGCTTCAAATGGACATATTGATTGTTCAGTTTGACCCACCAGTTTTGGAGATATGGCTTATAGAGTAATATCTTGCAGAAAACAACAAGTTGAGAAAACAGGCTTGAAAGGTTCACTTTTGTGGTCTCTAACATTACACCTAGCTACATGTTTGGGCCTTTATTTCATATTTACATGCCGATTTCAGCTCTGACACTTATTTCAGACATGAAATAAGTGTGTGAAGAGTCTGCCTGTGCTATTAACTCATTTTGGGGAAAAAAAAAAAAAAAAAGTTTTTCTCCTCTGGTGAAAAGCTTTAATGTGCGCGATGGCAGGCTCTCAGTCAAATCTGGTCACATATATGTACAGTATTTGCAACACTGTGAGAAAGGAAGACTGATGCAAATTCTCTGAAATGATGCAGCACGCGTGCGTACATGCGTGTGTGCGTACGTGCGCGTGTGTGCGTGCGTGCGCATGTGTGCATGCGCGTTTTCATTGCTTGCAAGGCCAGAGCCACTCAGACGGATGAAGAGAAGCAAACTCACCAGACAACTACTAGTGTGAGTGGGGGGGGGGGGGGGGGATTAGATGCTTCAGACCTTTCTTGCGACCCCTCTTTAGACCTGAAAAACCATCCATTGAGCTTTGCTGTCCCTGGGCATTCACACGCGGAACAATCCCATCTCTGGCTAGTCATCTAAGCGAGGCATTTCATTTCGTGGCATTTAATCTGCTTCCAATAACTTCCTTTGAAACCTTTACAGATTCCCTGCGCGGCGCCGGAGCTTTACGGGGAGACGACCGTGGGGATATGACGGCTGCAGCCACAACAGGGAGCTCACCGGAGGTGCACGCGCACCACCAAGTGCTCCCTGCCGCAGAGAGACAAAGTGCATGTACATAACAAAGTGCGAGCAGAGTGAGTGTCTGAGGATGAGGAGCGCTCTGGGCGACAGGGGAGTAGGAAAAAGAACGAGAGGCGCAGGCAAGGCGTTGGGGAATGAGAATCGTGCCATCGTAGCCAAGTAAGCAGATTAATGTCCTCCGTGGTCCTGTGTCTGCACTCTGCGCCAGCGGCTCAAGAGGCACGCACTGATGAAACCAAAGCGAGGAAGACCTCTCTAACGTAGACAGACTGCATAGTCAGGCACAGGCCTGGACACGTACGGCCTGGACACGTACGGGCCTGGACACGTACGGGCCTGGACACGTACTGGCCTGGACACGTACAGGCCTGGACACGCACAGGCCTGGACACGTACGGGCACCGGGATGGGATACACAGTGACATCCTCATTGTTAACCCATTTTGACCTGAGATCAGATTCTAAAAATGTCTTCTACATCCTGACAGTTTTCTGAAAAAGCTATGTTTCTGTGTCAGTCGTTCTTTGATTTTTCAAAAATAGCAGACCTACAAGCTCGTAGCGCGCCACTCGGTAGCGCTACGAGCTTGTAGATCTGCTATTTTTCAATAGCTAAAGCATAACGTAATGCTAACACCAAAAGGGGTTCCCGCCCCAAAATGGGTTAATTCAACTCCGAGAGTGTACAGAGATGTTGCCGATGTAACAAAACGGGCCGTCCACTTGTACCATCTCTGAGTTACAAATGGATAAATTAACACAGAAGGTTTTTACTGTGTATGTGTAGATATAATAAAACAAAGGGAAGAAGAGAAAAACAAAGAGCTGTGCTGCTCCCTGCTGGGAGAGAGGCATGTCCCCCTGCTGGTGGGAGAGAGGCATGTCCCCCTGCTGGTGGGAGAGAGGCATGTCCCCCTGCTGGTGGGAGAGAGGCATGTCCCCCTGCTGGTGGGAGAGAGGCATGTCCCCCTGCTGGTGGGAGAGAGGCATGTCCCCCTGCTGGCGGGAGAGAGGCATGTCCCATCTCCCTGCTGGGAGAGAGGCATGTCCCCCTGCTGGTGGGAGAGAGGCATGTCCCCCTGCTGGTGGGAGAGAGGCATGTCCCCCTGCTGGTGGGAGAGAGGCATGTCCCCCTGCTGGTGGGAGAGAGGCATGTCCCCCTGCTGGCGGGAGAGAGGCATGTCCCCCTGCTGGTGGGAGAGAGGCATGTCCCCCTGCTGGTGGGAGAGAGGCATGTCCCCCTGCTGGCGGGAGAGAGGCATGTCCCATCTCCCTGCTGGGAGAGAGGCATGTCCCCCTGCTGGTGGGAGAGAGGCATGTCCCCCTGCTGGTGGGAGAGAGGCATGTCCCCCTGCTGGTGGGAGAGAGGCATGTCCCCCTGCTGGCGGGAGAGAGGCATGTCCCATCTCCCTGCTGGGAGAGAGGCATGTCCCCCTGCTGGTGGGAGAGAGGCATGTCCCCCTGCTGGTGGGAGAGAGGCATGTCCCCCTGCTGGTGGGAGAGAGGCATGTCCCCCTGCTGGTGGGAGAGAGGCATGTCCCCCTGCTGGCGGGAGAGAGGCATGTCCCCCTGCTGGTGGGAGAGAGGCATGTCCCCCTGCTGGTTGGAGAGAGGCATGTCCCCCTGCTGGTGGGAGAGAGGCATGTCCCCCTGCTGGTGGGAGAGAGGCATGTCCCCCTGCTGGTGGGAGAGAGGCATGTCCCCCTGCTGGTGGGAGAGAGGCATGTCCCCCTGCTGGCGGGAGAGAGGCATGTCCCCCTGCTGGCGGGAGAGAGGCATGTCCCCCTGCTGGCGGGAGAGAGGCATGTCCCCCTGCTGGCGGGAGAGAGGCATGTCCCCCTGCTGGCGGGAGAGAGGCATGTCCCATCTCCCTGCTGGGAGAGAGGCATGTCCCCCTGCTGGCGGGAGAGAGGCATGTCCCATCTCCCTGCTGGGAGAGAGGCATGTCCCCCTGCTGGCGGGAGAGGCATGTCCCATCTCCCTGCTGGGAGAGAGGCATGTCCATCTCCCTGCTGGGAGAGAGGCATGTCCCATCTCCATGCTGGGAGAGAGGCATGTCCCATCCAAGGATAGTCTAAGAAGGATAAGACGCGAAGACCGTACGGGCGACGCCATGTTGCTTTGGAAGGAAAGAAACATGCGCAATGGGCTATATGCAGCCAACACTTCCGTGTTCAGCTTCCTTGGTCTCAACTGCGCATGTTTCTTTCCTTCCAAAGCAACATGGCGTCGCCCGTACGGTCTTCGCGTCTTATCCTTCTTAGACTATCCTTGGTCCCATCTCCATGCTGGGAGAGAGGCATGTCCCTTCTCCATGCTGGGAGAGAGGCATGTCCCCCTGCTGGCGGGAGAGAGGCATGTCCCATCTCCCTGCTGGGAGAGAGGCATGTCCCATCTCCCTGCTGGGAGAGAGGCATGTCCCATTTCCACTGTTTGAAGTGTCCAACTGAAGAGTTTCATTCCCAAATGAGAGGTCTACCATTTTGCTCGCAAGTGCCAACACACCTGCTACAGTATAAAAGGTCGATAGGGAGGAAAATCGAAACAAGACGTGATCATTTCAAAAGGCTATGCGACCTTAAGTGGCTGGTAGATGAAATAATGGCACCTTTACCGAGAGGATCCTCTTCTATAAGGCACTGATCCACAGCCATTTGAGACAATGACTTAAAACATCATCATCATGTATAGCACGTCTCAAAAGCAGTGTTACAAAGTGCTTCACAGAGGAAATCAAATAATAATAATGAATTGCATTTTTATAGCGCTTTTCCAAGTGCTCAAAGCGCTTTACAATGGTTCATTCATTCATACATTGGGAGGTGAAGCGGCGAACAGTCGACGCCAGCGTCCTCACTTCTCACATCCACGCACCAATGGTGGCGAGCTCACACCGACCAACTCATTGGAGGCAATGTAGGGTTCAGTGTCTTGCCCAAGGACACTTCGACATGTGGACAGGAGGTGCCAGGATTCGAACCGCCGACCCAGGGATCATTGGACGACCTGCTCTACCTCCTGAGCCACAGCCGCCCCAAAATACTCAAAACAACAAGATGGACTAAAATCAGATAAAAACATGGTAGTGAGCTTCACGTAGTGATTGATACATGACAGCATAAAAAAAGCATGAATTAGACACTTAAACCAAGCCTCACTGCATTCAATGTGACCCCATTCTGACAGACATGTAATGTGTTGCATCAGTCATAACATCGATATTGCACTTAAACGTGTTAAACGAGAACAAATGTGATGCCGTGTTCATCTTTCCCATGTACCCTTTTGATGTGTTTGCGTTGCATGACGTTACATCACCCTATGTAGTTAATAATGACAGTGGTAATGCAGTGCGTGTGTGTCATCCATCTCTCTGTGCATGTTTGTGTGTGTGTGTGTGTGTGTGTGTGTGTGTGTAATTTACTCACGTAATGCGATCTTAGCCAAGTGCAGGCGGTTGACCCAAGAGATCTTACTCAGGGGGTTGGGAGTGTTGAACACCATCATGAGACTGACAGGACGTCCTGACCTAGAGCAGCACACGCACGCACGCACACACACACACACACGCGCACACGCACACGCACACACACACGCACACACACACACACACACACACACACACACACACACACACAGAGAGAGAGAGAGAGAGAGAGAGAGCACAGAGCATCTAAGGACACTGATAGCAACAGACAAACATCTTGAATCCTCAGATGTTCTTCTCATACAGAACACGTGGCCAGGGGTTGTTTGTGCGAACACTGTTCTGCCAGGAAGGCCTGTCAGAGACACTCACTCAGCTCAGAGACACTCACAGAACCACAACATCCTCACTGTTCAACCCGGAGGGAAGACATAATGATTATTTTAATGAATTCTAGACACTGAGCAAAAAGTTGAGAAGTAAAAAAAAAAAAAACTGCCCGTCATCGACTGGTCTAATTTATACTGCATTGTACAGTCTCTGTCTGTCTGTCTGTCTGTCTGTCTGTCTGTCTGTCTGTCTCAATAGAATAGTCATTTTGTATTTTTACAACAAAATGCCAGACGCCGGAGTTAAAATTAACATAAAGATTAAAGTGAAACAGGTGAGCTGGAAATAAATCAAACCGTAAAGACAGAAAAAGGCTAGAATTCATGGAAAGGCTAGACTGCAAACATACTGTATAAGGTTTTGACTTTCACCTTTGATCTTAAGTTGGTTGTTCCAAAGTCTAGGGGCATGAATGAAACACGCTGAATAACAATTAATTATAGTCTGACCCTGAGCACTATGAAGTCCACTGGCTACACTGACATCTAAAGAGAAGGTCGAAAAACGACATGGGGCGAGAAAACACAATAAATATTAACGTACAGACCTTCCATTCCAATTGCGCTTTCACTTAAGCCTTGCTGAAAAAGAGCATGCAGAGCTTTGATATGGGTTCAGTGAAGGACTAGATGTCTCTCTCGGATGGAGATTGGACACACACACACACACACACACACACACACACACACACACACACACACACACACACACACACACACACACACACACACACACACACACACACACACACACACACACACACACACACACACACACACACACACACACACACACACACACACACACACACACACACACACACACACACACAAATAGGTCCCACTATGGTTTGATATTGATTACTGTACATTTAACCTCATGAACTCTATAGCACATCTATCCTGGGGCAAACATTTAGTGAAAACAACAGGTCTATACTTTCTTTTTTTTTTACATAAAATTTCATCTGGCCACAAAAGATCATGGGATCTATTGAATGTGATTTCTGCTGAGAGGGAAAACAGTAGGGGAGCGAGTCTAGTCATGGCCGCGGGAAGATGTTTACAGTAGGAGGTGCTGAACGTTTAGTAGGGGGTGCGCGCGCGTGAGTGCAAAATCTTCGCGCATTTTCACACGGAAAAGTGGCTTTTACTTTCCCTCTCCACACGCATGAGCAAACTGACACAAGCAATTAACCAGGATAAGGTGCCGATACTGTGATACAGCATATTTTTTAGGCCTAGTAACAGAAATCTGTTTTGATTAAAATTATTATTATTATTTTCCCCCTCCTGTCCCTACTTCCCTCAGCCATGAGTCTAGTACTTAATTGACCGTGGTTCCATTAAGTATAGGGTTTAAGTGGTTAAAAAGTGGTACTGTATGTTAAACCAAGGTCTAGCATACGCCTATTAATAGTCCATTATATGTGCAAGACATTTTCATAATATACAGTGGAAGCCATTACAGGACGGAGGCCCAAGGAGGATTTATCTCTGTTCCCTCCTGTATATATATTTATCTCTGTTCCCTCCTGTATATATATTTATCTCTGTTCCCTCCTGTATATATATTTATCTCTTTTCCCTCCTGTATATATATTCTCTTTTCCCTCCTGTATGCAACCTCCTCCTGCAACCAAGGACTCCTAACATTTAAAGAGCACACTCATATGAGTCTAAACCCCCCCCACTGAACAGCCTCATTTTAAAGGTTTTTTCAGAGGTCTTTAGAGGTCGATTTACCAACAACTTTTCTCTGCACAACAACATCGAAATGAAAAAAGATCTAGTTGTACCCACTGTCAAAGCTCCCTGCGAGAGCCATTTATCCGTTGTACTTATTTTGGGTACAATACATTTGTAATACATTTTTGTACAGCTGGGTGCAGGTAATGGGCTGCATTTATTTAAGGTTATTAGGCTTGTGTCCACATTATCTTGTTCTGTCTTTTTGTTCTTTATATATATAAAAATAGGAATGTCTAGACTAGAGCTACTTCCAAAGCAAAAGGAGTGCATATTGTTGTTTGGTTTTATCATTGCTTCATCTGCCATCTACATTTGGTTGTTTGGTTTTATCATTGTGTCATCTGCCATCTACATGTTGTTTGGTTTTATCATTGCGTCATCTGCCATCTACATGTTGTTTGGTTTTATCATTGCGTCATCTGCCATCTACATTTGTTAGGTTTTATCATTGCGTCATCTGCCATCTACATTTGTTAGGTTTTATCATTGCGTCATCTCATCTGCCATCTACATTTGTTTGGTTTTATCATTGCGTCATCTGCCATCTACATTTGTTAGGTTTTATCATTGCGTCATCACATCTGCCATCTACATGTTGTTTGGTTTTATCATTGCGTCATCTGCCATCTACATTTGTTTGGTTTTATCATTGCGTCATCTCATCTGCCATCTACGTTTCAGCAAGGCAATTCAAAGTGAAATGCAAAAAAAACATTAATAGCATTAAAGCTTCCCTATGTAACTTTTGACTCACTGTAGAAAAGAGTCATCCTAGTTATCAACAGCAACCCTCCCCCCTGGCCTACTCATGGATTGGACCCACCCACTTCCTGCTGTCACTCCCTCTCAATCACTAATCACACCTGCTCTCACTCACTCCTCAATCAGTGGCCAGCTATATATACTGCCTGAGTGCCTGTCCAATCAGTGGCCAGCTATATGTACTGCCTGAGTGCCTGTCCAATCAGTGGCCAGCTATATGTACTGCCTGAGTGCCTGTCCATGTAGTCATTGTTTGTCAGCAGCAGCAGCAGCAACGCCACCACCTGAGAGCCCTCTGGCCTGGAGCCTCAGGCCTTGGTTATGCGTCATTGAATAAAAACCATAACCGTGATGCCTCACCACCTCCTTGTCCAACCCTAAATACTTGTCTGTGCAACGGAAATAAAGGCTTAAACGGAACTCTCCTTGTCTGTATATTCTTGCCGATGTACCATGGTGATGTAATAGTCCATGAGCCAGTCTGTATTCTGACCCATGTACCATGGTGATGTAATAGTCCATGAGCCAGTCTGTATTCTGACCCATGTACCATGGTGATGTAATAGTCCATGAGCCAGTCTGTATATTCTGACCCATGTACCATGGTGATGAAATAGTCCATGAGCCAGTCTGTATTCTGACCGATGTACCATGGTGATGTAATAGTCCATGAGCCAGTCTCAACCTAAAACTATCCTGCAAGACTCTTTTCTACACTCACTATATAAAAACAAAACAAAACATACAAAAATTCCAACATATTTTGATTGTCCATGAATATATTCTTTTAAATAATTATGTTCTTTCACGTTGTTATAGGGATGTCCCGATCAGATCAGGTGGTCGGAAATTGGGGGCGGGGCGATCGCGTCATTTTCAAATGATCGGAATCGGATCAGGAGCCAAACAACGTGATGGGGACATCCCTAGTATCAATATTATATCCATATCATGATATTAGACTGGATATATTGTCTGTGATTTGGGATATTGTACTGTTGTGATATAAATAAAAATACCGGATATAAATACCGGATCGGGAAAAATCGGTATCGGCAGATTCTCAAAATCTAATGATCGGAATCGGATCAGGAGCAATAAAAACATGATTGGGACGTCCCTACATTGTTATGATGTTGGTTTTTTTTAATAGTTTATTTTAAACCAAAAATACTCTCTCACACATGCCAGTGATCACCCTTTGTGATCTACAAAGTGCCTACTGTTGCCTAACTCTGTGTATGTCCCAAATTAAAATGTTCAATTTGAAAGCAATAAACCACACACGTTTCCCCAACGTTATAGACTCATGGGGGTCCTGGCAAGGGGCTTCCCTGCATTACTATGTCCAGCAGACGCTTCACGTCGTGGGTGTTGTGAGCTTGCTATGTTTGACATTTGGTGTGGTTAAGTGGGGTGCATACTTAGTTTAGACTAGTCATTGGTTAGACATGGGTTAAGGTTAGGTTTAGGTGTGCTGCCCCGTGGGAGGTTAGGTTTAGGGTGAGGCTTTGAGATTGAGATAGGTTGTAGTTGTAGGACTAATGACTAACCATTAGTCCTAATGTCTAACCAATGACTAGTCTAAACCAAAAACTGTCTAAACTAAGTACTGCACCCGGTTAAGTAGCTCAGTGCATGGTTACGTGGTTAATAAGCAGGCAGTTAACCGATCAGTCTCTGGCCAACTAACTAAGATGCAGCACCGCAAATGGGGGTGCAGGGTGTGGACATGAAGGGGGTGCAGGGTGTGGACATGAAGGGGGTGCAGGGTGTGGACATAAAGATTCATAGAATTGATAGAGAGTTACATCAACCTGTATACTGTATGTATCAGGGGACAGGCATATCTCCTCTTTCCGTTGTATTAGAACTACAGCACAAGGAGGAGGATGACTGACACTTCCTGGGGTATCGTTTTAATGCAAGAAAGCAACTCTCAATAACAGTGTCTGGGTCTCTGTGCTCTAATGGGATTCTGACACGGCAGAAGAGAAGGATGACGAGAGGAACAAAGGGAGCGGAAAGAGGTTGAGACCTCTGTCAGACACTCACACGAGGCACGCGGTGGAAGAGCGTTCCATGGTCAGACGTCATTTGAAAGTAATGCAGTTTGAGAAAGGTGAGAGAAAGGTGAGCAGCCTGAAAGTCTTGACCGAAACGTTGACCGCTGCAAAATTCATTTACCAATAAGGAGAGGAGAGGAGACGAGGAATGTGTGTGTGTGTGTGTGTGTGTGTGTGTGTGTGTGTGTGTGTGTGTGTGTGTGTGCGTGCGTATAAATGAGAGGCAGGGAGACCAAGAAAACATGAGATATAGAGTGGGAGAGTGAGAGAGAAGAGAGATAAAGTGGGGCCTTCACAATGAATGCAATTCACACCTTTCAGTGCTTTCACCCCATAACTACAGCAAAACCAATTAGAGAGAGAGAGAGAGAGAGAGAGAGAGAGAGAGAGAGAGAGAGAGAGAGAGAGAGAGAGAGAGAGAGAATGGCGAGAAGGAACGGAAGGGCGATGAGAATCAATACTCCATGCCCACATGGCTTCAAACATGCTAAACTGAACACAATCTCCACCACCCCACTTCAAACCTGCTGATTGACAGCTACAGTGCCAGTGTAGCACACTGCCAAAATAGCAGAGAGGAGAGGAGAGGAGAGGAGAGGAGAGGAGAGGAGAGGAGAGGAGAGGAGAGGAGAGGAGAGGAGAGATGGGGAGGGGAGAGGAGAGGAGAGGAGAGGAGGACAGTGATTTACGGGCATGGGTCAGCACTGAAGCACATGTGTGACACTAATGCACAAGGACGGGACAGCTGTGGGAGTGAGTACTGAACGATGGGCTTGTCACGCATCCTCCCGTTCTACACTCTCCAGACACAGGGAGCAGTCGGAGAAACAGCGAGTCCTCTGCACAGTGTCCAGACGTTTAGTCTAGAATGATAGCGAGTCCTCTGCAGTGTCCAGACGTTTAGTACTCCAGGAACATCCCAATTGTATTGGTGAAAATGGGGATTGGGGAGATGGAAATATGTCACGGTCAGAACTAGACGATCACCTTTTTGACAGAGGTTAGGTTGACCAGGCCATGTGGGTTAATACCTGACTGACGTCCTTAAAGAGACCAGTAAAGGGGTTTAAACCGGTTCACATCCTAGTAGTAAAATGCATCCACGAGACGATGGATGCACCGTGGCTGTAGGATTTACCCTGTGTCCTCTTTAGTGTGTGTGTAGTTAAGGTATTACCCTGTGTCCTCTTTAGTGTGTGTGTAGGATTGACCCTGTGTCCTCTTTAGTGTGTGTGTAGGATTGACCCTGTGTCCTCTTTAGTGTGTGTGTAGGATTTACCCTGTGTCATCTTTAGTGTGTGTGTGTGTAGGATTTACCCTGTGTCCTCTGTAGTGTGTGTGTGTAGGATTTACCCTGTGTCCTCTGTAGTGTGTGTGTGTAGGATGTACCCTGTGTCCTCTTTAGTGTGTGTGTAGGATTTACCCTGTCCTCTTTAGTGTGTGTGTAGGATTGACCCTGTGTCCTCTGTAGTGTGTGTGTAGGATTGACCCTGTGTCCTCTGTAGTGTGTGTGTAGTTAAGGAATTAAGGAGTGACAAAAACAACTATACATTCCGACGAGAACCGCCTGCCACTTCGGAGTAATCGACGATGCTTGAGCTCCGACGATGCTTACTGTCCGGATCTATAGTCTACTGGCTAAAGTCCTACTGTAGATACGGTAGGAGCACTGATTGTGCAATTAATTGATTTGGCTGTGACAGTTAACGGCTGAAGTGAAGTGCCCTTGACGGAGGCCCATATTCTCAGACTCTTCAAGCTCAATTCGAGCTCAGCAAAACATTCTCTGGATCCGCACAAGAGAAGCTGAAAAACAACAGGGGGAGATGGATGTCTGTTATGCCATCTTACATTTAAAATGTTAAAAGGATTGTACTGGTTGGTATGAGTCCTGCAGGGTGATGGGTCTGTGACATCATCACACATCAGCACTCTCCAGACACAGGGAGCCGTCAGAAAGAGACATTGATCTGGTGTTGGAAGGAACTAGGCATCTGAGAACTATACTGAACAGTACAGTAGATGTACAGTTGCCACTGTTTCTCAACCCTTGGGTTACAATCCCAAAGTGTAGGGAGCAGTAGTCATAGTCATAGACAGAGACAAACTTTATTAAGGAACAATGTTTCATTTGGCCTGCACAACTCAAGTTCCAGTGCGAAAACAGTGTTAACACCTCATAATACTTTATACTTTAACCCATTTAGGCCTGACCTCAAAATTCTAAATCCTCCACTTTTCTGAAATAAATATTTTCACGATTTTTCAAAAATAGCAGATCTACAAGCTCGAGCTTGAAGGAAGCATGAGTTCAAGTCAGTTGCTCTCCCCATGTCCCCCATATATGGGGACTAGGTTGGCGGAGGGTGTGCAGAGCCCAGGATCACATTAGATAATTGACACAAGGGTGAAAAATGGGTTACAAAATCGTGGGATTAAAAAAAAAAAAAAAAGTAGTATGTATGGCAGCACAGTTTACAACTTGTAATTACAGGACATTGTCCTCGTACAGATTTATCCTCACAAGTCCCAGATTTTGTAACTGTGGCAACGCAGATCACAAAGATACTAGTCACAACTACCCAAAAAAGGGTTCCCGCCCAGAGTGAGTATCTTTGTGATCTGCGTTGCCACAGTTACAAAATCTGGGACTTGTGAGGATAAATCTGTACGAGGACAATGTCCTGTAATTACAAGTTGTAAACTGTGCTGCCATACATACTACTTTTTTTTTTTTTTTTAATCCCACGATTTTGTAACCCATTTTTCACCCTTGTGTCAATTATCTAATGTGATCCTGGGCTCTGCACACCCTCCGCCAACCTAGTCCCCATATATGGGGGACATGGGGAGAGCAACTGACTTGAACTCATGCTTCCTTCATGCCTGAGTGTCCAAGTCAGTACACATCACAGACACATTCACATGGTCACTCAACACCGAGTACATCCTCAAGAAGGCGCAGCAGCGACTGTACTTTCTGAGGCGCCTTAAAAAGTTTGGCCTAAGTACAAAAGGACTAGTGAACTTTTATCGCTGTATAATTGAAAGTGTCTTAACTGGCTGTATCACAGTGTGGTACGGTAACACGACCGCTCAGGACCGCAACAGGTTGCAGAGGACCGTTAAAACAGCAGCTAAAATCATCGGTAACACAGAACTACCCAGTCTCCACAACATCTACAACACTCGTTGTATGAAAAAAGCCCACATCATCATCAAAGACACCAGCCATCCCGCAAATACCCTGTTCAAACAACTCCCTTCCAAAAAACGCTACCAGAGCATCAAATCTCGCACCACCCGTCTCAGTAACAGTTTCTTCCCCCAGGCAGTCAGGCTGCTGAACAGCTGACCTTGAACTGTATTGCACTGTTTTGTCACCCACTTGCACTTTGTCTGTGTTTTTGTATTTTTCTTTGCACTATAGATGTTTGTCTATGTCCTGTGTATGTAAGACTGAAAATGCTCTGAGCAAAATGATTTTCATTGTATTTATACTTGTATTTATACATATGACAAATAAACCTGAACCTGAACCTGAACCTGAAGTTGCAAATAAATACTACTTTTGAAGTACACATGAAGAAATAAGGCCTTGATCCTCAAACTGGAACAAAGGCCTCGATCCACAAACTGCACCAGTGACCAACCATATCACATGAGGCTGTAACGTTGGCCACTGGAGCAGGTCCCAGCTGGGATTGTGTGTAGTAGTATATAACCTCTGAGGTTTCATAAAAGTGTGTCATTGTATGAATGTGAATGTGAGTACTTAACTGGGAAAAGAGCATGCAAATCTGGGGAGACTGTCGTATAAATTTAGATACAAACATATAATAATACCCCTTTATTGCACTCTGAGGTTATCTAGGTTATCTCATCTGTCACACCCCTGTGGTGCTGTTTGGTTACTTTGTTACTGTCCCATTCCTGTTGGGGGTTGCCTCTTGTGGGAGTGAAACTATAAAGACTGTGACCCTATGTAGCTCTTTGAGTCAGACTGGGGTTTTCCATTGCATTGAACTGGTCATGTAAGTTCTTGGCTCCTACTCGAGTAAATCCTAATACTTCCAAACTCTGAATCATTGTGTTGCCTCATTATTATGTCTTTCTGAGCATTGTGTCCTACAGACTGCCTGAACAAGACAAAGGAGCCTGAAATACATGGGAAATATGTGGAGAGTTAAGTTATACTTGGTGCCACTGGAATTCATAACGAGATATACGGAGATAATGATATTATCCCATTCTGGACGGGAACCCCTTTTGGTGTTTTAACCTAATTAATTATGTTATACTTTAGCTATTGAAAAATAGCAGATCTACAAGCTCATAGCGCGCCACCGAGTGGCGCGCTACGAGCTTGTAGATCTGCTATTTTTGAAAAATCGTAAAAATGCGGCAACAAATCTTTGAATATATATTCTTTCAGGAGACTTTTTTTTTTATTAATTTTTTTACGTCAGTTCAAAATGGGTTATATATTCTTGATCGATTCTGGTTATGAAATTAGAAATTAAATTACACAATTTTCCACTTACAGGGTTAAGTTTGTCCCCGTCACCACCTCTGAAAGCCTCTGTGTTCAGGAACACAGACAGGCCTCAATTATCAAGACCATGCAATGGAGCCAGTATTGACATTTCCCACATTTCTATATTCTATTCAAACCTGCCGATTGGCACAGAAACCTAGAAACCTATATGGCGCGTTCGGAAATAGCGCACTGAGCGCACTGTGCAATGCAAACTAATAGGCGAGTGCGCTCCGGTGCGGTATTTCCGAACGTGCCCCTAGGTTGGCCAGAAACCTAAACCTCAGTCTTAACTGGCCACGTAAGTAAACATAAAGCGTTTGTTGTTGTTTCACTGTGTTTTCGCTTCGGTGGCAGTCATTTCACACCCGCGTTTCCTAGTCGCCTATACTCGCAGTAGGCAGTATGTAGGAAATGTCCATATTGCTCCATTGCATAATGATTGTGTTGATTATGGGTTGATAACATTTGAATTGTCAGCTGTTCTTATCAATGACGGAGAAAACATCCTAATTCCACTTGAGCTGGATTTGGGTAAAGTGGTGATAATATAATAATTACACGTGAAAGTATACATAACAATATATAAAGTTACAATACCAACTTTGATGAGACAGTATTGCTTTGTTTTAAAAAGTTTTCTTAATTTCCTAAAAGAATTATCCATTTTGGTTTCTGCCCGACAGCAGACCTCTTGTCTGTTTCACTTTGGTATGAATACTTAAAGGCTCAGAGCTTTAGTAGCTTTTTTATGCATTCTAACCTGGGGCGAGCTGAGAGCTCCATTCTAATTCTGTATGGACCAAAACAAAACAACAGCCTGCCTTCACTCAGCCACCTGATGTGCCGTGTGGAGTAAATCATCTGCATTTACATCAACTTCATTCAGGAACTCTCTGAGCAGCCGACGACGACGATGGGCTGAGGATGCCGGTTTCATCACTGCATTCATCCCCTCAGCATCCTCAGACAGACTGGCACACAGGGCAGACTGATGGATGACAGACTGGCACACAGGGCAGACTGATGGATGACAGACTGGCACACAGGGCAGACTGATGGATGACAGACTGGCACACAGGGCAGACTGATGGATGACAGTATGTTAATGTATGAGTCTATGAGACCAGGGTTGCCCTTTTTCATCCACGCCACAGTTCCCCGCTCTATTTCAACCATGGCAGGGGGCTCCATGTTGTGTTGTGATTTTTTTTTCTTTTGTCTTTTCTGTTCTTTCCCAACATCTACTTTAGGGACAGGTATAAACTACAGTACTGTATGTCCTTTTCCCGTACCAACTTCTCACAAAGTTATTTTTAATATTTGTGGAAAAATTCAACTTAAAAGCTGGGTATTGTCAGCTACATTTGTAGACTCCTCAACAGCTAAGGCTATGCATGGCACACTGTGAACAGCCGCTTCAAGCTGAGCTAGCACATCCTCCATCAATATTTCACTCTTTCTTTGTTGCTGTTGAAACTGATATAGGGATTTGCTTCACTGACAGACAGAACCAACGCTCGGTCAGGACTCCGGTCGCGGTTTGTTAATAATGAGTACCACAGACGAAAAACAGTCTAAGTCCAAATTTCAGACTGACCCCTCCACGAAAAGGCCTCGTTGTCCTGAACCCTTATCTATCATTTATATATTATGGATCAATAGTGTGGACTTAGCCTGTTATTCGTCTGTGGTACTCCTGCCCTTTGAAGTGGATAGAACATTACATTTACTGTAAGATTCTGTTTGGCTCATCCATCGCTTGACATAATTGAAATATTTCCTACACTGAGAAACACTTCTCACAGGACAGGACCAGTGCCAGACAAATGAAACGCATTTGTTATTTCCACCCAAGACATTTTAGATATTTGCTCTTGGCAGTCTGTTTGAGGTGCTGTAGATGTGTTGCTTGACAACTCTGTACCTCCTGTTTGCTTGTGGCTTTTCTTCCATGACTGTGAACCGATATGCCGTTGCGCTGAACGCAGGACATTGCTCTTGAGAGGTAATGAAAAGTAATCAGTTGACTGGATTAAATAAAACTGCAAAACAGAAACAAACCACTGACTATATTCATATCCAGCCTCATCCAACACATTTCCCCGTCTCCCACATGCAGTATTCCATGCCTTTTGCTAAACTTTACGCCGGCTCATCCGTTCCCCCAAAATATGGCCCACAGTGTTAAACAGAGTGTAAAATTGACTTAATTAACACTGAGGATGTGACTGTGTCGTATTCAGCTTGATTGCATTTGCACCTGCCTGGAAAACAGCACAGCTTAACCCATTTTGGGGCGGGAACCCCTTTTGGTGTTAGCATTATGTTATGCTTTAGCTATTGAAAAAATAGCAGACCTACAAGCTCATAGCGCGCCACCGAGTGGCGCGCTACGAGCTTGTAGGTCTGCTATTTTTGAAAAATCGAAGAACGACTGACATAGAAACATAGCTTTTTCAGAAAACTGTCAGGATGTAGAAGACATTTTTAGAATCTGATCTCAGGTCCAAATGGGTTAATTTCACTTTGTGTACATGTTTTGCATGTGGATTTGATACTATGTAACGTAACGAATCTGATCAGTGATCTGGAAGGTTACTGGTCCTCAAACCAGATGGGGTTATATGATATCTGGGCAGAGGGAACATGAGTAATGTCCTGCCCTTTCTCAATAACTATTATTGAGGTGTACACATGAGCAAAACAGCAAGACTATTATTGGTTACTAGAACAGCTCCCAGGTGTGGCTGCGTGTACTTGGCATCCCCCAGGTGTGGCTGCGTGTACTTGGCCTCCCCCAGGTGTGGCTGCGTGCCCGTGTACCTGTGAGGCTGTATGAATGCAAAGCAGAGCACTGCTGGAGAAAGGCCACGCAAACACAGCCAACGCTCCCCGCATAAATATAAGGTATAATAAATAAAGCAAAGGCTGGAAGAACACAAGCATAGAGTTGGACGTGCCTACAGATACGCACAAGGACTGTATGCAGTACAGGTACTACTGCACTGTATGAAGTACAGGTCCTACTGCACTGTATGAAGTACAGGTACTACTGCACTGTATGCAGTACAGATACTACTGCACTGTATGCAGTACAGATACTACTGCACTGTATGCAGTACAGGTACTACTGCACTGTATGAAGTACAGGTCCTACTGCACTGTATGAAGTACAGGTACTACTGCACTGTATGCAGTACAGATACTACTGCACTGTATGCAGTACAGGTACTACTGCACTGTATGAAGTACAGGTCCTACTGCACTGTATGCAGTACAGGTCCTACTGCACTGTATGCAGTACAGGTCCTACTGCACTGTATGCAGTACAGGTCCTACTGCACTGTATGCAGTACAGGTACTACTGCACTGTATGCAGTACAGGTCCTACTGCACTGTATGCAGTACAGGTCCTACTGCACTGTATGCAGTACAGGTCCTACTGCACTGTATGCAGTACAGGTACTACTGCACTGTATGCAGTACAGGTACTACTGCACTGTATGCAGTACAGGTACTACTGCACTGTATGCAGTACAGGTACTACTGCACTGTATGCAGTACAGGTACTACTGCACTGTATGCAGTACAGGTACTACTGCACTGTATGCAGTACAGGTACTACTGCACTGTATGCAGTACAGGTACTACTGCACTGTATGCAGTACAGGTACTACTGCACTGTATGCAGTACAGGTACTACTGCACTGTATGCAGTACAGGTACTACTGCACTGTATGCAGTACAGGTACTACTGCACTGTATGCAGTACAGGTACTACTGCACAAGGACTGTATGCAGTACAGGTCCTACTGCACTGTATGCAGTACAGGTACTACTGCACTGTATGCAGTACAGGTACTACTGCACAAGGACTGTATGCAGTACAGGTCCTACTGCACAAGGACTGTATGCAGTACAGGTACTACTGCACTGTATGCAGTACAGGTACTACTGCACAAGGACTGTATGCTGTACAGGTACTACTGCACTGTATGCAGTACAGGTACTACTGCACTGTATGCAGTACAGGTACTACTGCACTGTATGCAGTACAGGTCCTACTGCACTGTATGTAGTACAGGTACTACTGCACTGTATGCAGTACAGGTCCTACTGCACTGTATGCAGTACAGGTCCTACTGCACAAGGACTGTATGCAGTACAGGTCCTACTGCACAAGGACTGTATGCAGTACAGGTCCTACTGCACAAGGACTGTATGCTGTACAGGTACTACTGCACTGTATGCAGTACAGGTACTACTGCACTGTATGCAGTACAGGTACTACTGCACTGTATGCAGTACAGGTACTACTGCACTGTATGCAGTACAGGTACTACTGCACTGTATGCAGTACAGGTACTACTGCACTGTATGCAGTACAGGTACTACTGCACAAGGACTGTATGCAGTACAGGTCCTACTGCACTGTATGCAGTACAGGTACTACTGCACTGTATGCAGTACAGGTACTACTGCACAAGGACTGTATGCAGTACAGGTCCTACTGCACTGTATGCAGTACAGGTCCTACTGCACTGTATGCAGTACAGGTACTACTGCACTGTATGCAGTACAGGTCCTACTGCACTGTATGCAGTACAGGTACTACTGCACTGTATGCAGTACAGGTACTACTGCACTGTATGCAGTACAGGTCCTACTGCACTGTATGCTGTACAGGTACTACTGCACTGTATGCAGTACAGGTACTACTGCACAAGGACTGTATGCAGTACAGGTCCTACTGCACTGTATGCAGTACAGGTACTACTGCACTGTATGCAGTACAGGTACTACTGCACAAGGACTGTATGCAGTACAGGTACTACTGCACAAGGGCAGGATAGTGTAGATGTTGGGCTAAGGATAAAAGCACGCGGATCCCATGTGCCCACAAGCACGCGTAAATACACACAAGCACATGAGCACACACACACAAACACAGCGGCACTATAGAGGGTATGGACATGCATGAAGTGAGTGGCAAATCGAGTGGCAAAGTGAGTTTAACGTTGTTTAATGCAATCAGACTTTTCTGTTTGGATGTATGGGCTGTCAAGGCCAGAAAGTCGTTTTTAGTAGGCGTTCCCGCATAACTTCCTGGTTTGATGATGATGTCACACGCATACCCTAGTCTATACTGTATGGCACATATATCACTTTCTGATACTTAATGTTATTGGCATGGCGCCACACCATGCTTGAAATTAATCCCACCATTCTTATCATATAACAATTAAAAAAAAATAATAATAATAATAATTTGGGGGGCTAGTGAATCATGGTGTGTGTGATATGAAATGTGAGCTTTAATCATATTCCAAAATATTCAAGTGCTTTTGGAGAGAAATGAGACTCCATGCAGTCACTTTCAGTAGTAGAGGCCTGCAGAGGGGAGCTGTATGTGTCTGTGACTGTGCCCAGGTGATGGTCGTTGATGCTCATTAATACATCAAGGAAGGAAAATTATGTTTCTGCACTGTCAAATAGTTCTACATCTATCCTAAGATGCCATCGTAATTTTTTTTACATGTTAACTTGAGCTAGGTTCTAAACGAAAGCATGTTTACAGTTGTTGCACAGGAATTAAGTCATCTTACATGAAAAGTAATGCAACTTTTGCAATGTAGCCTAGTTAAATAAAATCTGTGAAAAAAGCTTGGGGGGAAGATAAATCATCGGTCATTGTCTGGAAAATAATGTGTTTAAAATATCGTGAAAAATCGCATCATGAACCTCATACAAATTTAATTTGCTGCGGTTTGCCTTCACACTGCGCTGTCATCCACAGCAATTGGAAACGCAGCAGGGAACTTCATCAATGTGTTCCATTCATAAACTACACAGTGAAATCTATGGTGTTAAAATAATACTTAGAATAATAGTTAGGACGTAAAATTAGGGTAATGTGTGTCGGGGAATAGACGTCTCTCTCTCTCACTCGTGTGTGTGTGTGTGTGCACGCACTGTTCTTTTGGGCATGTGGAGGCACAGCGCAGACAGCAGCACAAAATGAATCCGACCTCCGTTTACAAGTTAATCGACATGAAGAAAGTTCCCACTCCCCCCCCCCCCCCCCCCACACACAGTGACACAGTGACAACACTCCATGTTTACGCACAGACGGACTGAATATTCTGTAGTATATTCTACAGTGTTTTTTATGTGTTTCCTTAAGCAATTGATTAATGTACTCATCCTCATATTTCAATGAGGGCTTCAGTCTCCTACTCTCCTTATTTGCCCACGTCTATCCACGGTTAAAAGGGGACTTATTTGCGCTGCGTAAACTTAATATCCCTTCTCCTTCTCCAACTGTGTTTAGCTTAATTTCCTTTATTTGCTGCGGATTGCATTCCCACCTGCACCGAATCGAAATCAAATCTGTTTAGAATGCGGTTCTTTGATGCGCATTAGGATTCGATTGAGGCTTCACACCTGCCAAACGAAGCACACTTTCCGACAATACGCAGCAGGATTCGTTTTAATCGCAGTAAAGCTTTCTGGTGTGAAGGCGACCGTAGTCTCAATAGACGTTAACGATCACCAATCAATTACCGCATTCCAAAGCTGGAGAGAGCAGAGCGTCTTTGGGCTATCAGCGGTGCAGGTGGGGGAGGGGGAGGGGGAGGGGGAGGGAGAGGGGGAGGGAGAGGGGGGGTGAGCAGCAGCATTGTTAGAGACAGTATGAGTTTCCTTTTTAAGAGCCATGTTGCAAACTTGCAAGCAGTCTGTTACACACACACACACGCACGCACACACGCACGCACGCACGCACGCACGCACGCACGCACAATATACTCTGAGAAGTGGAGCTGCATGCATGTTGGATGTAAATATCCATTCATAGCGAAATAAAAGTGTAACCAGTTCAGACCTAACTCTATTGCTCTGCTCTACAAACAATAACATTACAGTAGTAGTGACATTACACGACAAACCATAGTAATAGTATGACTGCTCTATAATTTGAAGCCTATCCTACAACTAAAAGATCACACCTGTGTGAAGTGAGGGGCGCTCTTATCATCGTACATCATCATGACGTAAAATAGACCCAATACCCATTTTCTCACTATTCTCCATTCATTGTCAATGGGAATTTTAGGACATAAATAGGCGCTAAGCCGATTTGCTCAGACAGCAATAATACAAATTAATCTTAATTAATTAATCTAATTATCGAATTAATTACTTTATCGAAAATGTTCGGCACGCAGCCTTTGGCTGCACGCCAGAAGGTCCCCCCATGCCCAGCACCATGCCAAAGGTCCCCCCATGCCCAGCACCATGCCAAAGGTCCCCCCATGCCCAGCACCATGCCAAAGGTCCCCCCATGCCCAGCACCATGCCAAAGGTCCCCCCATGCCCAGCACCATGCCAAAGGTCCCCTCCATGCCCAGCACCATGCCAAAGGTCCCCCCATGCCCAGCACCATGCCAAAGGTCCCCCCATGCCCAGCACCATGCCAAAGGTCCCCCCATGCCCAGCACCATGCCAAAGGTCCCCCCATGCCCAGCACCATGCCAAAGGTCCCCCCATGCCCAGCACCATGCCAAAGGTCCCCCCATGCCCAGCACCATGCCAAAGGTCCCCCCATGCCCAGCACCATGCCAAAGGTCCCCCCATGCCCAGCACCATGCCAGAAGGTCCCCCCATGCCCAGCACCATGCCAAAGGTCCCCCCATGCCCAGCACCATGCCAGAAGGTCCCCCCATGCCCAGCACCATGCCAAAGGTCCCCCCATGCCCAGCACCATGCCAAAGGTCCCCCCATGCCCAGCACCATGCCAAAGGTCGCCCCATGCCCAGCACCATGCCAAAGGTCCCCCCATGCCCAGCACCATGCCAAAGGTCCCCCCCATGCCCAGCACCATGCCAAAGGTCCCCCCATGCCCAGCACCATGCCAGAAGGTCCCCCCCATGCCCAGCACCATGCCAAAGGTCCCCCCATGCCCAGCACCATGCCAAAGGTCCCCCCATGCCCAGCACCATGCCAAAGGTCCCCCCATGCCCAGCACCATGCCAAAGCTTTTTCCTGCAGGAAACACTGCATGTATCCGACAGACTTGTGTCTGTTGTAAATTGGCTATTTTCGATGATGTCACATACAGTATAGACTAGAGCAGGGTTCCCCAATTCATTTTCCTCAAGGGCCATATTTTGACCAGGGAACCAGGCTGGGGGGCCAAGTCTGCATGCACGCAAAATTGGGTTTTTTATTTTTTCATTAATTAATTAAACATTGTTCTCAACCAGTGGTCCGGGGACCACCAGTGGTCCTTGAGGGGGTTCCCAGTTTGACATGCATAGGCTACTGACCCCCATTTAATGCCATTTATATCTGGGACACCCCCCCCCAAACATTTTTTTTTTAATTCTTCCAGGGGCCACAAGGGGGCGCTCCGCGGGCCGCAAATGGCCCGCGGGCCGCCTATTGGGGAACCCTGGACTATACAGTATACAGTATATCTTCTGTGATCCTACAGTCGGTTGACATCATGCAGGACCAACAGTAAAATATGGGAGCTGGATTCTGTATGTGTCCGTCCGTATGTCCGTCTGAGTAGGACCTTTGACCCCTGTCTGAGTCGGACCTGTTGACCCTGCAGATTCTTGGCTCACCAACTGTGCTTGGCTCCAAGGCACACCACACACCCACCCACCCACCCACCCACACACACACACAGTTTACGAGAACTCACTCACAAAACGTTTTGCACGTGTGCAATTTATATTTAACAGCTAAAAAAAAAGGTCACAAAACCATGATGACCCTCTTTTAACAGGCTTTTATGGAATCAATCTTATCTCTTCAACCGTGTCATGACTTGGTAACCTGTCTCTGGAGAGCTACATTAAGATATCTAAATCAAATTGTCAATTGGGCCAGTAATCTTCTACAGTCTTCTGGAGTCTCAACTCTTTAACCCATCAACTCTATACTCCTCGCAGCTGCACCGTAAAGTGAGCTCTATGTCTCTCAAGCTGTTTGCATCCTTTCGTGTGTGTGCAGTGTGTGTGTGTGTGTGTGTGTGTGTGTGTGTGTGTGTGTGTGTGTGTGTGTGTGTGTGTGTGCAGTGTGTGTGTGTGCAGTGTGTGTGCAGTGTGTGTGCAGTGTGTGTGCAGTGCATTTCACCCACTTCACCCTGGCAGCATACAGACATTGGTCCTCATTCACAACGGAGTTTACGCCAGAGTGTAACGGAAGCGTATACAGATACTAAATATCATCGTATTTCTCTGTCCGATCACGCTGCGATTTGCTCCCGTCTTATTCAGGGAGCTGGTGTAATCACTTCATTTGTGCGGATCGCAGAGTGTAGCCTTTCCGCATTTTTCCCAAGCGATTCGCCTGGTGTCGCCTGGTTAGAACGCCCATCCCACACCATATAAGGCAACAGGAAATATTGAAATACGTCATCATAGCCTGCACCGGGCTTTAAATTATATACAACAGCCGCGATGAGCTTGTAGAGCAGTTAATTTTGACAGGCGGGTCTCTGCACGGACAGATCTTCAAGCAAACAGCGCGAGTTTTGTATATAATTATAAACGAAACTTGCCAACTTGGCACGCATTGCTTCACTCCTTGTTAAATGTCAGAACGTTAATAAATTAACTGATGTTACAGTTACTTTCACATAATGAGAAAGAAGTTAATTTGTACTGTTCACCACACGACCAAATGCTATATTAAAACTCGGCAATGATAAAAGGCCCTATTGATTAGTCTACTGCGGTGATTGATTCCCTGCCCTGCACTGTCGGATTTGGAAAGCAAATATATGGACATGCATGGACACAGGACATATTTTCTTTCTTTTTTTTCTTGTGGGATTTGGACTTAAGGCTATATTTCATCCGATCCAACTACGTTGTATGTTTCCTCAGCTGCAGGTAAGAGTTGGCTATTCTGTGTGGCGTCCGCATGTGATCAATATACATATTATAAATTAATACCACGACGCAAATGGAGGCAGATAGGTGCTTGCAGCAAATGCATTTAGGCCTACGTGAAACTTGAATTGGCTGAGTCTCTGTCAACATGCTGATCAGCGAGTTACAGTGGTAATAATAATCATCATCAACAGCCTTTCTTGTCTGTCTGTCCGTCATGTTTGTGAACAAGCGCGAGTGGAGGTGAGCTGGCTTAAAAAAAAAACGCTGATGCCATTCATTCAAATAGGCTAATGTGGTCTTCTATTTTTTTATATAGGGCTAATCCCCCCCCCCCACACACACACACACACGCACCGACAGTCAGACTGACTCAAAGGAGCTCCATAACGAAACAATTTAAATAGGCCTATACTCCTGTAACAATCGCCCTATGAGCATTAAGGCAAATCGTTAACTAAGGAAAAAATTAACAACAGGCTCGTAGGGTTATATCTGTAATATTTATATAGAGACGCCACAAAAGGTAACTGATAGCCCAAACGGTTCACCGTTAAACCAGTGCACTTGGCACTGCGTCTGTCCCTATCTCTCTCCCTACAAAAGAAAATAAATACACAGGCAAACCAACTTACATCAACAAACAATAATACAGTTTCACAACCCCTCACGCCCCAAACAAGTCCCGACGCTCTCAGAAACGCTTTGCGTCACAACGTCAACAACAAACAATAAACAATAACACCCCCCAAAGTCAACAACACACAACCGCGGTTAGTGTTAAACAACTAATAAAGTCTGCGTCCTCCTCTTCTCTTAAATGAAGCGCTCGCCCGCGATATTCAGTTCCTTTATCCAAGGGTTCCAAAGAAACGAAATGCGCGTCCGCTCTAAACAGTCTGAAGAAGAAACTAAATGTTCGGGGTACCCCTTAATATGTACAATCCAGCAAACGTTTGGACAGATCTCACCGTTGGCTCTGACGGTCACACGCACGCCAGCGACGGTGATTCCAAACGAGGGCCGCTTCTCCAACGGCAGCAGCAAGCGAGATACTTTTCCGTTGGACTCGACCGTTCACAAAGGCTGCAGATACACGCAATTAACCCTGAATAATAGTTAGTTTGCTATCTGGCGCCTGGAGCTCCACTTCTGCCGTGCAGGCCTACACCTCTCTTGAGTTTTTCTTCCCCTCCCCGTGTGTCACTTCCTCCTATATGAAACCTTGGTTGGGTGGCGACATCAGTCTCTGACAGCTGTCAATCACCCCTGTAGGAGGTCCATTACCTTTCTCGTGAACAGGAAATAATTCTAATATAATCAAAATCAGCACCACACGTTACATTTCATTTCAAAATAGATAACATGCACAGGAAAAAATAAAGCAGAATAACATAGAAATGTGCTTCGTCACACTGCAGACATTACTACACTAAACAACGTTGGATTTGTACAGTGCAGAATGCAGATAAGTGTATGTTCTTATTATAATTGTGAGTTTGTTTTTTAACATGCAGCGCGAGTCCGCGAGACTGCGAGAGCCGATCTAAGCTCACAGCGCGTTGCACTGCGAGTAGAAAGCTGTCAAGTGAGCAGCGCAATCGTGCATGCTAGAATATCCTAATAAATAAATAAAAAAGGTGTCGGGCTTGCAGGGGCAGTTTCTGTAAGGCACTCTAGGCTAACCTGCCTCTAGAATGCATGCATTTAGGCATACAAGTGATACTTGGCTTTTATATAGGCTATAATTTTTTTATGTGCGACCAATGTTGGGGACACATGCCTACATATTTTATCTGAGATTTGGGGACTTTTAATTGATTCAGCATGAAGACTAAAGCCTTCTTAATACATCTACGCAAGCCGTACACGACCATGAGAGGTGGCGCAGCTTTCAGCGGAATTTCCGACCAACCCACGTCACCGTCAAGTTCACGTTCAGGTTCATGAATTCCCACGTAATGTGGGAATCCACGTAAATGCCTGTCCGCTCACGCTCCGCTCACGTAACGTCACTTTATGAGCGTAAACGCCGTTGTGAATGAGGACCATTATGTTGTGCCTGCAGCCAGTGTACTTCTGAACAAAGATAGTACCAGTAGATCTACGCACCTCGCCCAGCAGGCATGGCATTTTAAGCTCAGAGTGAGCTATAGTGTGTGCAGGTACTGTAAAAGCACTTGTCATGACCTTCTTCGTAGCATGTTTTAACATATTTGTGTTGCTTTGATGTCTGGAACCCGTATTGTTGTGATGTCTTGCTTTCAACTGCACCGCTGTGTCTCCCTCCTGTAAGACGAATGTATCCTCGGCAGGAATACAGAACCTTGAACCTTGAATCTTCAACATTTCCATTCAAATGTAAAAGCCTTGGGAATAAAGGATGGATATGGAATAAAGGATTGGGAATAAAGGATGCAGAAACAAACCCATGTTTCCTGAACCGTTGATCTATTGTCTGAAATAAAATACATTGAAAATGCTAATTTGGCCCCTTGTTGTCATGCATTTCATCTCCTTAGTCACAACCAGCAGACATAGTTAATCACATTATCTCTGCCTCCCTATTTTCTTTTTACATTTTTAAGTATATACTGTATGGCTTAAAGGGATATTTCAACTAAAAAAAAATAAAAAAAATAAAAAAATCATATATAAACATAATAAAATATAAATGGAAAAAGTAAAAATCACAGCCCCCTCACGTATTAGAATGATCCTCCAAACTAAGGGTGAGGGGAAAGTGATTTGTCCATTACTTTGATTTTACTGTATTTCATTTGAAAGTGAAATGTCCCTTTAAGTGGTTAAAGGATGTTAATATTGTTCATGGTGAGCTGGAGCAAATGGCAGTGATAGCAAAACGTATTTGATAAAAATGACAAATGCTGGACCACATGATAATATGGTCTCTGGGGTTACAACCTTGATGTGGCCAACTACTTGAATATCTTCTTTACAAACATATCAACAACTCTGGTTAACAAACTGCCCTCCCACTCTGGGCTCTTTGGTGTAGAGCACATTACAACCTTCTACAAAAACCTAGGTGTTTGTAAAGACGATTTTAAACTAGTTATGGTAACAACTGATGAGGTAATTAAGAAACTGAGTGCCCTCCAACCCCACAAGGCCACAGGACATGACAACATTCCCTCCAAATTTCTCAGAGACTCAGCCATCTCTATAGCTCCAATCATCACCCACATAGTAAACCTCTCCATCAAACAGGGACAGGTCCCCCAAGATTTCAAACTGGCCAAAGTAACCCCCTTGCACAAGAAAGGGAGTAAATTAGACCCCGGCAACTACCGCCCTATTTCTATTCTAAGCTCCATCTCCAAAGTGATGGAAAAAATAGTCTATGAACAGGTTGAAAAGTATCTTGCCACTAATAAATTATTGTACGAGTTCCAATCTGGCTTCAGAACATCCCACTCCACTGACACATGCCTCCTCTATTTGAGCGACCACATCAAACAAGAGGTGGACGCTGGCAAATACTGCGGCATGGTCATGCTGGACCTCCAAAAGGCTTTTGACACCGTGAACCACTCCATACTGGTTAACAAGCTAAAAGCAATTGGTTTCGATAGCACATCAGTGAGCTGGATGCAATCCTACCTGGAGGGGAGAGAACAGATGGTGGAAGTGAACGGAACACTGTCCCCCCCCCTCCCAGTGAGCTGTGGCGTTCCACAAGGAAGCATACTAGGGCCTCTACTGTTCCTAATATATGTAAACGACATGACTTCAGCCTGTGACTGCAACTTGTTCCTGTTCGCAGATGACTCAGCACTGCTGGTCTCGGACAGGGACAAACTGCAGGTTGAAAATGCCCTCAGCTCTGAACTCGGTAGAATCTGCACCTGGCTCGCTGATAACAAACTATCTTTACACCTGGGAAAAACTGAATCCATTCTCTTTGGCTCTATTAGTAATCTCAGCAAGGCAAATGGCTTCTTGGTTAGAGTGGGTGACAATGTTATCACACGTAAAGATGAAATTACCTACCTAGGTTCCATCCTGGAGGCTAATCTTTCCGGTGATAAAATGGCCACCAACGTAATCAAAAAAGTCAACCATAGAACAAGATTCCTCTACAGGATCTCCTCACTGGTCAACAAAAACACCTTGAAGACCTTAACAGGAGCCCTTGTACAGGGTTTCTTTGACTATGCATGCACCTCCTGGTACCACAGCACCTCAAAGGCCCTTAAAACCAGGCTCCAGACTTCCCAAAACAAACTGGTCAGGCTCCTACTTGATCTAGCCCCCCGAACCCACCTCACCCCTGCCCACTTCGACAGGCTGGAATGGCTTAGGGTCGACGACAGAGTACAGCATCTTGCAATGGGTCTGGTCCACAAGATTCGATACACCACCAAGATACCCATGTACCTGTCTAGATACTTCCTTAATGTTAACGAAGTCCACACCCACAACACCAGAGGGAGTGCAACGAACCATGTACAACCCAGATTCGGCACAAACAAGGGACTAAATTCTTTTCGCTCCTATGCCACTAAAATGTGGAACGCCCTACCAACTGTCATTAAGACATGCGAATCCCTTGACTCTTTCAAAACCGCTCTCAAAGGGCACCTACGGACGGCTGCAATTCGAAACTGGCCCCTGTAAAATCGGAATCCCTCAAACACGAACGCAATGACAACACAAGAGACGGTCGCGGCCACACAGCCAACTCAAGGTATGGCCACTGAGCCAACTTGGGGACCCAACGCAAGGACAACACAAGAGATGGTCACGGCCACACAGCCAACTCAAGGTACGGCCACGGAGTCGACTTGGGGACCCAACGCAGCTCCTCCAAGGAAAACAAACAATTTAACGGAGCTGAACGTGAATCCCCCCCCCCCGCCCCCCCCTTTTTTTCCCCTCACTGTATATTTTTCTTTTCCCTTTTTACCTCCTTTTTGATGAATTCTTTTTTGATGAATTCCTGTTCTGTCTATAGAAGTGTCTATTTGTACGTCTCTAAATGTTTTGATGATTTGAACATGGTGGACCCTGTTGGAAACAAGTGTAATGCTTAATTGGGTCGTCCACTCACAGTTAACAGCCTTTGTATTGAGTTTGTGCTTGAAATGTACTGTAATTCTGCAAACTGTTAATATATTCTTCAATCAATCAATCAATCAATGTCAGTATACTCTGTACTGTAGAGTCTCTCCAGCTAAAATAGTCTGATGTTGTTAATGAAATACTGTCCCACATTGACTATACCTTTGAGGCACCGAGTCAGGATTTTGCCCACGTTCCCCCGTCTGTTTGCAGTGCAGAGGTTGTGATGTGCTGCCTGACTGCGGAGAGCATAGTCCCAGCCCAGCGGAAGGGGGGGGGGGAGGAGCACGGCACAGAGGTTGTGATGTGCTGCCTGACTGCGGAGAGCATAGTCCCAGCCCAGCGGAAGGGGGGGGGGGGAGGAGCACGGCACAGAGGTTGTGATGTGCTGCCTGACTGCGGAGAGCATAGTCCCAGCCCAGCGGAAGGGGGGGGGGGAGGAGCACGGCACAGAGGTTGTGATGTGCTGCCTGACTGCGGAGAGCATAGTCCCAGCCCAGCGGAAGGGGGGGGGGGGGAGGAGCACGGCACAGAGGTTGTGATGTGCTGCCTGACTGCGGAGAGCATAGTCCCAGCCCAGCGGAAGGGGGGGGGGGGAGGAGCACGGCACAGAGGTTGTGATGTGCTGCCTGACTGCGGAGAGCATAGTCCCAGCCCAGCGGAAGGGGGGGGGGGGGAGGAGCACGGCACAGAGGTTGTGATGTGCTGCCTGACTGCGGAGAGCGTAGTCCCAGCCCAGCAGGGGGGGGAGGAGCACGCCACAGGGGGTGCTGTGTGGATTCACTCTCTCACCACAGGGGGTGCTGTGTGGATTCACTCTCTCACCACAGGGGGTGCTGTGTGGATTCACTCTCTCACCCACAGGGGGTGCTGTGTGGAGTCACTCTCTCACCCACAGGGGGTGCTGTGTGGATTCACTCTCTCACCCACAGGGGGTTCTGTGTGGAGTCACTCTCTCACCCACAGGGGGTGCTGTGTGGATTCACTCTCTCACCCACAGGGGGTGCTGTGTGGAGTCACTCTCTCACCCACAGGGGGTGCTGTGTGGATTCACTCTCTCACCCACAGGGGGTGCTGTGTGGATTCACTCTCTCACCCACAGGGGGTGCTGTGTGGATTCACTCTCTCACCCACAGGGGGTGCTGTGTGGAGTCGCTCTCTCACCCACAGGGGGTGCTGTGTGGAGTCGCTCTCTCACCCGCAGCGCAAAGACAGCACATGGTGTTTATAGTTTATTAAGATCCCCATATAGCAGCACGTACTTTGCGTACTAGCACGTACTAGGCGGCCAATGACAGTGTTGAATACTTTTGCCATTCTCTCAACCAACTTCACGAGGTAGTAACCTGGCGTGCTTTTTAATTGACATTGACAAGGCATTAACAATGCCTTGATAATATAATACTTTGTGGAATTGATGCCATCTGTTGTGACAGGGTAGGGTGGGGTTGTTGTTATGCAGTCAGTAAATAGCCTTGTAAAATAGCATTATATTACCAACTCGACTAAGCAAAGAGAAATGGCAGCTCTTTGCGACATGAAGGTCAATCAATCAGTAAAACTTCAAGAACTTGGAAATAAGTTTCTTCAAGTGCACTCACAAAGACCTGCTGCAGAGTTACAGCTCGCTACCAGCCTCAGAAATCGCCAATTAACGGCACCTTGGATGGAGTAACACACATATCCCAACATCAATTGTTCAGACTTCAGAGGAGACTGTGTGTGAATCAGGAATTCATGGCAGAATTGCAGCAAAGAAACCACCCCTGAAGGAGGCCGATGAGAATTAGAGACTTGCTTGGTCCAACAAATGTGACCAGATTTGACTGAGAGACTGCCATTTTATTTTTTTAATTAGTTAATAGCACAGGCAGACTCTTCACATACTAGAGCATGTCTGAAATAAGTGTCAGAGCTGAAATCGACATGTAAATATGAAATAAATGCTTAAACATGTCGCTAGGTGTAATGTTGGAGTCCACAGAAGTGAACCTTTCAAGCCTGTTTTCTCAACTCGCTGTTTTCTGCAAGACATTACTCTATAAGCCATATCTCCAAAACTGGTGGGTCAAACTGAACAACCAATATGTCAATTTGAAGCTATGATTCCCTGCTTTCACATGACATGAAAAAACGAAAATTAAAAAACAATCCAATAGCAGTCTCTCTCTCTGTCAAATGTAGTCACAAATATACAAGCATATTACAGTATGTCTCACAGATACCCTTAAAAACACCACAGCGTTCTGCATCCTATGGTTGCGTTTAGTGGGAACATGATCATTCTATGGTTGCGTTTAGTGGGAACATGATCATTCTATGGTTGCGTTTAGTGGGAACATGATTTGTTTTTCCAACAGGACGATGACCCAAAATACACCTCCAGGTTGTGTTTTAAATATCTTATGAAGCTGGTTGAAAGAATGCCAAAAGGTGAGCAAAGTTGTCAGGGGCTACCTTGAAGAATAATATAAAGATCTATATACTTTGTTGATAGAGGTCCGAGCGGGGGTCTACCGTTGTCCCTTTACACCAAATATCTTTGTTAAAGGTGTAGTGAAAAATACGTTTTTCACACTTTTAGACCATATCCGTGGTCATCATATGGTCATACCTAACAATGGATGCCAAAAAAATGGGAAAATTCAAATTTGTGTGTTTTTATATCAAACGTCCATAAAAAAACATTTTTTATTACTTCCTGAAAACGAAAACGTGCTGCGTGATGACGTGTCGAGGCCAACATCGATAAAAGCCAATAAAAATGAAGCTCACCAGTTTAATTCCCCATATCTCCGCATCCGTCCAGCACAGGCTGCACAGCTGCTACTGATTACAGAAATCTTCCGTTTGTATTCCCATTCAAGATAACATCCAGAGAGTGTATTACTCGGTTTTAACTTAATCATCACGCAAAAAATGTATCTGAAAACATTATAGGGTAGAAATAAGCCACATTAAGAGTAAACTGGTAAAGCTGGCCGACTATCAGATTTGTAAACAAACATCCACAGATTCCACACGCTGTCCTGCGTAGCATAGCTACCCGTCCCTAGCTACCGTCCCATCCCCTGAAGGGATGCGACGCTCTGATTGGTTCAGAAACTTCATAGCGGTGTTTCAACTTGAGACCGTCTGAAACTTCAAAATAAAATGTACACCATTTCCGTTTCACTACGCCTTTAAATATCCGCAATCTCCTCCAATCAGTTAAAGTCATTTGAACAACTCAGAAACGAGTTTAATCTGCCCAGAACTGATTTGTATAGATACCTCCAACTAAGACACTATTTACAAAGACATGATGACTGGGACAAAATTCTAACCCCTTCAAGTCTGAAATCTCTTTTTATGGACATACAAAAGCATGGTTCATTCACCAAAGTGATTTCTATCTTATATCAAACTCTGCTAGAAATGGTTTCCAATAATTCTCTTTATATAAAAGCCAAGTGGGAGGCAGAAATACAACAAGAGATTTCACAAGAAGAATGGCTAGACGCCTGCACTGAAGTGCATAAAGTAACAAACTCTAACTCTTGGAGAGAATATCAATGGAAATTGTAAGCAGATCTTTTAAGACTCCATTATTGACTGGTAGAGCAAGCACTACGTGGTGAACAGATCGGTAACCATACACATATCTTTTGGACGTGTCCTAAATTACAGCAATTCTGGAATAATGTTTTTAATGACATTAACAGAGTGTTTGACACCACAAGATTTCAAGACAGCTATTCTAGGAGTGGTACCGACTGGGTTTGAGGGTAGGAAAAAGGTGTACCTCCTCCAGATATTGTTAGCAGCGGCCAAAAAGACTATGACAATAAATTGGCTAGGAAAACACCAGCCAACCCACGAACAATGGTTGAATAAAGTTAAAGAAATTAGAGACATGGAAGAAATTACTTATTTGGTGAGGCTACAAAATGTGCAATTTATTAGGAAATGGACGCCCTTCGCACACATCGAGATTTAAAATTACAAAGATGTATCTCTACGGAACCCCCCTGCCCTCTTTCCTTTTCTTTATTTTTATTATTATTATTATTTCTCTTTCATGTCTGTTTACATTTCTTCACTTTATTATTATTGTTAGTATTATTTATGATTTTTATTATTTTTCAAATGTGTTGCTTTCAATGTTGCTGCTGTCTCCTTGGGGAGACAATTCTGTACTGAGAACTGAATGATGCTATATAATGTATAAAGTGTATAAAATGTATTGTCTGCCCCGGCAATGACAATAAAAAGAATAAGTTGAAAAAAATAATAATATCCGCAATCCACATGCTCACACATTACTGTGATACTTGTAGATTGAATAGGGGACCCTATAGGGTTAATGTGGTTAAAACAGGTTAGAAAGATGAGAGACAAGAAGACAGTAAAGGAGAGGCAGAGGCACATGGTGGATCATTGAGTTAAGATGAGAGACAAGAAGACAGTAAAGAAGAGGCACATGGTGGATCATTGAGTTAAGATGAGAGACAAGAAGACAGTAAAGAAGAGGCACATGGTGGATCATTGAGTTAAGATGAGAGACAAGAAGACAGTAAAGAAGAGGCACATGGTGGATCATTGAGTTAAGATGAGAGACAAGAAGACAGTAAAGAAGAGGCACATGGTGGATCATTGAGTTAAGATGAGACAAGAAGACAGTAAAGAAGAGGCACATGGTGGATCATTGAGTTAAGATGAGAGACAAGGAGACAGTAAAGAAGAGGCACATGGTGGATCATTGAGTTAAGATGAGAGACAAGAAGACAGTAAAGAAGAGGCACATGGTGGATCATTGAGTTAAGATGAGAGACAAGGAGACAGTAAAGAAGAGGCACATGGTGGATCATTGAGTTAAGATGAGAGACAAGGAGACAGTAAAGAAGAGGCACATGGTGGATCATTGAGTTAAGATGAGAGACAAGGAGACAGTAAAGAAGAGGCACATGGTGGATCATTGAGTTAAGATGAGAGACAAGAAGACAGTAAAGAAGAGGCACATGGTGGATCATTGAGTTAAGATGAGAGACAAGAAGACAGTAAAGAAGAGGCACATGGTGGATCATTGAGTTAAGATGAGACAAGAAGACAGTAAAGAAGAGGCACATGGTGGATCATTGAGTTAAGATGAGACAAGAAGACAGTAAAGAAGAGGCACATGGTGGATCATTGAGTTAAGATGAGACAAGAAGACAGTAAAGAAGAGGCACATGGTGGATCATTGAGTTAAGATGAGAGACAAGAAGACAGTAAAGAAGAGGCACATGGTGGATCATTGAGTTAAGATGAGAGACAAGGAGACAGTAAAGAAGAGGCACATGGTGGATCATTGAGTTAAGATGAGAGACAAGAAGACAGTAAAGAAGAGGCACATGGTGGATCATTGAGTTAAGATGAGAGACAAGGAGACAGTAAAGAAGAGGCACATGGTGGATCATTGAGTTAAGATGAGAGACAAGGAGACAGTAAAGAAGAGGCACATGGTGGATCATTGAGTTAAGATGAGAGACAAGAAGACAGTAAAGAAGAGGCACATGGTGGATCATTGAGTTAAGATGAGAGACAAGGAGACAGTAAAGAAGAGGCACATGGTGGATCATTGAGTTAAGATGAGAGACAAGGAGACAGTAAAGAAGAGGCACATGGTGGATCATTGAGTTAAGATGAGAGACAAGGAGACAGTAAAGAAGAGGCACATGGTGGATCATTGAGTTAAGATGAGAGACAAGAAGACAGTAAAGAAGAGGCACATGGTGGATCATTGAGTTAAGATGAGAGACAAGAAGACAGTAAAGAAGAGGCACATGGTGGATCATTGAGTTAAGATGAGAGACAAGAAGACAGTAAAGAAGAGGCACATGGTGGATCATTGAGTTAAGATGAGAGACAAGGAGACAGTAAAGAAGAGGCACATGGTGGATCATTGAGTTAAGATGAGAGACAAGAAGACAGTAAAGAAGAGGCACATGGTGGATCATTGAGTTAAGATGAGAGACAAGACAGTAAAGAAGAGGCACATGGTGGATCATTGAGTTAAGATGAGAGACAAGGAGACAGTAAAGAAGAGGCACATGGTGGATCATTGAGTTAAGATGAGAGACAAGGAGACAGTAAAGGAGAGGCAGAGGCACATGGTGGATCATTGAGTTAAGATGAGAGACAAGAAGACAGTAAAGAAGAGGCATGGTGGATCATTGAGTTAAAACCCATTTAGGCCCGACGTCGACATTTAAAAAATGTCTTAAAAATTTTGAAAAACCTTATGTTTCTATATCAGTGGTTCTCAATATTTCATGTCAAGGACCCCAAAAATGATATGTATTTGGCCTCCGCCCCCCATCTGAAAATATGTTGTTCCAGGAACCTCCCCAGAAGCAAAGATTTTAGTTAAAATGTTCACTCTGTAATAATATATATTCAAAGATTTGAGGCAGGTTTTCATGATTTTTCAAAAATAGCAGAAAATAGCAGACCTACAAGTTCATAGCGCGGCACTCGGTGCCGCGCTATGAGCTTGTAGGTCTGCTATTTTTCAATAGCTAAAGTATAACAATGCTTTAAAACCCCAAAAGGGGTTCCTGCCCCAAAATGGGTTAAGATGAGAGACAAGGAGACAGTAAAGGAGAGGCAGAGGCACATGGTGGATCATTGAGGATTTGAATGTACAGATTTGTATTGATAATACTACAGCCTTTATCATGATTTCTATAAGACCGCAGCAGTGCCTGCATCCGCACCATGGCACGCCAAGACCGCTCAGCTGGAAGTAATTGCAATTTCATTGTTGTAAAACAAGAAATTCAATTTCTGGTCGCGCATGCTACAGAATATAAAGTCATTGTACAACCTGAAACGATGAGCCAAATTACCTTCATAAAAACAACTACACTGCATAACAGCTGTTGAAAGAGTGGAAGCACTGACCTGGATAAAAGAGCCCTGTGCCTCCTCCCTCTCTCCCTCCTCCATTGAGATAAAAGAGCCCTGTGCCTCCTCCCTCTCTCCCTCCTCCATTGAGGTCTCTATCTCCCCCTCTCCATTGAGGTCTCTATCTCCCCTCTCTCCCTCTGCACTCTCCATTAGACTCCCTCTCTCCCTCCTCCATTGAGGTCTCTATCTCCCCTTCTCCATTGAGGTCTCTATCTCCCCTTCTCCATTGAGGTCTCTATCTCCCCCTCTCCATTGAGGTCTCTATCTCCCCCTCTCCATTGAGGTCTCTATCTCCCCCTCTCCATTGAGGTCTCTATCTCCCCCTCTCCATTGAGGTCTCTCTCTCCCCCTCTCCATTGAGGTCTCTCTCTCCCCCTCTCCATTGAGGTCTCTATCTCCCCCTCTCCATTGAGGTCTCCATCTCCCCCTCTCCATTGAGGTCTCCATCTCCCCCTCTCCATTGAGGTCTCCATCTCCCCCTCTCCATTGAGGTCTCTATCTCCCCCTCTCCATTGAGGTCTCCATCTCCCCCTCTCCATTGAGGTCTCCATCTCCCCCTCTCCATTGAGGTCTCCATCTCCCCCTCTCCATTGAGGTCTCTATCTCCCCCTCTCCATTGAGGTCTCTATCTCCCCCTCTCCATTGAGGTCTCTATCTCCCCCTCTCCATTGAGGTCTCTATCTCCCTCTCCATTGACGGCTCTCTCCCTCTGCACTCTCCATTAGACTCTCTCTCCCTCCTCCATTGAGGTCTCTATCTCCCCCTCTCCATTGAGGTCTCTATCTCCCCCTCTCCATTGACGGCTCTCTCCCTCTGCACTCTCCATTACTCTCTCTCTCCACTCTCCATTGACGGCTCTCTCCCTCTCCACTCTCCATTAGACTCTCTCCCTCTGCACTCTCCATTAGACTCTCTCCCTCTGCACTCTCCATTAGACTCTCTCTCTCTCCACTCTCCATTGATGCCGCTCTCTCCCCTCTCCACTGACCGACGCCTATCCCTCCACTCTCCATTGATGCTTCTCTCTACCCTTCTCCATACTCTAAGTAGTAGTAGTAGTACATTTATTTGTATAGCACCTTTCACAGAGCGGACTCACAAAGTGCTTCACATGATGCAATAAAATACAAGAAAAGGAAAACAAGGCAGATACAAATTGCTGTATGATTCAAATAAAATGACAATACAAGCGTAATGAATCAATAAATATACGGTGAAACAGGAAAATCAGGTTGAACCATCTACAAATGCTTGTGCAAAAAGGAACGTTTTAAGGCGGTTTTTAAAAATGTCCACAGAGGGGGCAAATCTCAGGGGTATTGGAAGAGCATTCCAGAGTTTGGCTGCTACAGCCTGAAAAGCTTTGTCACCTTTTGTCTTCAGTTTGGTGGAGGGTGGGTCTAATAGACCCTGTTTTGCAGACCTGAGGGCTCTACTGGGCACATAACGTGGCACCAGATCAACTAAGTAACCCGGGGCCTGACCATGCATGGCTCTAAAAGTGAGCACCAGAACCTTGAACTGGACCCTGAAATTCACCAGGAGCCAGTGCAAGGAGGCCAGGACTGGCGTGATGTGGCAGCGTCTGCTGGACATGGTTAGAAGTCTGGGTACATGATTCATTGATCCGATACCCCTAACCCCTAACCTAACCATAACCGCAAGCACGGGAGCAGGCGCTAGTCCGATGTGCGGACGCATATCGAACCAATGCTCCGTCGGACCATAGTATGCCTCCCTAGAAGTCTGGCTGCAGAGTTCTGGATCAGTTGGAGGCGGTCCATGGAGGTTTTGTTTAAACAGGTAAAAAGAGAATTGCAATAGTCCAGGCGTGAAGAGACAAATGCATGAATAATGAGTTCCAGTTCTGTGTCTATGGATCTGAGCTTGGCGGCCATTTTGAGGTGCCACAGATAGAAAACCCATCCGTTTTTCCCCATACAGATTACCGAAAATATTTATATAAATTAATGATTAATTGATTCTGTGTTAAAAAAAATGTATATAATAATAATAATAATAATAATAATAATAATAATAATAATAATAATAATAATAATAATAGACTATATTTAATAAATACCCTTTTGCAGTTTTCAACTGCTATGCCCTGGCCTATACTAATGCTCAGTGCAGAGAATGGCCCGGTTTCCCAAAGGGCACCTCTTACACCATGGCCTGAGGCCCGAGGCCTACCATTGCGTGGCACATCTATGCACGGAATGTCTATGTTCACAGGCTTCTGTGTGCGGCCTAGAGGAGCAACTGAGCATGTGCAACACCACCTCTTACACCATGGCATGAGGCCCGAGGCCTACCATTGCGTGGCACATCTATGCACGGAATGTATATGTTCACAGGCTTCTGTGTGCGGCCTAGAGGAGCAACTGAGCATGTGCAACACCACCTCTTACACCATGGTGTAAGAGGTGTCCTTTGGGAAACCGGGCCAATGTCCGTCAGCCAGGCACCTATAGGCCTATCTCACAGCCCCCTTTCCACGCCCCCTTCCGGTAGCTAGTGGTGTCATTTAACATTAGGCATTTACACTCCTAATGTTAAAATGTCAAAGACCGATAATAATATGAAGAAAACACAATGGTATAACTCAAATAAGTAGAATAAACCTTACCTTTACAAAACGGTAGTTTGTGGCTTGTAAAAATACCTCTTTTAACATGGAAGTCTATGGACCGCAGAAAAAATAACACCATTAGCTCCAAAAGGGGGCGTGGAAAGGGGGCGGGGAAATGCTGTGAGATAGGCCTATAGAGTGAATGTGTCCAAGTACGTACTTTCCATAATTTGACCCACCAATATGGCTCAGTTCCATTCTGCCCAGCCCTCCTCCACAACAGAATATGATTCTGTGGCTACAGAAAAAGAAAAATGAATACAATAAAATAAAGGGGGGACTATAATGCTTATTTCCAGCTATTGTATTTCCATTCTGGGTCCACAAAAATAAACTCTTCATTCATCACCTGGCTCTTTATGCACCACTCACGTTCAGTCTTTTTCTTAACCCATTCTGGGCGGGAACCCCTTTTGGGGTTTTAAGCATTATGTTATACTTTAGCTATTGAAAAATAGCAGATCTACAAGCTCATAGCGCGCCACCGAGTGGCGCGCTACGAGCTTGTAGGTCTGCTATTTTAGAAAATGTGTGAAAATGTGGCACAAAGCGAACGTTTTTAACTCAAATCTTTGCTTCTGAGGGGTTCCTGGAACAACATATTTTCAGATGGGGGTCGGTGGCCAATTACATATCATTTTTGGGGTCCTTGACATGAAATATTGAGCACCACAGATAGAGAAACATGAGGTATTTCAGAAAACTGTAATTTTTTTCATTTCGATGTCAGGCCGAAATGGGTTTTAAGGTCCCCCTCCCCAAAAGCCCACTATTTATTATTGCCCAGCCTATAGCTCGTTTTTTTTTTGGGTGGACGAGAACCGCCTGGAGGTACCTCGCCAGAGCCAGATGACCACATCCGGCACAAGTTGGCGTCGGCTCGTTTGGAAAAGTAGAAAAAGCTTGGAAGCGTAGGTATGCACTGTAGCATTCAGAGCAGTCACAATTTTGACCTTTTTTTTTTACTAACAGGGTACATTATTATTTGTTTACCTCATTACTTACGTTGCATAATGTTATATATGACAAAAAATAAGGTAAAGCATAATAGCATACATTTACACCAAGGGACATGTTCAGAAGTGGTTTTAATCTCCCCGTTATCACGGGAACTCCAGTGAACAGGGGTGTTCCCTTGACGGGGGACCTCTCTTGTAAGCATGACATCTGGGCTCCACTAAACATCTGACTAAGCAGATCGGCCCTGCAGGCCTGGCGTGACAGCAGATGAGGAAGCTGGGAGGTGTGTGCGTGTGTATGTGTGGTTCACTTCTCAAGCTGTCACTTTAGCATGGAACAGAGCCCTTTCACTGGATCCTGAGTGCCAGGCTCCCTGACGACTGTTGCCGCCCCCCCATTGGAGCCAAGCGATGTCTTCTGTGGGGGAGGTGGATTGCACAGCCTTTCTCTCTCTCCCTCGCTCTGCACTCACACTGTCATCACATTCACCATCTCACGCAATCTTGTTGTCTCTCTCCCTCCCTCTCTCCCTCTCTCCCTCTCTCCCCTCTCCCCCCTCCCCCCTCTCCCCTCCCCACCATGGTCTCTCTCCCTCTCCCCTCTCCCCTCTCCCCCCTCTCCCCTCCCCCCTCTCCCCTCTCTCTCCCCCCCCCCCCCCACCATGGTCTCTCTCCCTCTCTCTCTCCCCTCCCCCCTCTCCCCTCTCCCCCCTCTCCCCCCCCCCCTCCCCACCATGGTCTCTCTCCCTCCCTCTCCCTCTCTCTCTCTCTCTCCCCCCTCTCCCCCCTCTCCCCCCTCCCCCCTCCCCCCTCTCCCCCCTCCCCCCCCACCATGGTCTCTCTCCCTCGGTCTCCTGCCCTCATTATTATCTCAGCAGAGCTGTCTTTTCGTCTCTCACACACAATATCTTCCCTTCCCTCTCTGCTTTAGAGTGTGTGTGTGTGTGTGTGTGTGTGCGTGCGTGCGTGCGTGCGTGCGTGCGTGTGTGCGTGCGTGCGTGTGCGTGTGTGTGTGTGTGTGTGTGTCTTCAGTATGGAGCAGAGCCCCTTCACTGGTCCTGAGCACCAGGCTGATCCTGAGCACCAGGCTCCCTGAGCGGTTGTCACGCTCATGTCTGCATGACTCAGCGATAACCACAATAATAAGGAGTTCCTCCCAATGCAGCCATACGGCTAAAATATGGAGTGTGTTGTCTAACCTCAACGTGCCGCCACGGCGCCTGGCGCGGACAAATCAGTCAGCTCCATATATGTGCACAAAAGGTGCAGGCATGCCCATATATATACGCCGTGGAATAGTTTGGATATCCAGTTGTCCAGAACCGCCGGTCCAACAGAATATGCCCATATATGGTCATTTCAATATTTGGGCGTAAAAAGGGACACAGGTGGACAGACAGAGACAGACAACAACGTCTCCATACATGCAGGCACAAAAAGAGTGTTTTTCTGCCCCCTCATTGGCGGAACGCTCTGACAAAGCCCCCCCCGACATTATGATTCAGACAAATATTGATCGGATGCAATATATTGTACTGTAGGTGTAGGTGTAAGGGTGGTGTAGCGCACACACACATATTGTGTACGTGCATGTGTGTGTAAAGTCAGTGTTTCTTTCATTCCCTCTTTCTGAGCACAGCTGTGCTCTCTGCCCGAGCCGACCGCCGACCCATGGATCAGTGGACGACCTGCTCTACCTCCTGAGCCACAGTCGCCCCAGAAAATACATTTCTGTTTGGCTTGTAGGCGTCGCACAGGGCAGATATGACAAATAACATTTGATTACTTTATTCTTTGAAACAAAATAATAATAGTGGAAATAGCCGCTGCTATTTCTATTTAAAAACAATATATTTGTGATCATCTCAAATAATTGCGAGAGACTTAACCCATTTTGGGCGGGAACCCCTTTCGGTGTTAGCATTATGTTATACTTTAGCTATTGAAAAATAGCAGACCTACGAGCTTGTAGGTCTGCTATTTTTGAAAAATCGAAGAACGACTGACATAGAAACATAGCTTTTTCAGAAAACTGTCGGGATGTAGAAGACATTTATAGAATCTGATCTCAGGTTAAAAATGGGTTAAGTTTGACAATACCAGGTAACTTTGCATTGACCCCCCCCTGCCTATCCATCACTCTCTATGTCCACCAGAGCACAAAAAAAAGAAAAGCACATCCATTTTCTGCCTGTGAATAGAAGTTGAGAAGGGAAGGACTTTATATCATCCATGAGGGATAAGTAGACCTGCACCCTGAATAACCTCCTTTGCAGATGCCGGTCCTTTATGCCATCTGAAGCATAATTTATACTCAGACCGAGTATAACCCATTCTGACCTGAGATCAGATTCTAAAAATCTCTTCTACATCCTGACAGTTTTCTGAAAAAGCTATGTTTCTATGTCAGTTGTTCTTCGATTTTTCAAAAAATAGCAGACCTACAAGCTCATAGCGCGCCACTCGGTGGCGCGCTATGAGCTTGTAGATCTGCTATTTTTCAATAGCTAAAGCATAACATAATGCTAACACCAGAAGGGGTTCCCGCCCAGAATGGGATAAATTAATCTTCAGTGTTACGTGGAGGGAATTGTGTGAGACACCAGCTAACGACACACAGAGAATATTCTATTCTCGCTCTGTGGCAAGGTTTGCTAAGGGTCAAAAACAAGAATGTGTCGTATGGCGGTATCCCGCGCAAGAAAACAAGAATTTGTCGTATGGCGGTATCCCGCGCAAGAAAACTGTGAGCTTGTATAGCAGTGCTGATTTTGTTGACCAAAACTATGACGAAAAATAGTTCGTCAACAATTGTTTTTCACAGACGGAAACAAAATAAAAACAAAATAAAAACCAAGCTACTGTACGATGACTGATACCAAGACTCGAACAAATCAACTGAGGATTTTAGACGACTAAAATCGTATCGTATTTAATCGACTAAAATATGACAAAAACTAAATTAAATTTTCTTCAAAAGACTAGATCTTTAAAACTAAACCAAAATTTGCTGTCAAAATCAATATTGGCTTGTAGATCAGTTATTTTCACCATTGGACACCAATGCGATGGAATATGAATTAGAATGCTATTCCAAAGGATCAAGAAGTCACCATCGGCATCCTTCATCACAGTAACATGGGCCTGTGCGGCGGGCACATTAAAGAAGTCACCATCGGCATCCTTCATCACAGTAACATGGGCCTGTGCGGCGGGCACATTAAAGAAGTCACCATCGGCATCCTTCATCACAGTAACATGGGCCTGTGCGGCGGGCACATTAAAGAAGTCACCATCGGCATCCTTCATCACAGTAACATGGGCCTGTGCGGCGGGCACATTAAAGAAGTCACCATCGGCATCCTTCATCACAGTAACATGGGCCTGTGCGGCGGGCACATTAAAGAAGTCACCATCGGCATCCTTCATCACAGTAACATGGGCCTGTGCGGCGGGCACATTAAAGAAGTCACCATCGGCATCCTTCATCACAGTAACATGGGCCTGTGCGGCGGGGCACATTAAAATGTTTGTCGCCAGCTATTATCTTTTAGTGCCCTATATGTGACGGGCCGTTTTCAGAGTTATGGATGAGGCAATTTAATCAGCCAGCCCCGTTCTCTGGAGTTAACTCTGCAGCGTAGCACGCATGCACTCTGATCCTCATTTGTGAAACTTTTGAAATTCAATGAACTTAACCCATTTTGGCCTGACGTCGAAATGTAAAAAAAAGACCTCGTTTCTGTATCAGTGGTGCTCAATATTTCATGTCAAGGACCCCAAAAATGATATGTATTTGGCCGCCGACCCCCATCTGAAAATATGTTGTTAAAGGGACCCCCCCAGTAGCAACGATTTGAGTTAAAAACGTTCGCTCTGAAAGAATATATTCAAACATTTGGGCCACATTTTCACGATTTAAAAAAAATAGCAGACCTAAAAGTTCATAGCGCACCACTCGGTGGCGCGCTATGAGCTTGTAGATCTGCTATTTTTCAATAGCTAAAGCATAACATAATGCTATAACACCAAAAGGGGTTCCCGCCCAAAATGGTTTAAGAGGACGACGTACAGAATATAACAGGAGCCACAGAAGGAGTTCCGCTTATTGCATTTATATCCTGCTTCGGAAAATTCTCTTCAAGGTTACACCGTAGGAACTGAATTATAGTTTGGAAAAGTAAAGTAGAGAGTGGAACTCTTAGTATGTCAACCTTCAACTTTCAATGCCGAGGCTACATGTTTCTGAAAGGAGACAAAGGATTGATTTTTGTATTTAATTGGCTAAGCTAACAATGCCTCGGGGTCATTGAGATACGGTACAGCATTTTGTTCAGCTAGAACTGGTATGGTATTAACCCATTTTGGGCGGGAACCCCTTTTGGTGTTAGCATTATGTTATGCTTTAGCTATTGAAAAATAGCAGATCTACAAGCTCATAGCGCGCCACCGAGTGGTGCGCTACGAGCTTGTAGGTCTGCTATTTTAGAAAAGTCGTTCAAATGTGGCGCAAATCATTGAATATATATTTCAGAGCATAACATTTTTAACTAAAATATTTGCTTCTGGGGGGTCCATACATATTTTGAGATGGGGGGGGGGGGGTCCGTGGCCCAATAGAGATAATTCTGGGGGTCCTTGACACCACTGACATAGAAACATAGCTTTTTCAGAAAACTGTCAGGATGTAGAAGACATTTTTAGAATCTGATCTCAGGTCAAAATGGGTTAAAAATGTGGGACCTCTACAAAAGGTTATATGATATGCCTTGCTGGTGTTGTGGTTACAGATGTGCTAATGATGTTTTACGTAGTGCCCTGATGGTACGGTATGTATATCTGAGACCACTACTCACTTGTCCGGCCTTCCAGGTACCTGGAGACGTAAGCGGCATTTGTTGGCACTCTGGATCTGGTCTTCTTTGACGCGGATTAGCCTCTGGAGAGCGAGACACCAGTCCTGGGCCACAGTGGTGTTCAGGTTCTATACGACACAGTCAAAAACACACACAGCAAGTAACGTTACATACACACATTTAATGTCCTTATACCTCAAAGAGTAATGCCTGATTTTATGCTTTGGGAGGGAGTTGTCACGCACCGGAAATCCACAAGATGGCGCATACTTTTATCTTAACACATTTTGGGCGGGAACCCCTTTTGGTGTTAGCATTATGTTATGCTTTAGCTATTGAAAAATAGCAGATCTACAAGCTCATAGCGCGCCACCGAGTGGCGCGCTACGAGCTTGTAGGTCTGCTATTTTTGAAAAATCGAAGAACCACTGACATAGAAACACAGCTTTTTCAGAAAACTGTCAGGATGTAGAAGACATTTTTAGAATCTGATCTCAGGTGAAAATGGGTTAAAGAAATTACGTTTTGTAACAACCTTCTTTAATGGCCTTATTGTGAGTCCACTGCTGTATATCATAATCTTTAATGATAGTCCTGGGTCCGTTTGCACAGCTCTCATATGTGTCAACCAATAGGAAGACAGAGGGAGGGAGCTGTGACGTCATGTGCGTCAATACATCATCATGGATGGAGTAGAGAGCTACACTGTTTCTTCAGGAACAGTATTTTCTAGTTCCACTGTATTTTCCTATGGATAAGTGTTGTGTGTAGACTAGAGAGCAAAATCTCCTTGATACGTACGTGTACAGTACACTGTACAGTAATGTACTTACGTTGGCAAGTGCAAAAATGCATACACAGTACGGTAATGTTACTGCAAAGAGTTACAACTTGGGAACACTTGGCATTCCCTTGGCACAGATACAAGCATGATAATTGTATTCACTGTCATAACATATATACCGTATACTCAATCCAGGTGCAGAGATGCTGTACTAAGCACTGACATTTTTATATATATGGCACCAGTACTGATATGCAAACTGTAGAAACTGTAGAATTATAAAGCTCACATAAACCACCCTGTAATACAGTAATAATGCAAGGCATTATTTCAAGTCATATTATGGTCGCAAAGCTCTCTGTCTACCGAGCAATCTTCCTTCCTACTCTCACCAATGGTCATGAAGTGTGGGTCATGACTGAAAGAATAAGGTCGCGAATACAAGCGGCCGAAACGAGACGGGTGGCTGGCATCTCCCTTAGAGATAGGGTGAGAAGTTCAGTCACACGAGAGAGACTCAGAGTAGAACCGCTGCTCCTTCGCCTGGAAAGGAGTCAGCTGAGGTGGTTCGGGCATCTGGTTAGGATGCCTCTCGGGCGCCTCCCTAGGGAGGTCCTCGAGGCACGTCCCACTGGGAGGAGACCCCGGGGCAGACCAAGGCCCCGGGGCCAAACTACCATAATCCATTACAGTGAAGCCCAACAGGATCAAAATACATTTTTCAAAGTCAATGTCCTCCTGACTGAGCCAACGGTATTTCCCCTTGTTTGTTTTGTGGAGAATTATAGTTACAACCACGTGGAGGGTGAAAATCAGCCTTTTGGAGCAAAGCCAGTATTGCAACTCTTAAGGACATTGTGCTCGTTAAAAGTAAGGCAATCAGGACAGCACCATTAGCAGGGCCGGATCTACCATATGGGCACTTTGGGCACGTGCCCAGGGGCCCTTGGGCACCAGGGGCCCCCTAAAAAACCTGACCATTAGCCACTTTAACTATTGCCCTATTTTGGGCATGTCATTATAGGCTATAAACAGCATTTAAAAGATGGAGAGAGCCTCGCCACTACAGGTGGTGCCCCGTCTTGAAGAAGAGCCTCTTTGGTGACTTCCTTTTACCCATGCAGGCCTGACCTCAAAATTTTAAAAAAAAATCTTCTAAATCCTCTAGTTTTCTGAAATAAATATTTTCACGATTTTTCAAAAATAGCAGACCTACAAGCTCGTAGCGCGCCACTCGGTGGCGCGCTACGAGCTTGTAGATCTGCTATTTTTCAATAGCTAAATTATAACAATGTTTAAAACACCAAAAGGGGTTATCGCCCAGAATGGACCTAGATGGTGTTATGTAGTAGTCATGGTGGTAATATGCATACTTTTGCTACGGTATGTACTGTGTCACGTTGGTATGTGGCAAGTAATTTATTTGTATTTTGAAGTTATTTGTCATATCTGCCGTGTGCAATTCTTGTTTAGGAAGGCAAACTGAAATGTATTTTCTGACAGCATCACCAAATGTCGGGCAGAAACTGTGACTAAATAATAATAAACTAGTTTAACCCATTTTGAGCGGGAACCCCTTTTGGTGGTTACATACATTGTATGTTATAATGTAGCTATTGAAAAATAGCAGATCTACAAGTTCGTAGCGCGCCACTAACTTGTAGGTCTGCTATTTTTGAAAAATCGTTAAAATGTTTTTTTTTCAATAGCTAAAGCATAACATAATGCTAACACCAAAAGTTCCCGCCCAAAATGGGTTAAAGGAGAATTCCATACTAAAAGGCTTTCTTACTTTTCTTTGTAGTCGTTACGTCCCCACCAAAGAGGTCCAGGTGTTATTTTGTGCAAAAGCTCCTTATTGGCTATTTCCCCTACCATAAGCCCTAAATGAATTGCATTGAATTGAATGGGGCTATGGGGTGTTGTGCTAATTCGCTTATTTCCATCGCTCAATTATTATTTTTTGTATATATCCTCTCTTCATAATGTAAATAATATCCCAAGCGGCACACTTTACTACTTATTTCGATGGAAATAAGCAAATTAGCACAACACCCCATAGCCCCATTCAATTCCCATTCCATTCAATGCAATTCATTGAGGGCTTATGGTAGGGGAAATAGCCAATAAGGAGTTTATGCACAAAAAAACACCTGGACCTCTTTGGTGGGGGGACGGAACGACTACAAAGAAAGGTAAGAAAGCCTTCTAGCATGGAATTCTCCTTTAAGCAGAGTCGGCTCAAAGTGAAACCTGAGGTTGAACGAGTGACATGTATACTGTACCTGGTAGGTTCCCTGCAGCGTTCCCACCAGAAGAGTGACCTCCTCCACCACGGAGAGGTCATGCTGGAGCTCCTGCAGCTCCTGGTAGAGCCGTGGCGGGCCCAGGATAGCTTTACCTTGAGAGGAGAGAGGACCAAAGGCATGCAAAGTCAATTTACAATTTACAATTCAGGCATTTTAACAAAAATAAATATAAAAATCACACCCGTGTGAAGTGAGTGGTGCAACTCCGTGTGGGGTGGGGGGAGTTCCAGACCCACAGGAACACACCCAGGGTGCCGGCCCGAAACGATTGAGAAATGACAGAGTTACCGTGTGGGGGTCCCTCTACTGTACCCTCTACTGTAATAATGAATTGCATTTTTATAGCGCTTTTCCAAGTGCTCAAAGCGCTTTACAATGGTTCATTCATTCATACATTGGGAGGTGAAGCGGCGAACAGTCGACGCCAGCGTCCTCACTTCTCACATCCACACACCAATGGTGGCGAGCTCACACCGACCGACTCATTGGAGGCAATGTAGGGTTCAGTGTCTTGCCCAAGGACACTTCGACCTGTGGACAGGAGGAGCCTGGATTCGAACCGCCGACCCAGGGATCATTGGACTGTACTGGCACACCCGAAATCACCATATATACAGTTAATATGTGTGTGTGTGTTTGTGTGTGTGTTAGGTTTGCGCACAGGTGGTGAAAAACAACCATGCTGTTTTCGTGCTCAGACACACGCAGCCACCCACACATAGCTCCGTAAGGGAGTGGTTGCACCACTCAAAAAAGAAAAGAAAAATCCACGTACGCCGTGGCTGGCTGGCTGGGTGCGTCTGAGCACGAAAACAGCATGGTTGTTTTTCACCACCTGTGCGCAACCTAACACACACACAAACACACACGCACATATTAACTGTGATTTCGGGTGTGCCAGTACAGTACAGTACAGTACAGTACAGTACAGTACAGTACAGTACAGTACAGTACAGTACAGTACAGTACAGTACAGGGACCCCCACACGGTAACTGTCATTTCTCAACCGTTTCGGAATCGGGCCGGCACCCTGGGTGCATTCCTGTGGGTCTGGAACTCCCCCCCCATCCCCCTTCCCCGGGGACCCCCACACAGAGTTGCACCACTTACTTCACACGGGTGTGATTTTTTTACTTATATGCTGCTGCATTGTCTGAAGGAAGCCAAACAAAAAGAAGTTTTACTCTTATGTACCTGTACACAAGACGTAACAATAAAGCACACACACACACACACACACACACACACACACACACACACACACACACACACACACACACACACACACACACACACACACACACACACACACACACACACACACACACACACACACACACACACACACACACAGCAATTGTATCAGGTATTTCTTATGCATCGAGGGAAGGTTTACTGCTTCGGTTTGTTATCTTCAGTACAGTATACTACAGCAATGCCCTGCTGACATAGCATTTGCATTCACGCAATAAATAAGGTATGGACATCAATAAATGTAGGATGGAGAAAAAAATGCACATTGTTCTGAAGTGCATACAGTATGAAATATGCATGACATATTTACGAGAACAAGACATAAAGGCACAATCGCTGCGTCTGAACTAACTTGACCTATTGGGAGTTGGGGAGAAAAACAAAACTTCTGGATCTGTAGAACTCCCGGTGGCGCCGCCAATAAAGACAGTTCAATGCCTGGGGGTGGATCGATCACTAATAAAGACAGTTCAATGCCTGGGGGTGGATCGATCACTAATAAAGACAGTTCAATGCCTGGGGGTGGATCGATCACTAATAAAGACAGTTCAATGCCTGCATGGGGGTGGATCGATCACTAATAAAGACAGTTCAATGCCTGGGGGTGGATCGATCACTAATAAAGACAGTTCAATGCCTGGGGGTGGATCGATCACTAATAAAGACAGTTCAATGCCTGGGGGTGGATCGATCACTAATAAAGACAGTTCAATGCCTGGGGGTGGATCGATCACTAATAAAGACAGTTCAATGCCTGGGGGTGGATCGATCACTAATAAAGACAGTTCAATGCCTGGGGGTGGATCGATCACTAATAAAGACAGTTCAATGCCTGGGGGTGGATCGATCACTAATAAAGACAGTTCAATGCCTGGGGGTGGATCGATCACTAATAAAGACAGTTCAATGCCTGGGGGTGGATCGATCACTAATAAAGACAGTTCAATGCCTGGGGGTGGATCGATCACTAATAAAGACAGTTCAATGCCTGGGGGTGGATCGATCACTAATAAAGACAGTTCAATGCCTGGGGGTGGATCGATCACTAATAAAGACAGTTCAATGCCTGGGGGTGGATCGATCACTAATAAAGACAGTTCAATGCCTGGGGGTGGATCGATCACTAATAAAGACAGTTCAATGCCTGGGGGTGGATCGATCACTAATAAAGACAGTTCAATGCCTGGGGGTGGATCGATCACTAATAAAGACAGTTCAATGCCTGGGGGTGGATCGATCACTAATAAAGACAGTTCAATGCCTGGGGGTGGATCGATCACTAATAAAGACAGTTCAATGCCTGGGGGTGGATCGATCACTAATAAAGACAGTTCAATGCCTGGGGGTGGATCGATCACTAATAAAGACAGTTCAATGCCTGGGGGTGGATCGATCACTAATAAAGACAGTTCAATGCCTGCATGGGGGTGGATCGATCACTAATAAAGACAGTTCAATGCCTGGGGGTGGATCGATCACTAATAAAGACAGTTCAATGCCTGGGGGTGGATCGATAATAAAGACAGTTCAATGCCTGGGGGTGGATCGATAATAAAGACAGTTCAATGCCTGGGGGTGGATCGATCACTAATAAAGACAGTTCAATGCCTGGGGGTGGATCGATCACTAATAAAGACAGTTCAATGCCTGGGGGTGGATCGATCACTAATAAAGACAGTTCAATGCCTGGGGGTGGATCGATCGCCATTTACTACGTTGAGTTGCAAAAGACTGCATTTATGAGCCCGAAAGAATAGAAAAATAATAATCCAAATGGAGAAACTGTTATGCGGGAGCCTTTTTTCGCTGGGCAAAACAAAAGGACAGCACTGCAGGTGTCTCATTAAATGTGAAATTCAGCATCGATTCAAAAGCATCACACAGCTTCTCTCTCCCTCTCCCGCCACCGGGAATCGATGGCGTCGTCTCCTCCTGTTTGCCGCTCTCTCCCCTGTCCTTCCACCTTGGTTTCACCTGGCCCCACGCCTGTCCCAGGCGGCAGCATGCAGCGCTCTGGGCTTTGTGAGCAACAGGGCCTATAATTACATCTTGCAGGTAGATTTTAGCTACAGCATCTTGAAGCCTTTCCGTCACCGCTGTCACTGCGGCCACGTAATCAAGTGGGCTACACGATGGTGTACGACGTGGTGGAGCTCGTCGGCTCGTAGGCTGGCTTAATGAAGCATGGCCCTGCTGATGTTTGTCTACACACCTGCGTGTGTGCACCCCCCCCAAACACGCGCACGCGCACACAGAGTGAAAGCAGACAAAGTCTAATGCTGAAAGTGGGAAAGAGACAGAGAAGAAAGGGATGTGGGCTCGTGTTTATCCTGTTAAAAGAGCTTCCTTCTAACCTTTTGGGGAAGGTTTAATGGGAAGCCCTGACACGGACGTCCACACACATCTGTCATCTGTGCCAGACAATCAATAGTAGAGATATCTGGATATATAAAGGGGGGGGGGGGGGGGGGGGGGGGGCTGTGTGCTATACAAGAACAATGGCTGTGTTCCCGTTCTCCCCCCATGGGGAGGGGGATTGCCTAGACTGCTGTTCAGGTTTTCCTGAGCCCCTCCTGGGAAGGGAAGGGGGGAGAGGGGGTCTTGCTGCCGGACGAGGCCCCGGAGGTGAATGTGCTGAGTTGTAATCCAGCGTAATCCCGTTGGTAAGGCAGGGATTGGCTTTCACACTTTTTTCTCCACAACGACACGGCTATTCGCACCAAACCGCTGGGCATGCACTGTTTGCTAGCTTGCAACGCTATATAGCTAGCGAGGAAGCACGCTGAGCCCAGAGGGACCCGCCAGCGGCTTCCCGGATCGCAGATGTCCTTGCTTTTACTTTCTCTTCATAAAAAAGCTAACACAACAGTGTTCTGTTTTTTCTTTTTACTTTTTTTTGTAAGTTAAGTTTTGTGTGTGTGTGTGTGTGTGTGTGTGTGTGTGTGTGTGTGTGTGTGTGTGTGTGTGTGTGTGTGTGTGTGTGTGTGTGTGTGTGTGTGTGTTACAGCTGCGCCCTCTGGTGGCGGGCGGGTGGTGTTACAGCGTGACACACAGACAGACAGACACACACATGTTCTGCTAGGTCTCATAGTTAGTGCTCACTGCGTTCGCAAATATCGTACTTTTGACTCCACTACATTATAGGAAGGGAAAAGGTACATTATGAATTAACCACTTCTTAAGGAATATTTCAAATAATAGCGAAAGTAGCTTTGCAGATATGCTATATTCAGTATAATTTATGTTTTTGTAATATGCAATATTTTTCAGCAAGAATGCAGTGCCTGCTGGCCTAGCAGTCTAAGCGCATACCACATATTGGCGCATGCCTGGGTTCGAGACTTCCTCCAGTCCCGATCCAACAACCTTTGCTGCGTGTCATTCCCAGTCTCGCTCTCCCTCTAAAATATATATATAAAATAAATCACACCTGTGTGAAGTAAGTGGTGCAACTCCATGTGGGGGTTCCCAGGGTGCCGGCCCGATTCCGGCGAGCCGCCCCGCGTCCAAAACGGTTGAGAAATGACAGAGTTACAGTGTGGGGGGTACCTCTACTGAAATCACCATATATACAGTTAATATGTGCGTGTGTTAGGTTGCGCACAGGTGGTGAAAAACAACCATGCTGTTTTCGTGCTCAGACATACGCAGGCAGGCAGCCACCCACCCACCCAGAGAGAGAGAGAGAGAGAGAGAGAGAGAGAGAGAGAGAGAGAGAGAGTAGAGAGTCGAGACCTGCATTTCCCAAAGGAAAAGGGTCTTCGTCGATATAACGGAGGGCACCAGGGCCTGCAGGAGATGAGCTCAGCCAATCGAATCATCTCAAATGTGGTACACGCAGACACACAAAGCTGGGCATAGGAGGAGCTAACGCCCCTCAAAAAGTAAAGACCAGGCACCCCAAGGCACGCACGTTGCGCCAAACAACTATAAGGTTCAATGCGAGTGATATAGAATAGAAGAAGCACCTGGAATGATCCTTCCATACCCACCAGTGCCACCACAGCCAAGTCGTGAGTGAGTACCAGACATAGTTACTGAAAGCAGTGATTGCGAACGCAGTGATTGCGAACGCAGTGAGCATTTACTATGAGACCCAGCAGATCATGTCTGTCTGTCTGTCTGTCTGTGTGTGTCACGCTGTAACACCACCCGCCCGCCACCAGAGGGCGCAGCTGTATCACACACAAAAACACACACATGCACGCACACACGCACGCACGCACACACACACACACACACACACAAACAACTTAACTTAATAATAAAAAACTTAACTTAAAAAAAATTTACTTAAAAAAAAAACTTCAAAAGAAAAAACTTAAAAAAAATCTTAAAGAATCTTAAAAAAAAAAACTTAATGAAAAAACGTAACTTAAAAAAACGTAACTTAAAAAAAATCTTAAAAAAAAAGGTAATGAAAATACTTAACTTAAAAAAACATATTACAAAATATTAAAAAAATAAAAATAAATAAAAAAACAACCTTAAAGTACGTAATTTATTCTAATTGTTATTGCAATTTACGAGCTGCGTTCGCTTCCCGCGTTTGCGCGCCTTACTTGTACCAATGAATGATAAAGGCGTGTTGGTCCATTGGTGCGTGTGTGTGCAGTGTTGCGCACCGAAAAGAGTCGTTCTACACAGTACAAGCTCACAACACGTACTGCAAACCGTTGTGAGCTTGTAGTTTTCACCTGCGTGCAACAAAGTATAATGAGGCTACGGGCTATGAGGGAGATAACTTAATCCACTGAGAGCCCAAGCACTCTCTTCCCTCAGACAGCGTAGCTGCTCACATTGCATGATGCGTGTATCGCTCTGAAGAAGAAGCGCCCCCCACCCTGGCACGTTTATCAGGGGGGGGGATCTCATCAAGGTTCTGTATACATGGGAGTTTTATGAGGGGTGGGATAAGAAGTGGTGTTTCAACCACCTGATCCCCATCTAGCTCGTTGCTGGCTCGGCTCCCTCTAATTGGTGGAGCCGTCAAGGATGGGAATAATCTCTGCAGATTGATGACTCCGCTCTAGATGTGTTTGTGGTCTATCAGACAGGGAAATGAGACTGTTGTGGTATGATGCAGCACGCAGGCCTCTCCACCACTTCTACAATCTCACACACACTCACGCGCACACAGTCCATTTCCCCCCCAATAAGATAAAACAGCCCCAGGCAGGTGAGAGCGAGTGCCTGTCATCACTATTCTCTTCACAAACACACCCTCCATCAGAGTGACAGACGGGCGGCCACGGCTGTGTCTACAGCCCAGCCTTCAGCCGGGGACGACACCGCGGAGCAGAAACAGATTAGCCTTCGCCGAGTCAGGAAGGACCAGAAGTCAGTCCGAGTAATGAGATTAACAAGACTAGGGAGACGACACGTGTGTGTAGGGTATACTGGATGAATTGTAGTTTTTCTTGCATGCGTTAGGTCTTTAGAGCCATTAACCCATTCTGGGCGGGAACCCCTTTTGGTGTTTTAACTAAGCGTTATGTTATACTTTAGCTATTGAAAAATAGCAGATCTACAAACTCATAGCTATGAACTTGTAGGTCTGCTATTTTAGAAAAATCGTGAAAGTGTGCCTGAAATCTTTGAATATATATTTTCAGTTTTTAACTATATTTCCAGATGGGGGTCGGCGGCATATTGCATATAATCTTTGGGGTCCTTGACATGAAATATTGAGAACCACTGATACAGAAACATGACGTTTTTCAGGAAAAAAAATACATTTAAAAAAAAAAAAAAAATTAATTTCGACGTCAGGCCTAAATGGGTTAAGCGGCACATGACCCGGGTCGATATTTTTTGCTAGGGAATAATGGAATGGAGGAGCCTGAGCTGCCACTGTATCTACTGTATCTACTGTATCTACTGTATCTACTGTATCTACTGTATCTACTGTATCTACTGTATCTACTGTATCTACTGTATCTACTGTATCTACTGTATCTACTGTATCTACTGTATCTACTGTATCTACTGTATCTACACACATGGAGGAGCCTCCGCTGCCACTGTATCTACACACATGGAGGAGCCTCCGCTGCCACTGTATCTACACACATGGAGGAGCCTCCGCTGCCACTGTATCTACACACATGGAGGAGCCACTGTATCTACACACATGGAGGAGCTGCCACTGTATCTACACACATGGAGGAGCCTGAGCTGCCACTGTATCTACACACATGGAGGAGCCTCCGCTGCCACTGTATCTACACACATGGAGGAGCCTGAGCTGCCACTGTATCTACACACATGGAGGAGCCACTGTATCTACACACATGGAGGAGCCTGAGCTGCCACTGTATCTACACACATGGAGGAGCGCTGCCACTGTATCTACACACATGGAGGAGCTGCCACTGTATCTACACACATGGAGGAGCTGCCACTGTATCTACACACATGGAGGAGCTGCCACTGTATCTACACACATGGAGGAGCTGCCACTGTATCTACACACATGGAGCTGCCACTGTATCTACACACATGGAGGAGCCTGAGCTGCCACTGTATCTACACACATGGAGCTGCCACTGTATCTACACACATGGAGGAGCCTGAGCTGCCACTGTATCTACACACATGGAGGAGCTGCCACTGTATCTACACACATGGAGGAGCTGCCACTGTATCTACACACATGGAACACAAGGAGGAGCTGCCACTGTATCTACACACATGGAACACAAGGAGGAGCTGCCACTGTATCTACACACATGGAACACACTGGAGGAGCGCTGCCACTGTATCTACACACATGGAGCAGAAACAGATTAGCCTTCGCTGAGTCAGAAAGGACCAGAAGTCAGTCCGAGTAATGAGATTAACAAGACTAGGGAGACGACACGTGTGTGTAGGGTATACTGGATGAATTGTAGTTTTTCTTGCATGCGTTAGGTCTTTAGAGCCATTAACCCATTCTGGGCGGGAACCCCTTTTGGTGTTTTAACTAAGCGTTATGTTATACTTTAGCTATTGAAAAATAGCAGATCTACAAACTCATAGCTATGAACTTGTAGGTCTGCTATTTTAGAAAAATCGTGAAAGTGTGCCTGAAATCTTTGAATATATATTTTCAGTTTTTAACTATATTTCCAGATGGGGGTCGGCGGCATATTGCATATAATCTTTGGGGTCCTTGACATGAAATATTGAGAACCACTGATACAGAAACATGACGTTTTTCAGGAAAAAAAATACATTTAAAAAAAAAAAAAAAATTAATTTCGACGTCAGGCCTAAATGGGTTAAGCGGCACATGACCCGGGTCGATATTTTTTGCTAGGGAATAATGGAATGGAGGAGCCTGAGCTGCCACTGTATCTACTGTATCTACTGTATCTACTGTATCTACACACATGGAGGAGCTGCCACTGTATCTACTGTATCTACTGTATCTACTGTATCTACTGTATCTACTGTATCTACTGTATCTACACACATGGAGGAGCCTCCGCTGCCACTGTATCTACACACATGGAGGAGCCTCCGCTGCCACTGTATCTACACACATGGAGGAGCCACTGTATCTACACACATGGAGGAGCTGCCACTGTATCTACACACATGGAGGAGCCTGAGCTGCCACTGTATCTACACACATGGAGGAGCCTGAGCTGCCACTGTATCTACACACATGGAGGAGCCTGAGCTGCCACTGTATCTACACACATGGAGGAGCCACTGTATCTACACACATGGAGGAGCCTCCGCTGCCACTGTATCTACACACATGGAGGAGCCACTGTATCTACACACATGGAGGAGCTGCCACTGTATCTACACACATGGAGGAGCCTGAGCTGCCACTGTATCTACACACATGGAGGAGCCTGAGCTGCCACTGTATCTACACACATGGAGGAGCCACTGTATCTACACACATGGAGGAGCCTCCGCTGCCACTGTATCTACACACATGGAGGAGCCTGAGCTGCCACTGTATCTACACACATGGAGGAGCCACTGTATCTACACACATGGAGGAGCCTCCGCTGCCACTGTATCTACACACATGGAGGAGCCACTGTATCTACACACATGGAGGAGCTGCCACTGTATCTACACACATGGAGGAGCCTGAGCTGCCACTGTATCTACACACATGGAGGAGCCTCCGCTGCCACTGTATCTACACACATGGAGGAGCCTGAGCTGCCACTGTATCTACACACATGGAGGAGCCACTGTATCTACACACATGGAGGAGCCTGAGCTGCCACTGTATCTACACACATGGAGGAGCTGCCACTGTATCTACACACATGGAGGAGCCTCCGCTGCCACTGTATCTACACACATGGAGGAGCCTCCGCTGCCACTGTATCTACACACATGGAGGAGCCTCCGCTGCCACTGTATCTACACACATGGAGGAGCCACTGTATCTACACACATGGAGGAGCTGCCACTGTATCTACACACATGGAGGAGCCTGAGCTGCCACTGTATCTACACACATGGAGGAGCCTCCGCTGCCACTGTATCTACACACATGGAGGAGCCTGAGCTGCCACTGTATCTACACACATGGAGGAGCCACTGTATCTACACACATGGAGGAGCCTGAGCTGCCACTGTATCTACACACATGGAGGAGCGCTGCCACTGTATCTACACACATGGAGGAGCTGCCACTGTATCTACACACATGGAGGAGCCTCCGCTGCCACTGTATCTACACACATGGAGGAGCCACTGTATCTACACACATGGAGGAGCTGCCACTGTATCTACACACATGGAGGAGCCTGAGCTGCCACTGTATCTACACACATGGAGGAGCCTCCGCTGCCACTGTATCTACACACATGGAGGAGCCTGAGCTGCCACTGTATCTACACACATGGAGGAGCCACTGTATCTACACACATGGAGGAGCCTGAGCTGCCACTGTATCTACACACATGGAGGAGCTGCCACTGTATCTACACACATGGAGGAGCCTCCGCTGCCACTGTATCTACACACATGGAGGAGCCTCCGCTGCCACTGTATCTACACACATGGAGGAGCCTCCGCTGCCACTGTATCTACACACATGGAGGAGCCACTGTATCTACACACATGGAGGAGCTGCCACTGTATCTACACACATGGAGGAGCCTGAGCTGCCACTGTATCTACACACATGGAGGAGCCTCCGCTGCCACTGTATCTACACACATGGAGGAGCCTGAGCTGCCACTGTATCTACACACATGGAGGAGCCACTGTATCTACACACATGGAGGAGCCTGAGCTGCCACTGTATCTACACACATGGAGGAGCGCTGCCACTGTATCTACACACATGGAGGAGCTGCCACTGTATCTACACACATGGAGGAGCTGCCACTGTATCTACACACATGGAGGAGCTGCCACTGTATCTACACACATGGAGGAGCTGCCACTGTATCTACACACATGGAGGAGCTGCCACTGTATCTACACACATGGAGGAGCTGCCACTGTATCTACACACATGGAGCTGCCACTGTATCTACACACATGGAGGAGCCTGAGCTGCCACTGTATCTACACACATGGAGGAGCCACTGTATCTACACACATGGAGGAGCCTGAGCTGCCACTGTATCTACACACATGGAGGAGCTGCCACTGTATCTACACACATGGAGCTGCCACTGTATCTACACACATGGAGGAGCCTGAGCTGCCACTGTATCTACACACATGGAGGAGCTGCCACTGTATCTACACACATGGAGGAGCTGCCACTGTATCTACACACATGGAACACAAGGAGGAGCTGCCACTGTATCTACACACATGGAACACAAGGAGGAGCTGCCACTGTATCTACACACATGGAACACACTGGAGGAGCGCTGCCACTGTATCTACACACATGGAACACAAGGAGGAGCTGCCACTGTATCTACACACATGGAACACAAGGAGGAGCTGCCACTGTATCTACACACATGGAACACACTGGAGGAGCGCTGCCACTGTATCTACACACATGGAGGAGCCTGAGCTGCCACTGTATCTACACACATGGAGGAGCTGCCACTGTATCTACACACATGGAGGAGCGCTGCCACTGTATCTACACACATGGAGGAGCCTGAGCTGCCACTGTATCTACACACATGGAGGAGCGCTGCCACTGTATCTACACACATGGAGGAGCTGCCACTGTATCTACACACATGGAGGAGCCTGAGCTGCCACTGTATCTACACACATGGAGGAGCTGCCACTGTATCTACACACATGGAGGAGCGCTGCCACTGTATCTACACACATGGAGGAGCGCTGCCACTGTATCTACACACATGGAGGAGCGCTGCCACTGTATCTACACACATGGAACACAGAGGAGCGCTGCCACTGTATCTACACACATGGAGGAGCTGCCACTGTATCTACACACATGGAGGAGCTGCCACTGTATCTACACACATGGAGGAGCGCTGCCACTGTATCTACACACATGGAGGAGCGCTGCCACTGTATCTACACACATGGAACACAGAGGAGCGCTGCCACTGTATCTACACACATGGAGGAGCTGCCACTGTATCTACACACATGGAACACAGAGGAGCGCTGCCACTGTATCTACACACATGGAGGAGCTGCCACTGTATCTACACACATGGAACACAGAGGAGCGCTGCCACTGTATCTACACACATGGAGGAGCTGCCACTGTATCAACACATGGAACACAGAGGAGCGCTGCCACTGTATCTACACACATGGAGGAGCTGCCACTGTATCAACACATGGAACACAGAGGAGCGCTGCCACTGTATCTACACACATGGAACACACCAGTGAACGGAGGAGCGCTGCCACTGTATCTACACACATGGAACACAGAGGAGCGCTGCCACTGTATCTACACACATGGAACACAGAGGAGCGCTGCCACTGTATCTACACACATGGAACACAGAGGAGCGCTGCCACTGTATCTACACACATGGAACACACCAGTGAATAGAGGAGCCTGAGCTGCCACTGTATCTACACACATGGAACACACCAGTGAACGGAGGAGCGCTGCCACTGTATCTACGCCAGTGTTGTTCAAGTTACTTTTAAAAGGTAATTAGTTATAGTTAACAAATTACTTTGCTAGTTGCTAAATTATGAAAGTAACTAGTTACTAGTTACTTTACTTTATATAAAAAAATAAAGTTTAAAAAAAAATATATATATACAAGATTTTCCAATTCAGACACATTGTTTTCAAGGAAAAGATATTCCCTAATGTCACTGGTCCAGTTGTGGTTTGTTTTAAGCTCTACTCTAAAAAACAGGAATAGAACACTTATGCCAATGGTACAATATCCTAAAATCACAGACAATATCCAGTCTAATGATATGAATATAATACTGATGCCCTGCCCATGCACAGACAGGCCTAAAGTAATTACCCTATGACAGACTCCGCACTGGCAGGAGAAGGAGACGGTTCTTTTGGATTACATTACGTAACGTGGGTATAACTACTAACTCACCCATTGAAAACACAGGAACTATAATGGATTACATTACGTAACGTGGGTAACTACTAACTCACCCATTGAAAACACAGGAACTATAATGGATTACATTACGTAACGTGGGTAACTACTAACTCACCCACTGAAAACACAGTAACTATAATGGATTACATTACGTAACGTGGGTATAACTACTAACTCACCCATTGAAAACACAGTAACTATAATGGCGTGACTGAATGGGAAAATGTAAAGAGTTACGTTACAAGTTACAGCAAAAAGTAGTTTCGTTATGTAAAGTAACTTAAAGTAAGGGCGTTAGTTCCAACACTGAGATCTACACACATGGACCACAACACTGAGAAGACACCAACACTGAGATCTACACACATGGAACACAACACTGAGAAGACACCAACACTGAGATCTACACACATGGAACACAACACTGAGAAGACACCAACACTGAGATCTACACACATAGAACACAACACTGAGCAGACACCAACACTGAGCAGACACCAACACTGAGCAGACACCAACACTGAGCAGACACCAACACTGAGCAGACACCAACACTGAGCAGACACCAACACTGAGCAGACACCAACACTGAGCAGACACCAACACTGAGCAGACACCAACACTGAGCAGACACCAACACTGAGCAGACACCAACACTGAGCAGACACCAACACTGAGCAGACACCAACACTGAGCAGACACCAACACTGAGCAGACACCAACACTGAGCAGACACCAACACTGAGCAGACACCAACACTGAGCAGACACCAACACTGAGCAGACACCAACACTGAGCAGACACCAACACTGAGCAGACACCAACACTGAGCAGACACCAACACTGAGCAGACACCAACACTGAGCAGACACCAACACTGAGCAGACACCAACACTGAGCAGACACCAACACTGAGCAGACACCAACACTGAGCAGACACCAACACTGAGCAGACACCAACACTGAGCAGACACCAACACTGAGATCTACACACATGGACCACAACACTGAGCAGACACCAACACTGAGCAGACACCAACACTGAGCAGACACCAACACTGAGCAGACACCAACACTGAGCAGACACCAACACTGAGCAGACACCAACACTGAGCAGACACCAACACTGAGCAGACACCAACACTGAGCAGACACCAACACTGAGCAGACACCAACACTGAGCAGACACCAACACTGAGCAGACACCAACACTGAGCAGACACCAACACTGAGCAGACACCAACACTGAGCAGACACCAACACTGAGCAGACACCAACACTGAGCAGACACCAACACTGAGCAGACACCAACACTGAGCAGACACCAACACTGAGCAGACACCAACACTGAGCAGACACCAACACTGAGCAGACACCAACACTGAGCAGACACCAACACTGCACTGCATGTACAAAACCAAACAGAACTTCTATTTTTAGGGCACAACAACAGGATGTGATGAGTGCAAGATGAGATGTATGTGGCATCACCATATTTCATCAATTATATTAATTCCAACCCCCCCCCCCCCCCCCCCCCCACCCCTCCAATCCCCCCTAAAAAGTAGTGAAAATAGCAGATCTACAAGCTTACAATGCGGGCCGAAGCAGCGCGTTGTAAGCTTGTAGCTATTTTCACTAGTTTGCCCCCCCCCCCCCCCCAAAAAAAAAAAAGAAACCTGTCTAATGTCTCTTTTGGGTTGCTGAGCTACAAGGTTTGAGGATAAACACTGAAGTATACCTGCAGCAGAAGCAGACCTCTTGTTGGCTCCTCCGCCCGGCTGGTAGAGAGTGTCCTTGCTCTGGGAGGAGCCCTCCTGTCCCACCTCCACTACCTGCACCTGCTGCAAGGGGGCGCTCCACTTCATGGTGTACTTGGGGCCTACGGGGACCAGGCTGCTGATGTCAGGGGGCCCCCTGGTGGACAGACAGGTGGACAAAAGCAGTGGTCAACCATCTAATAACAACAAGCCCTTGTCTGACTGACAATGTTCTGTCCATTCATTCTTACTCTAAAAAATACATTTTAAAATATATATTTATACGTTTTTTTAGTGATAACTTTGCTCTTTTGTCATTTAATTATATGTAATTTCATTCTATCTGTCAAACATCAACAGTCAACAGCTAATTGTTTTAACCCATTTTGACCTGAGATCAGATTCTAAAAATGTCTTCTACATCCTGACAGTTTTCTGAAAAAGCTATGTTTCTATGTCAGTCGTTCTTCGATTTTTCAAAAATGGCAGACCTACAAGCTCGTTGCGCGCCACTCGGTGGCGCGCTAGGAGCTTGTAGATCTGCTATTTTTCAAGAGCTGAAGCATAACATAATGCTAACACCAAAAAGGGTTCCTGCCCAAAATGGGTTAAGGCATTAATTGACTAAAAATGTAAGAGTAGTAATTAGTAAATGGACGTAATAATAAGGGGGAGGTACCGTAGGAGGTATATAGGAAACCAAATACGCTCCCAAACTATCTCCTGCAAACAGATGAGTCCCTGCACTCCCAATAGGAGGAGAAACTGTGAAATTCTTTGAAATGTCACCAGGAAAGCTTTTTGGGGAGCAGGAATTAGAATTAGATGAGCCATCCATGTACAGTGCATCACCAATTTGTAACAGCGCATGTGAGCAGTTCATTGCTATTCATGTATTCCTGTAATCAGACACGCCAATTGTGATCGGTTTTGTCAAATCACAGAGGGCAGACAAAGTCACATTTGGAACACTCAAGTTTGGACAAGACAAGGAGTGATGATTAACCCATTTTGGACGGGAACCCCTTTTGGTGTTTTAAGCGTTACGTTATACTTTAGCTATTTTTGAAAAATCGTGAAAATGTGCCTCAAATCTTTGAATATATATTCTTTCGGAGTTTCAGTTTTTTAACTAAAATCTTTGTTTCTGGGGGTGGGTCCCTGGAACAACATATTTTCAGATGGGGGGGTCGGCGGCATATTTCATATAATGTTTGGGGTCCTTGACATGAAATATTGAGAACCACTGATATAGAAACATGAGGTTTTACAGAAAAAATAAATTTTAAAAAGACATTTTTTAAATTTCGACGTCAGGCCTAAATGGGTTAACCCATTCAGGCCTGACGTCGAAATTTAAAAAAAAAAGTTTTGTAAATCATGACAATTTTCGGAAAGATTTGAGGCACATTTTAACGATTTTTCAAAAATAGCAGACCTACAAGTTCATAGCGCGCCACTCGGTGGCGCGCTATGAGCTTGTAGATCTGCTATTTTTCAATAGCTAAATTATAACAATGTTTAAAACACCAAAACGGGTTCCCACCCCAAAATGGGTTAATGGTTAATGTGGTTAAACGCTAACGTGACATGGATGCGTTCCAGGTCTCAATGGGTTAAAGTAGAGCTTTGGGCGACAGTCCTCCAACAGGAGCTTTTCTGCGAAGTAGAAAACAAGAAAATCTCTCACACCTTCTCTGGTAGAAAGATGAAAGACACTTCAGTCACAGAGGATGAATTGGAAAAAGGAAGCAGGAATATATTCTATGTCAGTAATCTAGGACTCATGTTTCTACCGTTTGTATAAAGCTGACACAACTTCTGCAAACCTCCCCGATAGTGCCCCAAACTTGCAAGTACAGTAGCTAGTTCTCATTGCTATGATGTTTGCCAAAAAGCAAAGTTCTTTGTTTACCCAGGGTAAGTGGACAAGTAAGACGCGCGAACGCGGGAAGCGAACGCAGCTCGTAAATTGCAAAAACAATTAGAATAAATTACGTAATTTTTTAAGGTTTTTTTTAAGTTCTCTTTTTTTGTTTTTTAAGATTTTTTTTTAAGTTAAGTTTTTTTTTAAGTTAATTTTTTTTTAAGTTTTTCCTTTTAAAGTTTTTCCTTTTGAAGTTTTTTTTTTAAGTTAAGTTTTTTTTTAAGTTAAGTTTTTTTTAAGTTAAGTTTTGTGTGTGTGTGTGTGCATGCGTGCGTGCGTGTGTGCGTGTGTGTGCGTGCATGTGTGTGTGTGTTTTTGTGTGTGATACAGCTGCGCCCTCTGGTGGTGGGTGGGTGGTGTTACAGCGTGACAGACACACAGACAGTCATGATCTGCTGGGTCTCATAGTAAATGCTCACTGCGTTCGCAACTAAGCTCGAGATGCTTGTTTACAGCCACGCCCTGCTCATAGAACATTTCATGGTAGGGGTTCAATGCCTTGCTCAAGGGCACTTCAGCGGTGGTAATTTTAACGTGCCGGTCCGGGGATTCGAACTGGCGACCTTCCGGTATCAAGACCGCTCCGCAAACCGTTCGGCCACCGCTGCCACAAAACATCATGGCAAAACCCAGAACTTCATGTTAGGGCCTATAGTGGCGATTCTGCACGTTACAGTAGAGCCTATAGTAATGATTTCTCATGTCAGTTACAGCATAGTGGTGAATTCTCCTCCGTATGCAGCCTGCATAGTGGTGAATTCTCCTCCGTATGCAGCCTGCATAGTGGTGAATTCTCCTCCGTATGCAGCCTGCATAGTGGTGAATTCTCCTCCGTATGCAGCCTGCATAGTGGTGAATTCTCCTCCGTATGCAGCCTGCATAGTGGTGAATTCTCCTCCGTATGCAGCCTGCATAGTGGTGAATTCTCCTCCGTATGCAGCCTGCATAGTGGTGAATTCTCCTCCGTATGCAGCCTGCATAGTGGTGAATTCTCCTCCGTATGCAGCCTGCATAGTGGTGAATTCTCCTCCGTATGCAGCCTGCATAGTGGTGAATTCTCCTCCGTATGCAGCCTACAGTAGAAGGCTTCACGCTGAAACCTCACGTTATTGTAGTATTAGCAAAACCAATTTTAACCCATTTTGGGCGGGAACCCCTTTTGGTGTTTTAAACATTATGGTATAATTTAGCTATTGGAAAATAGCAGATCTACAAGCTCATAGCGCGCCACAGAGTGGCGTGCTACGAGCTTGTAGGTCTGCTATTTTCTTTTTATCTTGAAAATGTGTCTCAAATCTTTGAATATATATTCTTTCAGAGTGAACGTTTTAAACTCAAATCTTTGCTTCCGAGAGGTTCCTGGAACAACATATTTTCAGATGGGGGGGGGGGGGGGGGTGTCGGTGGCCAATTACATATCATGTTGGGGGTCCTTGACATGAAATATTGAGCACCACTGATACAGAAACATGAGGTTTTTCAGAAAACTATCACCATTTAGAAGACATTTTTTTTAATTTCGACGTCAGGCCTAAATGGGTTAAGAGCAGGGGATAGCTTCAGCTGTTAGCTCGTTAGATACACCGGCGGGACTCACTTGACATTTATGTTGGCACAGACGAGCACGTCGTCAAAGAGGAAGACCTTTCTCTCCTTGGACTTCAGGACTTGGCCTCGCTCACCGTACACCGTCTCAATCAGCGTCTCACAAAGCACCAGTGACCCCTGCTCCGAGCTCAGTTGCTAAAAAAAGAAAAAGGGACACAGCAATCAGATCAGAGCCCGAGGATGACAGACATCACAAAAGGGGGCCAATCCTCCAGAGTCCAGTGGCTGGAGGACACAGGAGGACAGAGTTCGGGCCAATCCTCCAGAGTCCAGTGGCTGGAGGACACAGGAGGACAGAGTTCGGGCCCGGCGGAGTGGCTGTCTCACTTGGGGATTTGCAGCACATCCAGGGCGGTGAAGGTCATTTGACAAATGTGCACGTATGTGCAGACGCACGTACACACACACACACACACAGTCACACACAGTCACACACAGACACACACACACACACACACACACACACACACACACACACACACACACACACACACACACACACACACACACACACAGGCTGCACAAAGACTCCAATAACAGATGCAACCTACGTTACCGCATGTTGACAGACGTTCCAATTACCCATTATGTTCGGGGAGAAGAAATAACAGAAAAGTCCCTTTTATCACTTTGGTTTCGGTCTGCTTTGTATCTGCCCTAAATTGATTTTATGCATTGTACAACAATCTCCGAAGCCCAGATTCATCAAAAATGTTCAGTGTAGCCAAAGTCACAGACATCAAGGGAAATCCACACAGGCGACTCCTCGCATCCCAGAGACCAATTTGGTCATCGTTTTGAT
>NC_136790.1:3260837-3273337 GCF_951216825.1 Electrona antarctica | reverse complement strand
GTTGGAACTTGTGTACAAGCTTTCTTGGAAAGGTACCCTCTAGCTCAGTACTTCCAAATAACTCGGGACCCATTTGCGATTTTCATTTCCTACAATTACCGCCGGTTATTTCAAATTATTATTGAAAATAAAAATAATAATGAGCAAAGGAGCGAGAAAACAAGAATTTCATATGCGACGGGGAAAAGACGAAGTAGATCTGCTATTTTTGCTAGTTTGGGTCCCGGGGAGACTTCAAATTCTCATTTCCCCATCTGGAGCTGAAAAGTAGCCTGAGATGGCTAAGTATCTCATCTCTCAGTGTGTCTGGTCTTCAAGGCTCTAGTTGCCCCCCCGCTACCAAGCACTCCTATCACTGTTGTTGATAACAACTATTTTGCTCTTTCCTTCCCTCTGGCTCACATGGTAAAGTCTGCATCGCTGCATGCCTGACTGGCATCTCACAGAGGATGTCTTCCCGTAACCCATTCTGACCTGAGATCAGATTCTAAAAAAAATGTCTTCTACATCCTGACGGTTTTCTGAAAAAGCTATGTTTCTATGTCGGTCGTTTCTTCAAAAATAGCAGACCTACAAGCTCGTAGCGCGCCACTCGGTGGCGCGCTATGAGCTTGTAGATCTGCTATTTTTCAATAGCTAAAGCATAACATAATGCTATAACACCAAAAGGGGTTCCCGCCCCAAAATGGGATAAGCTCGATGCAGATTGCAGAAAACAACCCGAGATGTTCTTCCCCTGAAAAGCCCCTCTGCCCCTGCAGGATCTTTCCAAATTCGCAGCGATCACTTGATCCTGTAGGCTTACACTTATCTTACAAAACAACATCCGAAGGATCAGAACGTTCCTCGCTAAGGATATCCTCCAGGCCTGACTACTACCGTGGAAGGTTATATTAAGTGGCTGTTACACACCAACATGCTCCCTGAAGCCCTTACAATAGTGGCATAGCTAGACTGTCAGAGGCCCAGGGCTGAAACAATCTCAAGGGGCACTTGAAAAAACAAATTAATGATAGCCGATTAATTATCGTAGGCAAAAAAACTGACAGTTATTGAGTCAAGCAAAGCCACAAAACAAGCTTATTCTGAAGGACACAATAGAAAGCAGGTTGCCAGTCACAATACAGTAGACAAAACCAAGGACAGCACACATAAATGGTAAATGGTGCATTTATATAGCGCCTTTATCCAAGGCGCTTTACATAGATTGTGCATTACATTCACCCATTCACACACACATTCATACACCGATGGCGGCAGAAACCATGCAAGGCACCAACCAGCACATCGGGAGCAATTTGGGGTTCAGTGTCTTGCTCAAGGACACTTCGACAGTAACTCTGGGGGAGCCCTGAGCCACCGCCGCCACACATCACACATCATGTACGTGCATCGATTAGCGATTGGTCCAGCCCCACCGCTGATGGACATCATGGGACAATGACTGTGTGAAGTGACCCAGCACTGCATGCCTCGGGTGGACAATGACTGTGTGAAGTGACCCAGCACCGCATGCCTCGGGTGGACAATGACTGTGTGAAGTGACCCAGCACTGCATGCCTCGGGTGGACAATGACTGTGTGAAGTGACCCAGCACCGCATGCCTCGGGTGGACAATGACTGTGTGAAGTGACCCAGCACTGCATGCCTCGGGTGGACAATGACTGTGTGAAGTGACCCAGCACCGCATGCCTCGGGTGGCACAGTGCTAAAAGTCTGAGTCTGGGCTTTTGTCGTATGAAATGTAAATCTGACTTGACTTGACTTAACCCATTTTGGGCGGGAACCCCTTTTGGTGTTAGCATTATGTTATGCTTTAGCTATTGAAAAATAGCAGATCTACAAGCTCATAGCGCGCCACCGAGTGGTGCGCTACGAGCTTGTAGGTCTGCTATTTTTGAAAAATCGTGAAAATATTTATTTCAGAAAACTGGAGGATTTAGAAATTTCGAGGTCAGGCCTAAATGGGTTAAAGTGCCTGCCCCCCACCGTGGAGGCTGGGGGTTCCAATCCCCCGGGGTGCATCCGGGGCTTTTGAGCACCTATACTGAGGAGGATCTTTGTCATCGCCTCTCAGCAAGGCATTGTAGGACGGAAGCAATCCTTACTTGCAGTAAGGTAGACAAAGAGGGTAATAATTGCCTACTGTAAAGTTATAAAAAAAACAAAAATCACACTTGTGTGAAGTGCAGGGCGTTCCTTATACATCATCATACATCACATTCCGTGCTCATACGCACAAACACACACAGCTGTGCATAGCAGGGGCTAGCACCCCTCGAAAAATAATTAAACTTAGCATGTTGTTTAGATCGATGCTTACGTTTGATGTTTACCCGGTATCATATAGTTTGTCAACCCTGAGGAAGACTATTCTGCTGAAACGTTGGTATTTTAATAAATAAATAAACCTTTTTTTTTTGCATCATAGCTACGAGTTGTGCGGCTTCATCCTTATTCCCATCCTGTTGTTTTGACTAGATTTAATGTGAAATAGTCTGATTTCAAACAAAAATGGCTCTAGATGAAAGCACAATGCTAAATGCCTAAATTGTATTTGCAATTTGTTAGTGTAGCAGAGTGGCTCAGAGCCTCAGCCTGATGGTGGCGCTATAGTGTAGCAGAGTGGCTCAGAGCCTCAGCCTGATGGTGGCGCTATAGTGTAGCAGAGTGGCTCAGAGCCTCAGCCTGATGGTGGTGCTATAGTGTAGCAGAGTGGCTCAGAGCCTCTGCCTGATGGTGGCGCTATAGTGTAGCAGAGTGGCTCAGAGCCTCAGCCTGATGGTGGCGCTATAGTGTAGCAGAGTGGCTCAGAGCCTCAGCCTGATGGTGGCGCTATAGTGTAGCAGAGTGGCTCAGAGCCTCAGCCTGATGGTGGCGCTATAGTGTAGCAGAGTGGCTCAGAGCCTCAGCCTGATGGTGGCGCTATAGTGTAGCAGAGTGGCTCAGAGCCTCTGCCTGATGGTGGCGCTATAGTGTAGCAGAGTGGCTCAGAGCCTCTGCCTGATGGTGGCGCTATAGTGTAGCAGAGTGGCTCAGAGCCTCAGCCTGATGGTGGCGCTATAGTGTAGCAGAGTGGCTCAGAGCCTGATGGTGGCGCTATAGTGTAGCAGAGTGGCTCAGAGCCTCAGCCTGATGGTGGTGCTATAGTGTAGCAGAGTGGCTCAGAGCCTCAGCCCAATGGCCTGTTAGTGTAGCAGTGGCTCAGAGCCTCTGCCTGATGGTGGCGCTATAGTGTAGTAGAGTGGCTCAGAGCCTCAGCCTAATGGCCTCAAAAAGTCTAATATCTCCACTGGTCCAGAGGGATATCCCTTTGGTCTAGTGGTTAAGATGTTGGACTTTCACGCGGGAGGCCTGAGTTCGAATCCCGGGCGTTACATTAGCTAACTTGCAAACTAACACTCCTGTAAATGATACGTGAGGTCTGACTTTATTTATCAAGTTGTTGATCCATTATCAAGTTCCAGGATTTCAAGTTCGCTGCCGAACTTTGGACCCTACACTGAGTTTCCCATATTTTGCTTCAGTTTAATAACAGCCTTGAGAACAACAACCCACAGCGTGTATATACAGTACCTGCAGGAGGAGAATGAATTGAGGGAATCTCTGAATGGGCTTCACCATTAACCCATACAGGGTAATCCGGTCAACACTGGATGCTTGTTTCTTCTGAAAGAGAGGTAAAGATGGGAGTTGGAGAGAGAGAGAGAGAGAGAGTGAGAGAGTGAGAGAGTGAGAGAGTGAGAGAGTGAGAGAGTGAGAGAGTGAGAGAGTGAGAGAGTGAGAGAGTGAGAGAGAGAGAGAGAGAGAGAGAGAGAGAGAGAGAGAGAGAGAGAGAGAGTCAGGTCAAGAGGTGAGTAGAATGTGGAAGAAAAATATACATTTCTCCTGACAGAAAGCAGAAGGAAAGTTTCTCCTGCTTTGATAGGAGCAGGATAGATAGAATACCCTGTGGACAGTAAGTAGTGTAGGAGTGTGTCTTGGCACACACAGCTAGTTAGTGATATCAGGGCACATGTGCCAAAGGAATCGGTTTGTGTGTTTGTGTGTGTGTGTGTGTGTGTGTGTGTGTGTGTGTGTGTGTGTGTGTGTGTATGTGTGTGTGTGTGTGTGTGTGTGTGTGTGTGTGCGTCCACGCCTGCCGTGTGTGCGTGTAGCACGTAGAAGTGTGCGTTCGGGTCAATACACAGAAAGCTATATTGCAATGGTGCATTACCGTGCTTTATTACAAAAAAAGGGGGGGGGGAAGCATAAAATATGTGCAACGTTGACAGGTTCAGTGTAATGGTAAATTGTCAAATGCATCTCGTGCATTTATAGATGGGAGGAATGCACTGTGGAACGAGAAATAAATATTTGTTATGGACTATAATGTGCTTTAAAACCACAATGAATAAAGCATCTTTTCCTGGAGTGCACAAAAAGCACACCACGGCTAGATGTCTAAAAGTGAATGAAGATGCCCGTCATTGTCATGGCTTGGCATTTACCCCAGAGCGACTTCCAATGACAGCAGGTAGGGTTTAATTGTCCGGCTCAAGGACACCTACTAGAACTGTTGATGGACACACACTGGGTGTGGAATAGAGTGCACATGTGGCCTTTTTGCACCATCTCTCTAAATGGTCAAATAGCCAATCTTTAACCCATTTTGATCTGGAAACGATTCTATAAATGTCTTCTACATCCTGACAGTTTTCTGAAAAAGCTATGTTTCAAAAATAGCAGACCTACACGCTCGTAGCGCGCCACTCGGTGGCGCGCTACGAGCGTGTAGATCTGCTATTTTTCAATAGCTAAAGCATAACATAATGCTTACACCAAAAGGGGTTCCTCCTGCCCAAAATGGGTTAAATAGTCACATTGGCCTTTGCATTTCTTCCAAGGTTTTTCCAGAAAACTTTTTAGGATTTAGAAGAAGACATTTGTAAAGAAGGATATTTATGTGAAAAACCAAATGCATGGAAAATCACACCCATGTGAAGTGAGCGGTGCCCTTTATCATGGTGATGATGAATGATGATGATGTGAAGAAAAAGCAAGGGCTCGCAACTCACTGTTGTGATGCTCCACGTATTTATTCACAGTCACAGCAGGACACACAACGTCAAGTATATAAGTATGATGATGATGTCACAGCAGGCAGGACATACAACGTCAAGTATATAAGTATGATGATGATGTAACAACGTGAAGTATATAAGTATGATGATGATGTCACATAACCACAGCAGTGTCGTTCTCGTCGACTAAAACAGACGACTACATTTTTCCACTGACAAAAACTATTGGAAACTAAATGAAAACTAAGCTATGGTGACTAAAACTAAGACTAAATATACTGACAATTTCGTCAACAGATAAAAACTAGAAATGTTAGGAAGGGACTAGTGGACAAGAGATCCAGTATAAGTCATTTTACACTTAAAAAAAAAATAGTCATTACGATCAAGGACTGCCAAAATACATTTTCAACTGTAATCAAGTGTAGATTTAGTCGACTAAAATCTTATGACATTCAGTCAACTAAAACTAGACTAACACCAAAACATTCTGGGTGACTAAAATGCAACTAAAACTAAATGAAAACTATTCAAGAGACTATGACTAAAAGTAAAATCAAAATTTGCCGCCAAAAACACTGAAAACACTGAACCACAGTGACCGTGCAGACTACTAGACTACAGTAATTCTACACATAGTCACGTGTTGGAGCGGTTAGCGTCGCTCAAAAATGAAACGAGAAACACCTTCTTTCCACACCGCCATTTTTGGCATAGTTCCCCCAAACTGTACACTCACATCTCCACAAGCAAATGCTTTGGCATTTGCATCCCTATTAGCCCGTAGACTAATCCTCCTTAATTGGAAGTCGGATAAGGCACCTTCCTTTCAACAAGAAGTTCTATCATTCCTGCCTCTGGAGAAGCTCAGGTATAGAGTGGACAGAGCCCAAAAAAACTTTGTCCTGGCTTGGAGTGCCAATGTAAAAATAAAGTTTACCCAAAAAAATAAAATGAAACGAGAAGAAAAGCGATGGGATACAGGCAGCAATCCACCAATTATACTTGAATGAATCTCACCTTCAGGAACTCCAAGAAGGCAGGCTTGGACATGCAGGCCTTCTTAATGAGCGCCATGGCGTTGGTGAAGTTGTTCACATACTCGCTGTAGACGTCCAGCACCATGGACTTGGAAAACTGGAAGGAAACAAAGAATAATTCATAATTTAGTCCTCATTCCTTTGGGGTATTTTGTGAAATCTGTCCTCTACATTTACCCGGCCACTTGAACCCTCTATTCTTAGCGAAATGGACCTGAATTAGGCTACAACTGTACTTCCTTCTACACTGACTCACCAGAAATGGCAGATCTACAGGTTCAAAAAGTATTGCAACATAGACACTTCTTTTTGGCTTTTTGCCTTTATTGATAGTCGTTAGTGAAGACAGACGGGGAAGTGGGAGGGAGAGAAGGGGAGAGACATGCAGCAAAGGTCGTCATAAACGGGACTCGAACATGCAACAGCCAAAGCCTATACCGTATGTGGCATGCACCTGGACCACTAGGCCAGCAGGGGGCTGACTATACACTGACACCACGCTAGACAGGAACGCCCAAAAACGTCACATCCGGTTTTAGCCTGGGGTAAGAATTTTCTATGGCTGCCAATGCAACTTGGTCCAATCCTTAATCACATACGGACAAACATCTATGCCGATGCTATCTAACTTGCGGAGGTAGCGTGCCTTGTCCACGGGCAACAGATCTATATATACGTATGGCATTGCAAATACGTTTGATAATCGCTACTCTGCTCAATATTGTTTTTAAAATGCCGCAAATTGCATTGCAGTAAACAAGAGCAAATCACAACTTCCCCCGGGGGTGGGCGGAGTCACAGTTTGAGGCGCTGATTACGCGCCGTGGTGTATTTCTGATGAATGTTCCTCCCGTAATGGGGGGGGGGGGGCTTAGGCACAGTGGATGCAGTGTTGATTTTGATTTAGTTTTAGTCATAGTCTTTTGAATACAATTTAATTTAGTTTTAGTCATATTTTAGTAAATCAGACTTTTTTGGTTACTAGACAAAAGAAAAAACAACAACTGCAGAACCCTAATACTAGACTCTAGTATTAGGGTTCTACAGTTGATTTTGTCTACAAAAATGTTTTTTTTTTATATTTAGGCGAGCCTTGATGGCGTCGTAACGTCTGATTTTACACTTGGTTGTAAGCTGAAGGTAGTCAATCTACAACCTCACAGCGCGTCAGCGCGATGCATTGTGAGCTTGCAGGTGCCCTATATCAGGGGTTCTCAACGTTTTTGGCCGGGGACCCCCGGAAATGCTTTGGCAATGTCTCGGGACCCCCACCCCCTCCCGACCCCCAATATAAATTGACTGCTACAATAACCTTAAACCATTTTGGGCGGGAACCCCTTTTGGTGTTTTAAGCATTGTTATAATTTAGCTATTCAAAAATAGCAGATCTACAAGCTCATAGCGCGCCACCGAGTGGCGCGCTACGAGCTTGTAGATCTGCTATTTTTGAAAAATCGTGAAAATAAAATGTATTATTATTATTTCTTTTTCTTTTTTTTTGAAAATAATTTGGGGACCCCCTAAAATAATTTGGCGACCCCCCGAGGGGTCACGACCCACGGGTTGAGAACCCCTGCCCTATATCAACACCTGAGTGCAACCTAACATAAAAATGGACTGTCTCTGTTCTACTGGATCTCTTCTACACTCGGCCCTCCCTGACATTTTAGTCTAGTTTTCATTTGTTGACGAAATTGTCAATATATTTAGTCTTACTCTTGGGTCATCATCATAGCTTATAGGTTTTATTTCGTTTTCGTCCGTGAAAAAAGATAGTCGACGAAACATTTTCGTCATAGTTTTAGTCAACGAAATAAAGTGAGTGGGTGCAGGTATTAACCCATTCTGGACGGGAACCCCTTTTGGTGTTTTAAGCATTATGTTATGCTTTAGCTGTTGAAAAATAGCAGATCTACAAGCTCATAGCGCAGCACCGAGTGCAGCGCTATGAACTTGTAGATCTGCTAATTTTTTTACATCGTGAAAATGTGCCTGAAATCTTTGAATATATATTGTTACAGAGTGAGTTTTTAACTCAAATCTTTGCTACTGGGAGGGTCCTTGACATGAAATATTGAGAACCACTGATATAGAAACATGAGGTTTTTCAGAAAACTGTCAGGATTTAGAAGACATTTTTTTAAATGTGCGGGGACCCGCAAATAGCCGTTTATCTGAAGGTAATACAAGCCCTACAACCTGCGTCCAGTGGTCTGTCATGTTGGATTATCTGTCTGTGACATCCATCTGTTTTCCTCTGATATGCTGGACATTCAGTCAAAGTCAGAGAAGGGCCAATCTCCAAATTGTGCTTTCAAGAAAAATAATAATAACCTTACGGGTCCATTTGGTTACACTCTCAGAGTCACAAACGGATTAAACTCTCAAGATCAGCACCACTGCCACAAACGTGTAGTAGTGTTGTTAGTGGAAATAAACACCGAAGCACCTGGGAGGAAGTGGACTAAGAATGGGGAGGAGCCACATTGAGTTCCTGAACTTCTACACATAAAAAACATCTGGGAACCCATTGGAGGTGGTGCCTCTGGGAGGGGGCACCACTTCCAATGGGTTCGAGGTGGTGCCTCTGGGGGGGGCACCACTTCCAATGGGTTCGAGGTGGTGCCTCTGGGGGGGGCACCACTTCCAATGGGTTCGAGGTGGTGCCTCTGGGGGGGGGCACCACTTCCAATGGGTTCGAGGTGGTGCCTCTGGGGGGGGCACCACTTCCAATGGGTTCGAGGTGGTGCCTCTGGGGGGGGCACCACTTCCAATGGGTTCGAGGTGGTGCCTCTGGGGGGGGCACCACTTCCAATGGGTTCGAGGTGGTGCCTCTGGGGGGGGGCACCACTTCCAATGGGTTCGAGGTGGTGCCTCTGGGGGGGGGGCACCACTTCCAATGGGTTCGAGGTGGTGCCTCTGGGGGGGGGGGCACCACTTTCAATGGGTTCGAGGTGGTGCCTCTGGGGGGGGCACCACTTCCAATGGGTTCGAGGTGGTGCCTCTGGGGGGGGGCACCACTTCCAATGGGTTCGAGGTGGTGCCTCTGGGGGGGGCACCACTTCCAATGGGTTCGAGGTGGTGCCTCTGGGGGGGGGGGCACCACTTCCAATGGGTTCGAGGTGGTGCCTCTGGGGGGGGGGGGGGGCACCACTTCCAATGGGTTCGAGGTGGTGCCTCTGGGGGGGGGGGGGGGGCACCACTTCCAATGGGTTCGAGGTGGTGCCTCTGGGGGGGGGGGGCACCACTTCCAATGGGTTCGAGGTGGTGCCTCTGGGGGGGGCACCACTTCCAATGGTTCGAGGTGGTGCCTCTGGGGGGGGCACCACTTCCAATGGGTTCGAGGTGGTGCCTCTGGGGGGGGCACCACTTCCAATGGGTTCGAGTTGGTGCCTCTGGGGGGGGCACCACTTCCAATGGGTTCGAGGTGGTGCCTCTGGGGGGGGCACCACTTCCAATGGGTTCGAGGTGGTGCCTCTGGGGGGGGGGCACCACTTCCAATGGGTTCGAGGTGGTGCCTCTGGGGGGGGGGCACCACCTCGAGGTGGTGCCTCTGGGGGGGGCACCACTTCGAGGTGGTGCCTCTGGGGGGGGGGGGCACCACTTCGAGGTGGTGCCTCTGGGGGGGGGCACCACTTCCAATGGGTTCCCAGATTGTAAATGGATGGATTAACAATGAGGACTTCACTGTGTATGTGTGTACAGTATGTACAGTATCCATGTCTGCCATGTGTGTTAGCATGTATCTGTGAGGCCTGCCTATAGCGGGGCATGTATCTGTGAGGCCTGCCTATAGCGGGGCATGTATCTGTGAGGCCGGCCTATAGCGGGGCATGTATCTGTGAGGCCTGCCTATAGCGGGGCATGTATCTGTGAGGCCGGCCTATAGCGGGGCATGTATCTGTGAGGCCGGCCTATAGCGGGGCATGTATCTGTGAGGCCTGCCTATAGCGGGGCATGTATCTGTGAGGCCTGCCTATAGCGGGGCATGTATCTGTGAGGCCGGCCTATAGCGGGGCATGTATCTGTGAGGCCTGCCTATAGCGGGGCATGTATCTGGGAGGCCTGCCTATAGCGGGGCATGTATCTGTGAGGCCTGCCTATAGCGGGGCATGTATCTGGGAGGCCTGCCTATAGCGGGGCATGTATCTGTGAGGCCTGCCTATAGCGGGGCATGTATCTGTGAGGCCGGCCTATAGCGGGGCATGTATCTGTGAGGCCTGCCTATAGCGGGGCATGTATCTGTGAGGCCTGCCTATAGCGGGGCATGTATCTGTGAGGCCTGCCTATAGCGGGGCATGTATCTGTGAGGCCTGCCTATAGCGGGGCATGTATCTGTGAGGCCGGCCTATAGCGGGGCATGTATCTGTGAGGCCTGCCTATAGCGGGGCATGTATCTGTGAGGCCGGCCTATAGCGGGGCATGTATCTGTGAGGCCTGCCTATAGCGGGGCATGTATCTGTGAGGCCTGCCTATAGCGGGGCATGTATCTGTGAGGCCGGCCTATAGCGGGGCATGTATCTGTGAGGCCGGCCTATAGCGGGGCATGTATCTGTGAGGCCTGCCTATAGCGGGGCATGTATCTGTGAGGCCTGCCTATAGCGGGGCATGTATCTGTGAGGCCGGCCTATAGCGGGGCATGTATCTGTGAGGCCGGCCTATAGCGGGGCATGTATCTGTGAGGCCTGCCTATAGCGGGGCATGTATCTGTGAGGCCTGCCTATAGCGGGGCATGTATCTGTGAGGCCTGCCTATAGCGGGGCATGTATCTGTGAGGCCTGCCTATAGCGGGGCATGTATCTGTGAGGCCTGCCTATAGCGGGGCAGACATTCATTCTCTCTCCATTCAATTAACCCATTCAGACCTGAATAAAAAAAACGTTCGCTCTGAAAGAATATATATTCAAAGATTTGTGCCGCATCTTTTTCATGATTTTATCAAAAATAGCAGACCTACAAGCTCGTAGCGCGCCACTCGGTGGCGCGCTACGAGCTTGTAGATCTGCTATTTTTCAATAGCTAAAGTATAACATAATGCTTAGTTAAAACATCAAAAGGGGTTCCCCGCCCAGAATGGGTTAAATCCACGCAGGGCACACACACTCGCTGGCAGCAGTCCCAGACATCGGGGGAAAATAAGATAATCACAAATTGGCGAATCTGAATTAACCCCTTCACCTTGCCATGGTGGAGCCCCAGCAGCACCATATCCCTTCTGTCACAGTGTGAGGGCCATTACCAAACATTACCGGCTGGCCCCCCCAGAGGCTGACAAATGCATGGCCACATGAAAAGGGAAAAAAATCGATGAGGAGCACCATCACAGTTTCCAACGGCTCCCTTTTCCTTTCAGCAAGGACTCATTTGGTCGGGGGGGGGGGGGGGGTGGCCCGACCTGTGAATATCAATACAACACTATAATGACCGACTGAGAGGGAGAGGGTCGAAATGTTGCCCGTCTAATAGACAAATAAAGAGCTGGGCCTTAACCCTTTTTGGTGTTTTAAACATTATGTTATAATTTAGCTATTGAAAAATAGCAGATCTACAAGCTCATAGCGCGCCACCGAGTGGCGCGCTACGAGCTTGTAGGTCTGCTATTTTTGACAAATCGTTAAAATGTGGCGCAAATCATTGAATATATATTTCAGAGCGAACATTTTTAACTCAAATATTTGCTTCTGGGGGGGGGGGTCCCTGGAACTATATATTTTGAGATGGGGGTCTGTGGCCCAATAGAGATAATGCTGGGGGTCCTTGACATGAAGCACTGAGAAAACTGTTGCGCCTTTGAGCACAAGCACTTTATGAGCATGTTAAAATAAAGAAAAAATATTTTTCTAAGTCTCAGTTTAAGGAGTTTTACTTCTATTTTCTATACGGTGAGCGAGTCTTTTCCTGTCAAAGTTTCCCTTAGGTCCTTGACATGACAAAGGTTGAGCACAACTGACACAGAAACATGGGTTTTTCAGAAAACTATTAGGATTTAGAAGCCTTTTCTTTAATCGACCTCAGTCCACAATGGGTTAAGGACGAGCACACGACCGAGGGTCTCAGCTCTTAACTGAAAGCTCATACACAAGACGCGCAAACGCGGGAAGCGAACGCAGCTCGTAAATTGCAATAACAATTAGAATAAATTACGTACTTTAAGGTTTTTTTTAAGTTAAGTTTTTTTAAATTAAATGTTTTTTCAAGTTACTGTATTTTTTTAGTGTGTATGTGTGCGTGCGTGCGTGTTTCTTTTTTAGTTTTTTTTTAAGTTAAGTTTTTTTGTGTGTGCGTTTTTCCTTTTTAAGTTTTTTTTTTAAGTTAAGTTTTTTTTTAAGTTAAGTTTTTTTTTAAGTTAAGTTTTTTGTGTGTGCGTTTTTCCTTTTTAAGTTTTTTTTTTTAAGTT
>NC_136790.1:3248337-3258337 GCF_951216825.1 Electrona antarctica | reverse complement strand
TTGCCGTCTCGACAGCCAGAGATTTCACTAAACATACTTCCATTGATTGCTGCCGTTTCCATTTCAGCAGGTGTTTCTTTTTGCTTTTCTCCGTGAGTGAGATAACAATAATCTCTTTTGCATACCAAAAAAACAAGGGATTAAAGAGAAAGCCCGAACCCCATGCTGTGAAGAGCCAGTCTCTCCTTCCCTCTCCCCGTCTCTCTCTCTCTCTCTCTCTCTCTCTCTCTGCATCTGCACGACACCTCAGGAGCACGCAAAGCTGTTTCATTAAAATGATTTACGCCAAGACACCCGGGTAATTTAACTCTTTTAGCTTGTGACGCCTACGCGGTGAAGGTATTGCACATGACAGAGAGGGGGGGGGGGGGGGGTGTACTGTTTTGGGCTTTGGTCATGGCGGCGGGGGGCCTTCTCACCTGCAGGATCCTCCTGAGAGACTCCAGGTAGCTGCGTTCGCTCTGAATGATGGAGCCCAGGATATGGCGTCTGACAACCTGGGGGAAGACACAGGCGAGGACCTGTCAGGATAATTCAGGCACCTTAACCCATTTTGACCTGAGATCAGATTCTAAAAAATGTCTTCTACGTCCTGACAGTTTTCTGACAAAGCTACGTTTCCATGTCGGTCGTTCCTTCGATTTTTCAAAAATAGCAGATCTACGAGCTTGTAGATCTGCTATTTTTCAATAGCTGAAGCATAACATAACGCTAACACCAAAAGGGGTTCCCGCCCAAAATGGGTTAAGAGGACATGATGGCGAGGGGGGTAGGGGGGGTGTTTGAGGCGCTGCTGGCTGCCGTGTGACTCCAGTTAAGCAGAGAACAGGTTGATGGATGCCACTATAATCAGGTGTTTGTCACAGGGAGGTAAAGGACTTGAAGGAAGCGGGGGTAGGTCGCTATGAAGGAGGCTCCCGTTGTTTCAGAGCTTAATGGTTGAAGTTTTACCCCATTGACATGAAAAGGAGCCGCTTTTTTTGTGGTTTTTTTTAAAGATTCAATAAAAGCAACACTGTTGAATTCAATAAAAGCAACAGCAACACCTATAGAGTACCTAGAGATGTAAAAAGAAAAGAAAAGATGGAGATGTTAGAGAGCCAATGCATCCATTTGAGTATATGCACATACGTAAGAGCCCAGAGCATAGATGTGACACGCCGGAGTCTTATATAAACTGTCTCGAATTCATGCAAATGCACGAAGTACAAGTGCAGATACTACATTATTTTACAAAGAAAGTTGGGCTTTTACTTGAAATGAATATTATACCAACAGTCGTTTCGAGGAAGCAATCTGATTGGTTGAAACAGCCTTCTAGCCGTGGATCAAACCAGCACCATTCACCACCTAATCAAAACGAAGAATTCAGCTGCTCTGTTCTCCCAGAGCGCTAGCAAACTCGGTGGCTAGGCTAGCTAGTTTCTTGGGACATTTGTGGTCGTAGTGACTACATCTGTCATTAAAAAAATATATTTTTTCAGCGATTTTCTTCGTTTTAAGGGTAACACTTGCTTGCGGAACTCGACTACGTCTCGTTCCTGACCGCATCACTGTCGTGGCAATAGTCACGTTAAACCACACCCTCTCGTGTAATATTGCTTAAGTGAGCCATCAAGATAACATTATTATTATTAACGATCTGTGCAGCATATACCTGTACATCATAACCACGTCAAAGTATAAATGAAAAAAAATTATAGTACATTATAAAAATGTCATGACTGAGACTATATGATTATTATTGGCAGTGGGGGTGGACAACATGGATTATTACTACACTTTCCATTGTGTTCTCATTATAATTAAGATTAACCCCTTCATGCATTTCTCCTGCATTTCTCTCAAATTAGTTCTGCAGTTGTATTTGTTTTAACCCATTTAGGCCTGACGTCGAAATTAAAAAAACGTTCGCTCTGAAAGAATATATACCTATTCAAAGATTTGTGCCGCATTTTTACGATTTTTCAAAAATAGCAGATCTACAAGCTCATAGCGCGCCACTCGGTGGCGCGCTATGAGCTTGTAGATCTGCTATTTTCCAATAGCTAAAGTATAACAGAATGCTTGAAACACCAAAAGGGCTTCCCGTTCAGAATGTTTTAATGCTGCATATAGAACAACCCAAAAGGCACAAAACACAGAACTAGCAACTAACTGTAGCAGATCTGCTTTGACCAGACCTGGCTATTTTAGAGGTTTGAAAATAGATACAAACTTTTCTTCATTCCTCTGTGTAATCAAGCAAAAGTATGGCCAGCACACTTGATTCACACATTGTGTTTTTTTATAATGTGCTTCATCAGGTATACCTGACGAGGCCACAGAGGCCCAAACGTTGTGCGCTTTTCCCCCCCCCGCCTTTTGGTAAATAATGTTTTTGGGGAGCTTTCAAAAAGGTGTACAGACTTATTCTCTCTTTTGCAGTTTGTTCTTTTTGTTCGAGCACCCGTTGAATTGTTTTACCAGCTCAGTGGCCTTGTGGTTAGAGTGTCAATCCCCGGCCGGGTCATACCAAAGACTCTAAAAATGGGACCCAGTGCCTCCCTGCTTGACACTCAGCATCAAGGGTTGGATTGGGGGTAAAGTCCCTGCGACATACTAGCGTCATGTCCAGGGGGTGTACTTGTACATCAAGCTGCCTCACGCTACAGAAACAGGAGATAGGCTCCTGCCCCCTATGGGCCTCATGGCTCGGCAAGGCTACTTACTTTACCCTTTGAATTAGCCTGGGATGTGCGTGCACCTCTTGACCACTTTAGCGTTCTGCAAATAGCACATCTACATGCTCACATCGCTTTGTGAGCTTGTATATCTGCCATTTTCATTGTGCGAGACTATGCTACTTTTGGGGGCGTGACTCCGTGCTTGTAGATCTGGTATTTTCGGCATGTGACAACGTGGTGCTTGTTGTTGACCTTCTATTTCCGCTGCATGATGCAGTGATGTGAGACACCGGTGTTAAGAGGCCCGGTCCACAACACACTCTAAATGGCAGATCATGCACCTGTTGGCTGGTCAGCCCCTCTGGCATGGGGCACAGCTGTGGTGGAGGGTGCTTGACATCTGATAGAGCCACATCCAGGTACCCTGCGTCGTCGTCCAGGTCCTCTGCAAAGGAGGGAGAGAGAGAGAGAGAGAGAGAGAGAGAGAGAGAGAGAGAGAGAGACACAGATGGAGAGAAACAGAGACACAGATAAACAGAGACACGGATGGAGAGAAACAGAGACACAGATGGAGAGACACAGAGAGGTGAAGAAAGAGATTGAGAGAGAATCAGCATTAAGAGCCCTCACTGCAGCTGGAGACATAGTGACACAAAGTTTATAAGTTTAAAAATAGCCGATCTACAAGCTCAAAACGCGTCACGCTTGTAGATCGGCTATTTTTGCTACGACAGTAACATGCACTGTGGCCCCTCTGGAGTGAGTGTGGAAATATATTGGCCCTCGCCATCGTCAAAGTTGCCCACGCCTGCTCTAAAACGAGAGAGAGAGAGAGACACAGACACAGACAGACAGACAGACAGGCGTCCTCTGAACACACTCACTTGTCCGCACGCGTACAAAGGCCCTGGTACAAAATCTCCACTTCACCCACAACCCTCTATGCCAGAAGCATGCTTCGTTCCAATTAAAGACTTTGGAATGATAACATGGGGGTCTCAGCCCAACCCCATCACCCCCCCCCCCCCCCCCCTTGATCCAACACTAAAATTAGCTACGCTGGCCTCTTTACCTCGTCGTGATGACTATGAGATTTAGTTTGAGGCGTGAGGGGATTGATATCTGTGGTTTGTGGAGCTGCTCAACACTCTATTAACCCATTTTGGGCGGGAATCCCTTTAATTCCCGCCCATAGGGCGGGAATCCCTTTTGGTGTTAGCATTATGTTATGCTTTAGCTATTGAAAAATAGCAGATCTACAAGCTCATAGCGCGCCACCAAGTGGCGCGAACTTGTAGGTCTGCTATTTTTGAAAAATCGAAGAACGACTGACATAGAAACATGGCTTTTTCAGAAAACTGTCAGGATGTAGACATTTTTAGAATCTGATCTCAGGTCAAAATGGGTTAATGGATGCTAATCTCACTCCATTGTTGGGCTTGGGTTCTAAGGGTGTGAGAGCTGTATCGTATCACGTGAGAACACAACTTCTTAAAAAGAAAAAAATAATGACCACAACGCCTCTCTTTAATCTGGGTGAAGCAGCTTAATTTACCCCATGCATCGTTTTGTCTTTTGTTTGTTTTTTCTGGGGGGAAAATCTATTCATTTAGAGCTATTCTTTCCTGCTGTTGTCGTTTTGTTTTTCCTTTTTTCCAGTAATGCAGGGATTGGAAAAAGCAAATGGGGAGACTTTATCTTCCATCAGCTCAAACAATACTTTGGGTTTGGCAAACATCGTCGTACACAAGAAGCTCAAAGAATGAGTTCATATCGAGTTCACACAAGACATTTTAAAGCAACTCACACTTCTCATACACAATCTGCATCGCTAAATAAAGTATGACCTTCAATGCACGAGGGCTAGCTGGCATAAGTTAGTTAAATATAGAAAAATGCTTGCAAAACTTTCACAGGCTTACCCGCTTGGTCTTTCTTGTGGAGGAAAGAGACCCGGCGCATGACGGCTATTTTGGTCTTCTCAATTCCATCCTTAGTTCCACTCTTGGCTGCCTTCATTAATTGCTGAACCTGGTTGAGAGGAGCGAGGTGGTGGGCTGTCATTTCCCAAGGAAGAAGCTTGCCTAAGAGTTAAGAGCCTCAGCCTACAGTGTTCCGGATAATGACACAGTGATTCAGAAACATGCAGCACATAATATTGCTCAATGTGGGGAGAGTACAGTTGACCACAAGGCACCCCCGCCCTGCGCACCCCCGCCTTGCAGCATCACAGAGACCCTGCAACCAGACCCCCGCCCTGATCATCACAGAGACCCTGCAACCAGACTCCACAGACCCTGAGCATCACAGAGACCCTGCAACCAGGGACAAATTAGCCATTGGGCCAGTGGGGCCGTGGCCCAGGGGCCCTTGGCTCTAAAGGGCCCTTCGGAGAAATTGGACCACGCAGTACTAGGTTTGACGCCCTGAAAAGGGCTCCTGGAGCCCTTCATTGGCCATTGATTTTGTTAAATTTAGGTCAAAAAGATGATAGAAACACGGAACAACACGACAATGTTGCGTGCACGCGCGCTGTGGGGGCCCTGCAAAAATTACCGGCCCAGGGGCCCTCATGGGGGTTAATCCGTCCCTGCCTGCAACCAGACTCCACAGACCCCAGAATACACTCATGGCGCTCATAGTATTTTTAAGTGATGCCACTTCAGGAAACTAGGTCATTAATTAGTAAACAGGCAGAATACTTAAAAGTAATGTGTCCCGTAAACCTGTCCTCGTACCACACATCCATAGAATGGCTGACAAACATGAAGGAGGAGGCGATAATAAATTGTATTTGGATGATGTAACTATGTAAGCATACAGGCTACTTCATGCACATGCGTCCGTTGTATTGGCTGTATTAGTTCTACGTACGGTAAGATGACATTGGTGCACCGTTACACAAAACTCTCTCTAGTTATTTATTTTTTCCCAGACCATCCCATTTACTGTATATTCCAGCAGCAGAAAAGAGAGCAAATCCTTGATCATAAAAAAAATAAAAAAAAAGAATATATATATTGTGATTATTATCTTGGGGTTGATGAAAGCAACAGCATTAGAGCAGTGAACATGCAGTAAATAGTAGTAGTACAAATAATATAGTTCCTATTCCTATATTCGGGGCTTTTGGCTTCTGAATTTGAAAACACTGTGGTTTCTGGACGGGAACCCGTTTGTGTTTTAACTAAGCATTATGTTATACTTTAGCTATTGAAAAATAGCAGATCTACAAGCTCGTAGGTCTGCTATTTTTGAAAAATCGTGAAAATGCGGCACAGATCTTTGAATATATATTCTTTCAGAAGACTTTTTTTCGACGTCAGGCCTAAATGGTTTTAACAGCCAGTGAGGTATACCTTGGTGTCACCGTTGTGCATGCCGGCCAGCCTCATGGCCAGATCTTGTTTGGTCCTGGCACAACGCTCCCGCAGCCGACGCACCTCAGGGGGGAGCTACAGGTGACGTACGGTACGGGGGGGAGGGGGTGGGGGGAGGAGGAGCGGTGGACGGGTGAATGGCGACAGGATGAAGGGATGAAGGGGTGTTGGGGCGTACATCACATGAAGTAAGCCACAGGGGGAAGGAAAGAAGGAAGACCGAGGGCGGAGGAGGACGACGACAAGACAAGGGAAACGGTAGAAGTTGATCAAGGCAAAACAAGCAAAGCAACACCAGGGGATTAATCACCAGCTCTAAGAGTGAAAGCTTTAAAGCAATGCTTTGGTCAAAAGGGCTAATGAATGACTGGCTGAGACTAATAGCCACTGATTTGTGGAGGAGGGGAAGGCAAGGCAGCATGGGGACAGACATGAAGGGAAGCTAATCTGTCGCAAAGTAAATAAATAAAAAATCAGCTCTCCCAAAAGGTGCTTGCGTTAAGTAGTGAACCGAATGAAAGGCAAAAATGCAGCCACACTCGGTGAACAATTAATGAAGCAGCCTTGATTATAAAGTCAAGGTGTTTCTCGTGAAGGCCGTGTTGGCTAAAAAGCATCGGCGTTATAATTAAAAGTCTCTTCCTTAAAGTGAACTCAAAATCTTCCTTTTGTGCTCATTGGCTTGGGACAGGTATTGGGGAGAGCTGAGAGAGAGTTTCATACAGCATCTCCCTGTAATTACACCTCTGTAATGTAATGTAATGTAATGTAATTACACCTCTGTAATGTAATGTAATGTAATGTAATTACACCTCTGTAATGTAATGTAATGTAATGTAATTACACCTCTGTAATGCCTCTCATTTCTACACTGCAACTCCACGCACTTTTCCCCCCTATTCTGAAAACATTGATTTAAATCAGGATATATTTTTAAGATTCAATGGAGTGATATTCACACCCACACACTGTCAATATGTAAATATATGTAAAGGTATACAGGTGTTGGGGAATCTGTGCATTAATAATCACACAAACTCAGCACAATATAATATTCTCATTATTACCATGACTATTTCAAACTGTCCCTGTGGCTACAATGACATGCACAGTCTGAATGCTGCAGGTGTCAAATAGTGGCATGAAGTGAACGTGAGCACAGTGCCATCGTGTGGAGGATCGAGACACTGCAGTCACGCCACATAGCTGAAGAACAGTGTCCCTGGGCCGAGCAAAGAAGAGAGTTTCTTAGGCATTTCAAAACAGAAATGCTTGTTGTTGTTTACTTGCAAAGACAGCGTACTAGACGGCTCTTATTAGCCTGGCTTTGGCCAGACTGATAACGTGGATTCACGCACTCACCCTTCAAAGCAAAGCAAAGTTCTTTGTTTACCCAGGGAAGTGGACTAAGCTCGAGATGCTTGTTTACAGCCACGCCCTGCTCATAGAACATTTCATGGTTGGGGTTCAATGCCTTGCTCAAGGGCACTTCAGCGGTGGCAATTTGAACGTGCCGGTCCGGGGATTCGAACTGGCGACCTTCCGGTATCATGACCGCTCCTCCCCGGTGAGGAGGCATGAGTGAATCCACGTTATGTGTCTGCCCAAAGAGAGGCTTTTATATATTTCTCATCTTGTAAGACAGAGGGGGACAGACAGACACGAGCATTGACGTGTACACACCCTCCCATACACACGTTCACACACGCACGCCCCCACACACCTTGCTGCGTGTTGGTAGTTTGCTCTCCGTATCGGACTGGTCATCATAGCTCTCAAATTCACTGGAACTCCAGCCGTTGTCTGCCTCCAAATGGCCAACATCTCGCTGAACATCTTCATAGATCATATCACCTAAAACACACAGATATACAGTGTTCACAATCACATGCACAGGCACGCATGTGCTCCCACGCACACATACACTTTTAGTGGCTGTAACTGATACTAATTGTTGAACAAAATACAAAGTGAGCAGGTATCGATTCAGCAACTTGCTCAAGGGCACCTCAACAAGACACACAAGGACGAACATAAGCAGCACATACACTTCCAGGAAGCACCGTCACTTTAAGTAGAATATCCATCTAACATGAAACCATACCTTCAGAAATCCACTCCAAAAGTAGCCCATGTTTGAGATCACACTGAGATCCAAACGGAGGATCGATGGCAGACTAATGCACATAAGTTACACAAATGGTCTTTCTGCCCTTGTGAAAATATCCAATTGATCCGACTTGGGGAAAAAAAGGCTCTTATCTCTGATAGATTGAATATTTGATAATGAACGAATCAGCACAATTAATGCTGATCCAAACTCAACTCAAAGAGAAATGTTTTGTAAGCGGTTTATAGTGCAGAGGAGCACCTATAGGCACCCTGCTGCTTCTTCACACACACACACACTCATGTGCACACACACACACACTCGTGCGCGCGTGCGTACACACACACACACACACACACACACACACACACACACACACACACACACACACACACACACACACACACACACACACACACACACACACACACACACACACACTCTCATGTGCGCGCACGCACGCACACACACACACACACACGTGCGCACACATACACACACACACACACTCATGTGCACACACACACACACACACACACTCATGTGCACACACACTCATGTACACACACACACACACACACACTCATGTGCACACACACACAAACACACACACTCATGTGCACACACACTCATGTACACACACACACACACACACACACACACACACACACACACACACACACACACACACACACACACACACACACACACACACACACACACACACACACACACACACACACACACACACACACACACACACACACACACACACACACACACACTTGGACTGACCTTCCTCAGGCGAGAGTGGGTCCTCACCAGGTACATCATCATAGATCACGTCAGGACTGTCTGTCTGGAGCTCAGGCTCCACCTTGCATATCCCTGGACTGTCTGTCTGGAGCTCAGGCTCCACCTTGCATATCCCTGGACTGTCTGTCTGGAGCTCAGGCTCCACCTTGCATATCCCTGGCACGGGGAAAAAAACACATTGCTTTTTAATGTACTCTAGAGTACAATGGATACGGTCCTTTGCTACAAAGTGACTACTATCTCCCTCAACTCCTATGCCCCCCCACCCCCCCAGTCAGTATAAAATATTATAATTGTCTGCCTATACCTACCTATCTATCTGATAGAGTACGTGTACCTAGTTATCTGTATTCTGTATATAAGGACCAGAGATGAAACCTTGTCAAACCTATGCAGCCCCGAGTCCTTTTGGTGAAGCCAAATAGATATTACACCCTCTCGTTGGAACGTTACCCTCATATGCGTATGCAGTACATTTACATGCTCACTGCATCTCTCCACTCCGTCCTCTCCACCACTTCAGGGAGACTGGCTCTCAGGTACATTGCTGTAATGGTTTTTGCGTGAGCCGCGGCATCGTTGTATCCACCTTGTTTGAGGTATTGACCTGATCTATATCCACACTCTGCAGGATTTGTCATTAACCCATTTTGACGCGAGATCAGATTCTAATAAATGTCTTCTGACATCCCGACAGTTTTCTGAAAAAGCTATGTCTCTATGTCAGTCGTTCTTCGATTTTTCAAAAAATAGCAGACCTACAAGCTCATAGCGCGCCACTCAGTGGCGCGCTATGAGCTTGTAGATCTGCTATTTTTCAATAGCTAAAGCATAACATGATGCTAACACCAAAAGGGGTTCCCGCCCAAAATGGGTTAACTGCGTCTCTGCCTAATTTGGCTCAGTGAGCTTCATTGATTTGGTTTTAAACTGCGATTCGTCGGCAACACTTTCTTCTAAGCCCCTACCAACAGGCAACAATCACTGTTTTCAATTAATTTGATAGGAGACGTGTATTCTGCTACGGA
>NC_136790.1:3153337-3238337 GCF_951216825.1 Electrona antarctica | reverse complement strand
TGTAGATCTGCTATTTTTCAATAGCTAAAGCATAACACAATGCTAACACCAAAAGGGGTTCCCGCCAAAAACGGGATAATAATAATTTAAACAATGCACACAATGCTTTAACCGTAACAACAACATCGGCCTGCTATGTGTGAGCGTAGAGAAGTAGGACATGGGGAAATATCATGCAGCACAAGCAGAATCCCTTTGTAAGTCTGTTTACCGAGCCGCCATCAAATAACGACGGCTTTGCTGACTGGGTCGAAATCCAAAAGCAATTTTCCTTCATGGAAATAGTCCTCTATTGATCCTCATCCTGAATTAATTGGATTCATGTCATGTCCATGTTGTGGAAATCAAATCACGGTGGAGCTTGTGAGCATGTTGAGTGTGGAATGTGTGTACAGTAGTATGTTGTGCATTTGTGTATCTTTGTGCAGATACACCTGTGTGTGTGTGTGTGTGTGTGTGTGTGTGTGTGTGTGTGTGTGTGTGTGTGTGTGTGTGTGTGTGTGTGTGTGTGTGTGTGTGTGTGTGTGTGTGTGTGCACGCGCGCACATTTTCATAGACGCACATACATGTTAGTGTATGTGTGTTCATGGAATATGCTGCCCCTTTTCTTTTCTTCACAGGAACTAAGATAATAAGAGCCAATAAGAGTGTAATAAGGTTTTCTTGCCACTTTTGATGAAGCTCAAACAAACCTAGCCTCGCCAAGCAAACCACAAACTGTGCTGTAGATCAAAGACCTGTGTGACAGAACATTACTCTATTGAACTCTGAACTCTGCAAGCGGAGGATTTCTCCTGGAACTAATGAATACGTTTTAACCACCTAAACCTAAAGCGTCTATAGCAGGGGTGCCCACACTTTTTGACTTGAGAGCTACTTTCAAAATGACCAGCTCGGCAAGATCTACCCTACCCACCAAATCAATTATTATACCATTGCTGAAAATAGTTTAAATATGTACCTGAGGGGGCTTCGGAATAGTAGAGTTCGTGTTACATTCTGTACAGTATACGACAAATGCACTTGGAATGGGAAATAGAGGGAGAGAATTTTTTTTTTTATCGTTTTTTTTCTTCAATATATTTAAATGAAATACTCTTTAGGGGCATGTCATGTGATCTACCTGCACAGCCTTTGTGATCTACTGGTAGATCTACCTTTTGGGCACCCCTGGTCTATAGTCTATACCAGGGGTGGGCAACTGGCGGCCCGGGGGCCACATGCGGCCCCCACCTTCACTTAATGTGGCCCTCAGGTTAATGTCAGAATACTGATTATAGTATTGGTTTCAGCTGTTTACAATTCCACAACATGCTAAACATGATCCGCTTGAATTACTGCAGTCTAAATTAGTAGCTCATTTGCTCAACACAAGTATAATTAAAGGCATTTGAAATTACATAAAACTGTTAATTTCCAGGATTCTAATTCAAAAATAGCAAAAAAATAGCGTTTTGAGCTTGTAGATCGGCTATTTTTGCTACGACGGTAATATATGGCACTAGGGAGTGAGTGTGGAAATATAGTGGCCCTCTCCATCGTCAAAGTTGCCCACCCCTGGTCTATACCATCAACACCAGCTCAGTGGCTCATGTGGTTAGACTAGTGTCCGCCCTGAGATTGGGAGGGTGGGGTTCGATTCCCCAGCCGGGTCATTCCAAAGCCTCCCCGCTTGGCACTCAGCTGGGAGGGTGGGGTTCGATTCCCCAGCCGGGGTCATTCCAAAGCCTCTCCCGCTTGGCACTCAGCCGCGTCAAGGGTTGGATTGGGGTGTAAGTCCCTGCGAGTGTACTCACGGTATAGGGCATTAAGCAACTAGTCGACTAGTTTACTAGTCGACTAGTAAATCCACTAGTCGACCTTGTTGGTACTAGTTGACTAGTTGATACAAATAAAAAAAATAAAGTTTATTTATTTTTTCCCGATTTGGTAGGCCTCAAGATCAGGTAGATTATAGTTATAGTCACCATGTACACAGTTTTTCAATGTACAAATATTTATAAAAAAAAAAAAAAAGAAAGTGTATTATTTTTTTTATTTTTTTTTACATAATAGGTAGTTAAACAACTAGTCGACTAGTAAACTAGGCAACTAGTCAACTAGTAAAAATGACTAGAAGTGAATGCCTACACATCAAGCCGCCTCACGCTGAAGAAACAGGAGATATGGCCACATGGCTCGGCAAGGCTTAACCCTCTGCACTTACCTAGTCCGATCTGTACTCTCTCTACTACTTTCTCTACTACTTTATCTGCTCTTGTTTCCCCTTGTTGCTCAGATTTAAAATGGGTAATACGTCATGGTACCACGGCAAGAGTATGCTTGATACTGACGAAACATACCATGTTTCATCAGAAACTCTTGAACCTATAATGTTTCATCAGGTTCAAGAAAGAGCGTTACATCAGTTTGTGGCTGAAATAGAGACCCTTGAGCTCTTAACAGCATGCATGTACAGTACCATTCATACAGTATTATACTGTATATATAGTTCAGTTGTGTACCTTCAGAGGAATGGTCCTTCAGGCTGGAGTTCTCCTTGGCTGCATCTCTGCTGCACTCGTCGGAATCCTCTCTCTTCTCCGCAGCGGTTGCAGGGTCCCCAGAAGGAAAGCCGTCTCCTGTAGAGGGTGAGGCAGCGGTTGCATGAGGGTCCCCAGAAGGACACCCGTCTCCTGTAGAGGGTGAGGTCTTCTCCGCAGCGGTTGCATGAGGGTCCCCAGAAGGAAACCCGTCTCCCGTAGAGGGTGAGGTCTTCTCCGCAGCGGTTGCAGGGTCCCCAGAAGGACACCCGTCTCCTGTAGAGGGTGAGGTCTTCTCCGCAGCGGTTGCAGGGTCCCCAGAAGGAACCCCGTCTCCCGTAGAGGGTGAGGCGTCGGTACCAAGCTCAACAACTCCTTCCGCTGCAGTCGTTACTGGCTCGGAGACCCTGGAGGAAAGGTTGACCAAACAGCAAACAGCAAAGTTAAAACTGATAGAGCGCAGGAGGGATGCGCTCATGCCTCATTAGAAGCACATTTTTGTGAGCGGAAAGGGGGTGGATACTGTGTGTCTGTATTTGCATGGAAGTGTTCACACACCCTCGACTACAAACCACTTATAGTCTGACAGGATTCCATGTTGGCACTGCAGTAGGAAAACCGTTAAAATCTTTTAAAAATTCAACTTCCCTGGAATTTAGGGAGAGAAATTAAGCTATCACATGCTTCAAGACCATAATTTAACGCTTTGTGTGCCCTTTCAACATTTTTAAAATAGTGACCCAGGGTGCACAATGTTATTTTTGACATTAAAAAAAAAAAAAAAAAATCACAACAAAAAAAATTGTGGGTAATTCCCAGGACATCTGTGGACGTCTTGGGCACACAAATTGTTAAGTGTCATTCCCTTCCCTCTCGTTTGTCCCTGCATGTGGTTTAATACACATGGACTTGTTTACTCTCATTGTGCCTCAGTGTACCTGTTTCTGGGTCCAATCTATTCAGCGTTCCGAGAGAAAACTGATTGTCAGGCCCAGAACCACATTTCACACTTAGAATGCATTAAAAATCTGCTTATACTGTATAATTACAGTTATAAGTACACTCATAAGTACTTGAGTCCATAATGCTTCATATAACAAATAACAGTCACATAACTGTTTTCTCTCTCTTTCGGCTAGCATCATAGCGTATTGGATTAGTGTGATTATGATGATGAGTGTTGAACGCTGTTGAGCCCACACTGTGCATATGTGGTCCTGCACTTCAAAGTAGAGCTTTTAATTTCGTTGAACATCGGTATAAAAGACAACAAATTCTGATTATAATTCTAAAAGGCAGCGATATGCTCCAAAATAATCCATCCGCCCACAAAACACGGTTATCCGTCTAAAGTTCAGAACTGATGAGACGCCATCGTGCTCCGTGGTTAGGGTTGACCCCCGACCCCCCCTGGGAGCCATTGGAGGGATAGGTGGGTGCTAGAGTAAAAATAAATCACACCTGTGTGAACTGAGTGGTGCAACTCCCCCTGCCCCTGCCTCTCTCTCTCTCTCTCTGTAATTAGCACTAGGCAACAGTGCAACACTATCTCTCTCTCTCTCTGTTTCTGGCACAACAGCGCCACTTTTGCCCCTACTGGTACTCAGCAACATAGCCTGGCTAATAAGCCAGACCGAATCAGCCGTTGGGGAAAATAAATTGCCTGTGTGATTTGAGTCTGGGTTATTACTAATTAGCCAGGCTAATAGCCACACACATAGGTTAACACATAGGTTAACACGTAGGTTAACACATAGGTTAACACATAGGTTAACACATAGGTTAACACGGACATTGCTGTTCCTTGGAGTGGTTGCACCACTCAAAAACAGCTGTGTGTGCAGAGGGGACCACCTCACCACGCTCCTATGCCACCAAAATGTGGAACGCCCAACCAACTGTCATTAACCCTTAGAAGATGAAAGACGCCAATTGGCGTCTTCATCAGAATTCCGTAAATGATCAATGACGCCAATTGGCGTCTTCGCCGTTTTTGATTAATCTAAACATATTAATATGCTCCGAAGCGCTGTTTAAATTCCTGAGCTTATATTCCAACTACATTACCCAGAAAACCCGTGTCACGTGACACACGTGTACGTGTTGCCATTGGAAGCTGGTCCCACCCCCTGTAAACAGTGGGGGCAGAGGGAGTCTTCATAGTTTTCATTGTTTTGCCTGTTTACCCGTCTCGCCCGAGCGATTTTCTAGCAGAAAAAGTTGAAAGCAGTACTATTTATTTGAGCGAGTTTTGTGGTAGTAGTATTGATCCATACGCGTCCCAGTCGCCTTCTCCAGGCGGAGTAGCCCTGGTCCAGTGCTTACAGCGAGACTCGCTGCTCCCTCCCTCCTTTTTTCATCGTCTCCCCATCGTCGTCCGATGAGCTATACCGGGAAACCATTGAAGAAGACGATCAACCCGGAATGTTTTGAGGTAATCTTATTGTAGATCCTTCTATAGTGATCAGAAATCATAAGATGATCGCTACAAATAGATGCTTGGATAATTACTACTACTAGTCAGATCATGACGCCAGAATGACTCACCACGATGGCCCCCAGCCATTAGCCAGCACCAAAGGTGCTGGCTAATGGGGGGGTTGGTGCATTGGTGCTGGGTAATGGCTGGAGGGGGGGTTTGGTGTCGATCGGTTGGTCGGTGCAGTACAAATGTATCGTAGCAGGCATGCACGCATGGCAGTACAAGTATTTTATATTGTAGCGTGCCTTATAGGCGATCTGATCTTTAGAGTAATGTTCGCTCCTTTTATTTACTGTCTACAAAGACGGAGAACAAACATGCATCGTTTACTGAAGCAACGCGTGGTTGTTGATGACCTTGCTACAAGGATCGGAGGGGGGACGGGGAGTGAAGCTAACAGTAGCGTATTATATAAGATCTGTATGACGTTTCATTGACGTCTGAGCTTGCATGATAATCGCATTCATTGAATATTGTATACTATCATGATTGTACATTGTTTAGTGTGTCTCCGTGTGATGATGATGATGACGATGATGTCAGATAGCCTACGTCCCCCCCCCCCAACTGGCTATTGGCCGGGCTGACTACAGCTAAATGTTTATTTTTATATATTTAGAACTGGCATCAGATGAGGAGGAGGAGGAGGATGATGATGATGAAGACGAAGAGTCAAGACTGCGATGGAGTTCTCCGACACTGAACCGGATGCATTCATTCATTTCAGTTGTTGTTTTTTTTAAATTTAGCCTACACACACACACACCGTCAAGAACAACTGGAATGCAGTGGTTTGGGGACACTGGGGAGTTTGGGGACAACTGTTTTGTATGTAGGCCTATTTATTTTCTGTAATATTTATTATAATTGTATTATGTTAGTAGTCATAAAAAATAAAAGACGCTTTTACAATGAGTTAGACCTGTCATAGCTATTTTGTTCACTATTCTGAGGTTTATGGTTTGACTAAGCGAGTTTCAACTGTGATTTACTCTGTAACGGTAGATGGTAAGAACCCAATTTTTTGTTATAATACAGTATACATTCAAGTCTATATTTTGATACATATCATGGGCACAAAGTCATATCAAAACAATGTCCTTGGATGTGTTTTTTTATCAAAACTGTTTCTTCACAACAGGTTTTTGAGATACATGCATGAATAGACAAGGTACTGGTAAGACTATGTAAACATGGTATATATCAAAATGTGCGTTAGAATGTCTAATTTTACCCCAAAAAAGAATTGAGTTTATATGATGTTCCATTTCAGAGCTAGGGGGACTTTTAGCTGGATAGGTCAGATTGATCATGACTGACCATGCTATTTATAGATGGCAAAATATCTACAGTGGTACATGTGAGAAACTTTTTATTTTATTTTAATTGAACTAGACAACTCACCCTTTAAAATGAGATATTGCATGGCTATGTACGCCCAGCAGAAAAAAAGTTATTTAGAAAATAAAACTTCAACCGGGCATAACTTTTTTTGTTGTCCTAGAAACACTACCCAGTGTAAATGCAGGCTCTTTTAAATGGCTTCCAACACAAAAACTAAACATTTTATCAACTCAGTTCATTTTTTTCCTGGAAGCAGACAAGCCAAGCTTTCTCTGAAGGTCTTTCGTTGTCACACATTCACAACAGAGAATTTTCAATAAATCATTCAAAAACGCCATTCTGCCATAGAGAAGTCTAAAAACTATATAGAAATCCATGAAACTCTCAAAGAGTTAAGACATGCGAATCCCTTGACTCTTTCAAAACCGCTCTCAAAGGGCACCTACGGACGGCTGCAATTCGAAACTGGCCCCTGTAAAATCGGAATCCCTCAAACACGAACGCAAGGACAACACAAGAGACGGTCGCGGCCACACAGCCAACTCAAGGTATGGCCACTGAGCCGACTTGGGGACCCAACGCAAGGACAACACAAGAGACGGTCACGGCCACACAGCCAACTCAAGGTACGTCCACGGAGCCGACTTGGGGACCCAACGCAGCTCCTCCAAGGAAAACAAACAAATTAACGGAGCTGAACGTGAATCCCCCCCACCCCTTTTTTTCCCCTCACTGTATATGTTTCTTTTCCCTTTTTACCTCCTTTATGATGAATTCCTGTTCTGTCTATAGAAGTGTCTATTTGTACGTCTCTAAATGTTTTGATGATTTGAACATGGTGGACCCTATTGGAAACAAGTGTAATGCTTAATTGGGTCGTCCACTCACAGTTAACAGCCTTTGTATTGAGTTTGTGCTTGAAATGTACTGTAATTCTGCAAACTGTTAATAAATTCTTCAATCAATCAATCAAAACCACGTATCACTGCTACTCAGTGACGTACATTTGTAGTAATCCATCCACCCACCCGGTTTGGTGGGTGGGTGGATTCATTTGGAGACTTGGAGTACTGTACGTAGCTGCCTTAAGTGGTAATTGAGTGCTTTAAGTAAAGTGAAACAATAGCATTTAATCTATGCAAGAACGACACATAAAATAAAATTCTGCCTACACCTCCAGGAAGGTCATTAGTTTACTTAAAGGCCTGACGTCGAAATAAAAAAAAGTATTCTGAAAGTATTCTGTAAATATGAAATAAATGCCCAAACATGTAGCTAGGTGTAATGTTAGAGACCACAGAAGTGAACCTTTCAAGCCTGTTTTCTCAACTCGCTGTTTTCTGCAAGACATTACTCTATAAGCCATATCTCCAAAACTGGTGGGTCAAACTGAACAACCAATATGTCAATTTGAAGCCATGATTCCCTGCTTTCATATGACATGAAAAGAATGAAAATTCAAAAAAATCCAATGGCAGTCCCTCAGTCAAATTTAGTCACATATATTCAAAGATTTGTGCTGCATTTTCACGATTTTTCAAAAATAGCAGACCTACAAGCTCGTAGCTGCTATTTTTCAATAGCTAAAGTATAACAACATGCTTAGTTAAAACACCAAAAGGGGTTCCCCTCCAGAATGGATTAAAAAACCCAGTGACCACTTCTAGTGACTTAATAATCACAATGTAAGGCATTACAACAGTGACCATAATGCTTTACAAAAGTATTAATGACAACTGAGAATTAGAATACATACTATTATGATCCTTTAAAAAAATGTGTCCAGCAATTAAATATTTACTTGACTTGATAATTGACCTAATAAGTAATAGTAAAATGCTTTATAATGTGTTCATAGCATTAAGAATATAGATAACAATAATTATATAGTGCTGAAATATAAACTGATTATAATCCATTACAAGTATGTTTATAATCCATTATAGACAAGGGCTTCATAGAAAGTGTTAACAGGGGCTTCAACAGTTTCAACATACAGTAGTTAGCATCTCAGAGATTACACAAATACAAAATATTTACAATAGGTGTATGGGAGCTCATGTGTATTTTATTTTCTATTGTATATAAAAATATATGACTGGACTGATTGGACTAATGGACTGAGCTCTATAAGTTCTACACGTTGTGCGCTTGTAGATCGTCTATTTTCGCCTTAGAGATTTGTGTAGAGGTAATGAAAGAATAAGTTGAGGGCCCTGGGGGACCCCGGTCAACTAGGGTTTAAAACCCATTTTGACCTGAGATCAGATTCTAAAAAATGTCTTCTACATCCTGACAGTTTTCTGAAAAAGCTATGTTTCTATGTTCAGTCGATTTTTCAAAAATAGCAGACCTACAAGCTCATAGCACGCCACTCGGTGGCGCGCTATGAGCTTGTAGGTCTGCTATTTTTCAATAGCTAAAGCATAACATAATGCTAACACCAAAAGGGGTTCCCGCCCAAAATGGGTTAAGTGATTAATACATTGCTAATGTGTTGCTCAGATCATAGGACACATCTGTAACCGTGACTACGGCAAGAAGGATAAGGCTACAATTTACTGGTATTCTTTAGAGCCAGATGACTGGTGTTTTCATGTTAAATGGTAAATGGTGCATTTATATAGCACCTTTATCCAAGGCGCTTTACAGAGATTTACATTCACCCATTCACACACACATTCATACACCGATGGCAGCGGAAACCGTGCAAGGCACCAACTAGCACATCGGGAGCAATTAGGGGTTCAGTGTCTTGCTCAAGGACACTTCAACACTAACTCTGGGGGAGCCCGGGTTCGAACTGGCAACCTTGCGGTTCCCATCCAGGCACTCTACCCCTGAGCCACCACCGCCCCGTTGCTGCGACAGCAGTGACATGCTCTTTTGTGGTGCACTTTTACATTCTGTGGTGTCACCGGGGACCTCAACTAGTCTAGGTCTTGGCCTGACACAATGACACATACAGACGTAGCAAAGTGTTGAAGTTCAATTTGTAATGTAAGGCTTGCCACACCACTACTGTGACACTTTATTTCAGCTGTCACAAGCTACAAGGGGGTGTATAAACTAGCTAGTGTCAGAGACATTAGCTTGGCTGCCAGGTACAACAACAAGTACAATAAAGACTTGTCTGAACTATTTTTACAGCATCAATACAGGTTTAGTGAATGAATGAAGACCTAACAAATGGCTGCCTCTGTGCACAAATATGTATTTAACCACTTTCAACCTGGCATCCCCTATAGATTTTCAAGAATTTTCAAAAACATTCGAACACAATGAAAATAGCTGATCTGCAAGCTCACAACACTATAGAATAGATCAGCTATTCTCATCGAGGATCAAAGGAGGCCACGCATATCCACAAAAGGCAGGTGCTGAGCTTCAAAGGAGATGAAGATAAAAGAAAATATAATAGTTTGCACACTGTAGCTCACTTTGATGATCTACCTGAGTGAGTGGTGACGTTTCGACGAGCACTCTGCTAGTCTTCAGAGCAGAATAAAGTCATTGAAGCGAGATAGTGTGCAAACTTTTCAATTTTCTTAGATCAGCATTTCTTTTTTTAAATTATGACCTTACTTACAATTGAACTTTAACCCATTCTGAACGGGAACCCGTTTTGGTGTTTTAATCATTGTGTTATACTTTAGCTATTGAAAAATAGCAGATCTACAAGCTCATAGCGCGGCACCGAGAGCTTGTAGATCTGCTATTTTTGAAAAATCGTTTTTAACTAAAATCTTTGCTTCTGGGAGGTCCCTGGAACAACATATTTTCAGATGTGGGTCGGCGGCCAATTACATAGAATTTTTAGGGTCCTTGACATGAAATATTGAGCACCACAGATATAGAAAGAAACGTAGGTATTTCAGAAAACTGTGATTTAGAAGACATTTTTTAGGCGTAAATGGGTTAACCACTAACACCTTACAGCATTTCCTTGTTTGTGTCCCCCAGGGCTCTACACTAAGTCCCATACCTTTTTTCCATCTATACCAAATGTCAAATAGCAAAAGTAGCAGAGCTTGCAAGTCTGTTATTTTCGGCAAATGTTATGAATAAAATGTTATAGATCAGATCAGAATGTGGACAACGGGGTAAAAATGCACGCACAAGGTTCTGTTATCAACGGAGGAATGTGCCAGCCGTGTAGGAGGAGGAGAGGGGGAGGAGGAGGGGAGGACAGGAGGAGGAGGAGGAGGAGAGGAGGAGGAGAGGGGGCTGCCGTGTAGGAGGAGGAGAGGGGGCTGCCGTGTAGGAGGAGGAGAGGGGGAGGAGGAGGGGAGGAGAGGAGGAGGAGGAGAGGAGGAGGAGGAGGAGAGGGGGCTGCCGTGTAGGAGGAGGAGAGGGGGCTGCCGTGTAGGAGGAGGAGAGGGGGCTGCCGTGTAGGAGGAGGAGAGGGGGCTGCCGTGTAGGAGGAGGAGAGGGGGCTGCCGTGTAGGAGGAGGAGAGGGGGCTGCCGTGTAGGAGGAGGAGAGGGGGCTGGAGGAGGAGAGGGGGAGCCGTGTAGGAGGAGGAGAGGGGGCTGCGACTGTAGCTTAAGCAGCAGCGATCATCTCATTCCAGAGGACCTTGTTGTTGGTGTGACGGCAGTCGGTACAACAACAGATTCACGCCTACCACAATAACCACATCGCTTGTTACTCCAGACTTTCTCAACTCGACCCTGAGATCTGGCAACTCATTACTGGGCCGCGTCTGCAGCTTGGTATAACTCATTTAGGCCTGACGTCGAAGTTTAAAAAATGTCTTTTAAAAAAAAAAGAAATCTGAAAAACCTCATGTTTCTGTATCAGTGGTTCTCAATATTTCATGTCAAGGACCCCAACAATTATATGTAATATGCCGCCGACCCCCATCTGAAAATATGTAGTTCCAGGGATCAAGGCATACGCAGTGCTGCCTTGATCCCGCCTCTAGCTGCCGCTGATTGGCCAGGCCGTTTTGTGGCCGGAGCATCTAGTCTGCCTGAGAGTTCCCAGATGGGAGCAGGAGGGGGGAACCCAGTGTACTCTATGCTAGCGCGCCACTCGGTGGCGCGCTATGAGCTTGTAGATCTGCTATTTTTCAATAGCTAAACTATAACCTAATGCTTGAAACACCAAAAGGGGTTCCCGCCCAGAATGGGATAATCACCCGTAATTCTAATTCAAAGGAAGCATCCCTGGACCTAAAGCTATTAAAAGCTCATCCTGACATCACAGGGGGAAATCTTTGTTGACGCGGCTACTGTAGATCACATGGCGTTGTGCTGATGACTGTTGCCTCTGAGGGACAGCCCTCCCTCCCCCGCAACATGACTGATGATATGGCAGGATATGAAGTGTGGGGGCGAGCCCCGTCTACTGTAATTAAATCTGTTCTCCCATTAATAAACATCCCCAAGCAAGGCTAGCGGTGCCACGGCAGAAGCAAGCCAGTCAAGATGACAAGCCATCCATCTATCAGCCATCTATCAGATGAGCAGGCCATGCTACATAAAGCACAATAACGCGTGTAAATACAGCATTGTATTGAACAACCACCCCATTCAACCCCCCCCCCCCCCCCCCCACGTCACACACACGCGCAAAACTATGCCTGCATATACAGTATAAAGTTTTGAGTACACTGTGTGTGTGTGTGTGTGTGTGTGTGTGTGTGTGTGTGTGTGTGTGTGTGTGTATATATATATATATATATACACTCGATAGTCTAGTATATATTGTACATATACATACTGTCGTGGCTCAGCGGTCCAGGCACCTTGGCTGGTACATCCAGTCTGGCAGTGTGCCGCGGGTTCGACTCCCGCATGTCACTCCCCCCCCCCCCCCCCCCCCATCTCTCTCCCCATTTCCTGTCAGCCTACTGTCTGTCCCTCTATAAAAAATATAAAATAAAGGCGAAAGCCAAAAAAAAAAACATTTGAAAAGAAATAGGACCCAGGTACACACAGCACCTTCAAAACCGCAAAGTGTACTTCCACCCATTTCCGTCAATCTGTATACTTTCCTTATTGTTATTCTTGAAATAAACTGATGCTATGGTTGCTATAATGTTTATGAACTGAAACTCTTGACTCTTACATACAGTCTATTTGTGGATCGTTACTCTGTTCCTGCCCTTTTATGGTTTGGGGAGAGCAGCAAACGGTGAGATAGACCAGCAGTGCACCCAAATAATTATAGAGCGATTATGTCATATGAGACAGTAAGTGTCCCCGAGCGAAAATTGCTGATCTACACACTCACAACGCATCATATATGCGGCGTGTCGATTTTTGCCATTTTCAGCCTCACGAGAAGACATCGTCATACGACGAAGCATACATTAGACATAAGCCAGAGAGGAAGAGGAATCCATCTCTAGCAGATCACACGCACAAAGACACATGATTGGAATGTATACATTTTCGCGTAGATAGAAAATTAATTTGCTCTAGATACATATAGCATTATATGTGCATGCATGGATGGCATGCACTGTCAATAAAACTTGCTCAATAAAATGGCACTTTGAATGCCGCGGATGTAATACCAGCCCACCTTCCAGTGGATGTAATACCAGCCCACCTTGTGTTCCAGGCACCAGAACACAACTGGAAAACACCCACCTGTCAAAGCAGGGGATCGAATCAGCAACGGCAAAATGCCAAGTTAAAACATTTCAGACACATTTCAAGAATCATACAACAGTCACTGAACTGACTTTAAAATACTTGTCTTAGCCACCTTCAATATACTGTCCCTATTTTGGGCATGTGATTGTAGGCAAACATTTGTCCATTGTCCAAGTTTTCAAAGAATTTCTAAAATAGCGGGAAAAAAGCAGATCTACAAGCTCATATGGTCATTTTCGACAATGCTGACAAGCTAGTAGTCCACCATATCACGCTCCACACAGTCTGAAACAAAGAATTTGTTGCAAATGCATATATGGTTCACATACATCAGATCCCATTTGGCTGTACACAAAAATAAACATTTCAACTCTTCACCCAAATAACCTTCAACCGCATAAGCTGCAGATAGAGCCTATGAGGAAGTCTATTTACCATAAGCTGCAGATAGAGCCTATGAGGAAGTCTATAAGCTGCAGATAGAGCCTGAGGAAGTCTATAAGCTGCAGATAGAGCCTATGAGGAAGTCTATTTACCACTTTACCATAAGCTGCAGATAGAGCCTATGAGGAAGTCTATTTACCACTTTACCATAAGCTGCAGATAGAGCCTATGAGGAAGTCTATTTACCATAAGCTGCAGATAGAGCCTATGAGGAAGTCTATTTACCACTTTACCATAAGCTGCAGATAGAGCCTCTGAGGAAGTCTATTTACCACTTTACCATAAGCTGCAGATAGAGCCTGAGGAAGTCTATAAGCTGCAGATAGAGCCTATGAGGAAGTCTATTTACCATAAGCTGCAGATAGAGCCTGAGGAAGTCTATAAGCTGCAGATAGAGCCTATGAGGAAGTCTATTTACCACTTTACCATAAGCTGCAGATAGAGCCTGAGGAAGTCTATTTACCATAAGCTGCAGATAGAGCCTATGAGGAAGTCTATTTACCATAAGCTGCAGATAGAGCCTGAGGAAGTCTATAAGCTGCAGATAGAGCCTATGAGGAAGTCTATTTACCACTTTACCATAAGCTGCAGATAGAGCCTGAGGAAGTCTATAAGCTGCAGATAGAGCCTATGAGGAAGTCTATTTACCATAAGCTGCAGATAGAGCCTGAGGAAGTCTATAAGCTGCAGATAGAGCCTATGAGGAAGTCTATTTACCATAAGCTGCAGATAGAGCCTATGAGGAAGTCTATTTACCACTTTACCATAAGCTGCAGATAGAGCCTATGAGGAAGTCTATTTACCACTTTACCATAAGCTGCAGATAGAGCCTATGAGGAAGTCTATTTACCACTTTACCATAAGCTGCAGATAGAGCCTATGAGGAAGTCTATTTACCACTTTACCATAAGCTGCAGATAGAGCCTATGAGGAAGTCTATTTACCATAAGCTGCAGATAGAGCCTATGAGGAAGTCTATTTACCATAAGCTGCAGATAGAGCCTATGAGGAAGTCTATAAGCTGCAGATAGAGCCTATGAGGAAGTCTATTTACCATAAGCTGCAGATAGAGCCTATGAGGAAGTCTATAAGCTGCAGATAGAGCCTATGAGGAAGTCTATAAGCTGCAGATAGAGCCTATGAGGAAGTCTATAAGCTGCAGATAGAGCCTATGAGGAAGTCTATTTACCACTCGGCCAAAACAATACTGCTGCCTTATCTTTTAGACATCGGCGCATTCATGTGTCACAAGTCACACTGAGCACTGACAGCACTCTGCACCTGGCTGTCGGCCGCCAGCAGACTAGTGCGCTCCGCTTGAACCGCGGAGACATCAAAGCCCCCCCGCTTGCCCCGCCTTGCACCGAAAAACGAGTGCTCCTATCGATCCAGGCGCATATCTTTAGCACGCCCCCATCTGAACTCACGCACGCCTACCAGCCCCGGTGAGTCATATACGCATATAGCTGAGGGAGAGAATCGTTTTTAAAAGCAAATTACATCCCCTGGGGGGCAGAGGGGGGGGGGGGGGGGGGGGGGGGGGGGGGGCAGAGCACAGCCTGGAGTGTGAAGCTTGCCTGAATGCAAATCTCTCTCTGCCTTCCATCCGTCTCCATTCCCTGAAGCGACGTACGGTGCATACGGCGCCAGATCTAGTGCTGCCCAGATGAATCTCATACCTGCGTTTGTTTCCCCCTCAGGTCTCTCCTGGCGTGGCCTGTTCTTCAGAACTGTGTGGACATTGTGCTGACCGTACTGGTGGAGCTCTGCATGTCCCTACAGTAGGTCTGTCCCTAGGCCTGTTCTTCAGAACTGTGTGGACATTGTGCTGACCGTACTGGTGGAGCTCTGCATGTCCCTACAGTAGGTCTGTCCCTAGGCCTGTTCTTCAGAACTGTGTGGACATTGTGCTGACCGTACTGGTGGAGCCCTGCGTGTCCCTAGGTCTGTCCCTAGGCCTGTTCTTCAGAACCGTGTGGACATTGTGCTGACCGTACTGGTGGAGCCCTGCGTGTCCCTAGGTCTGTTCTTCAGAACCGTGTGGACATTGTGCTGACCATACTGGTGGAGCCCTGCGTGTCCCTAGGTCTGTTCTTCAGAACCGTGTGGACATTGTGCTGACCGTACTGGTGGAGCCCTGCGTGTCCCTAGGTCTGTTCTTCAGAACTGTGTGGACATTGTGCTGACCATACTGGTGGAGCCCTGCGTGTCCCTAGGCCTGTTCTTCAGAACTGTGTGGACATTGTGCTGACCATACTGGTGGAGCTCTGCATGTCCCTACAGTAGGTCTGTCCCTAGGCCTGTTCTTCAGAACTGTGTGGACATTGTGCTGACCGTACTGGTGGAGCTCTGCGTGTCCTATAGGTCTGTCCCTAGGCCTGTTCTTCAGAACTGTGTGGACATTGTGCTGACCGTACTGGTGGAGCCCTGCGTGTCCCTAGGTCTCTCCTGGCGTGGCCTGTTCTTCAGAACTGTGTGGACATTGTGCTGACCATACTGGTGGAGCCCTGCGTGTCCCTAGGTCTGTCCCTAGGTCTGTTCTGCAGAACCGTGTGGACATTGTGCTGACCATACTGGTGGAGCCCTGCGTGTCCCTAGGTCTGTCCCTATAGGCCTGTTCTTCAGAACCGTGTGGACATTGTGCTGACCATACTGGTGGAGCCCTGCGTGTCCCTAGGCCTGTCCCTAGGTCTGTTCTTCAGAACCGTGTGGACATTGTGCTGACCATACTGGTGGAGCCCTGCGTGTCCCTAGGTCTGTTCTTCAGAACTGTGTGGACATTGTGCTGACCATACTGGTGGAGCCCTGCGTGTCCCTAGGTCATAAAAGGAGCAGCAGCACTCTATCAATAAACAAATCGCCCACCACTGGCTCCAGCATCCACGTTGCTCCCTGCCATATGCACCTGGCCTTAGGGCCCAAAGCCATTCTGCTCAGAACAGATTACCATTCATTAGATAGCACTCAAAGCACTTGGCTCCTGACTGTATCTGCATGCATGTTGTATGGTTGGGCAAATACACACTGGTGGTACGGTATGCCTTTACAGCATCTTGTCTGGGGCGGCTGGGGCCCTGGGGCCCTGGGGCGGCTGTGGCTCAGGAGGTAGAGCAGGTCGTCCAATGATCCCTGGGTCTGGGCGGCTGTGGCTCAGGAGGTAGAGCAGGTCGTCCAATGATCCATGGGTCTGGGAGGCTGTGGCTCAGGAGGTAGAGCAGGTCGTCCAATGATCCATGGGTCTGGGAGGCTGTGGCTCAGGAGGTAGAGCAGGTCGTCCAATGATCCATGGGTCTGGGAGGCTGTGGCTCAGGAGGTAGAGCAGGTCGTCCAATGATCCATGGGTCTGGGAGGCTGTGGCTCAGGAGGTAGAGCAGGTCGTCCAATGATCCATGGGTCTGGGAGGCTGTGGCTCAGGAGGTAGAGCAGGTCGTCCAATGATCCATGGGTCTGGGAGGCTGTGGCTCAGGAGGTAGAGCAGGTCGTCCAATGATCCATGGGTCTGGGAGGCTGTGGCTCAGGAGGTAGAGCAGGTCGTCCAATGATCCATGGGTCTGGGAGGCTGTGGCTCAGGAGGTAGAGCAGGTCGTCCAATGATCCATGGGTCGGCGGTTCCAATCCCGGCTCCTCCTGTCTACATGTCGAAGTGTCCTTGGGCAAGACACTGAACCCCAAATTGCTCCCGATGTGCTGGTTGGTACCTTGCATGGCTTCCGCTGCAATCGGTGTATGAATGTGTGTGTGAATGGGTGAATGTAATGCACAATCTATGTAAAGCGCCTTGGATAAAGGCGCTATATAAATGCACCATTTACCATTAAAGTTGATTGATTGATTGATACAGTCAGAAGATAGAAGAGTAAGGACAGAGTCAAAGACGAAAAAAAGAATGAATGTGGAAAAATCTAACTAGACAGACAGTATGTGCTATAAATACCAAGCAATATACAGTGAAATGTCACAAGGACTTTCAACATGAAACCGAGGCCTACATTCATGGTTGTCATGGTGCTTTACCGAGGCCTACATTCATGGTTGTCATGGTGCTTTACCGAGGCCTACATTCATGGTTGTCATGGTGCTTTGACATTGTTTTATATAGTTCCTTTCATGGTTCCATGCAACGGGTTTAATGAAAGCTATCTGTCAAAGAGCAGGAGCCCAGACTAATGGTGGCAATTACTGCCCAGATAGAGATAGATGGTACAAAACATGTTTTTTTTGTGCTGAGAAGACTAAATGTCCCCCTAATTTCTAATGGCCAGATTCTTAACCTATTCAGGCCTGTCATCGAAATTAAAAAAAAAATGTTTTCTAAATCATGACAATTTTCTGAAAGATTTGAGGCACATTTTAACGATTTTTCTAAAATAGCAGACCTACAAGTTCATAGCGCGCCACTCGGTGGAGCGCTATGAGCTTGTAGATCTTCTATTTTTCAATAGCTAAATTATAACAATGTTTAAAACACCAAAAGGGGTTCCCGCCCAGAATGGGTTAATGGCCAGATTCTTAATGGCCAGTAGGAAGTCAATGTGCCCTTTGACCAAAAATATGAAATGCTCCAATCTGACAGGTTTTTTTGTATTATTATTTTTATGTATGCATTTATTTATTTATTTTCGAGTCACAATTCAATACTCCACTGATAGACCTGGAGCAAGTTATTAGTTCATCAATATGATTTGCCAATGCTATCTGCAAAGTACACAATATTTCAATTATGAAACATAATGTAGAGCTTAACCCTCTGCAGACATCCCTATTTTGGGGGATACCATTTTTGCCAAGATGTTTATTCACGGACGGGAACCCCTTTTTAATTAATATTTGAACATTTTCAGAAAACTTAGTTCAGTACGTTTTTAGAATCGACCTCATAGTAAGGGCATTTTATCAGGTATTTGACCAATCTGGGAACTAAATCGTTACCAAGATATTTCTTCACCAATGTGTTTCTAAAGGTGTCTAATAACATATACTAAAAGTTTGAAATTCAACTCCCGTGGGAAATTGAGTTATTAGCATAATATGTGACCATACCCTTAACATCCTATATAAGGCAAAAAAGTCCAAATTTCATCATTCTTTAAGTAGCATGTGACATATGAAACTAGGGGGTTTTCATGATTCTGAATCCATTCCAAGCATTAGTTTTGCACAAAAAACACTCCTTGGGCTAAATTAGGCCATATCCACTTGACCAAATGTGCTGACCTCATCACGTTTGTGAGGCCGTTTTCCCCCCAAGGAGTGTTTTTTGTGCAAAACTAATGCTTGGAATGGATTCAGAATCATGAAAACCCCCTAGTTTCATATGTCACATGCTACTTAAAGAATGATGAAATTTGGACTTTTTTGCCTTATATAGGATGTTATGGGTATATATCACATATTATGCTAATAACTCAATTTCCCACAGGAGTTGAATTTCAAACTTTTATGTTATTAGACACCTTTAGAAACACATTGGTGAAGAAATGTCTTGGTAACGATTTAGTTCCAAGATTTTCATAGATTTCTCTTACTATCAGTTCTAAATAGGTTAAAGAAAATGCTACATTTCTAAATTTGAAAAAATAGAAAATCTACAAGTTCAATGTGGCGCTACGGGATCTTAGTTCAATGTGGCGCTACGGGATCTTAGTTCAATGTGGCGCTACGGGATCTTAGTTCAATGTGGCGCTACGGGATCTTAGTTCAATGTGGCGCTACGGGATCTTAGTCCAATGTGGCGCTACGGGATCTTAGTTCAATGTGGCGCTACGGGATCTTAGTTCAATGTGGCGCTACGGGATCTTAGTTCAATGTGGCGCTACGGGATCTTAGTTCAATGTGGCGCTACGGGATCTTAGTTCAATGTGGCGCTACGGGATCTTAGTTCAATGTGGCGCTACGGGATCTTAGTTCAATGTGGCGCTACGGGATCTTAGTTCAATGTGGCGCTACGGGATCTTAGTTCAATGTGGCGCTACGGGATCTTAGTTCAATGTGGCGCTACGGGATCTTAGTTCAATGTGGCGCTACGGGATCTTGTAGAATAGATTGTCTATTCCCACTATTTTCTGTACATGGTAAAAGCCCTTCCCCTGTTTCTCGAAAATAATTGCCCCCGTTCTGAGGTGAAAAATGGTTAAAGAATACATTTTCACAGTCTTAATAAAAAATAGTTGATGCCCACAGTGCTTCTGTGGGGCCAGTCCTGGCATGCATCGAAGTTGAGTGCCTGCAAACCTGTCCAGCCACCCCCCCCCCCCTAGCACACTTTAGCAGAAATCGCTGTAACTACACAATGTGTTGTCACTGCAGTGCTAACCAAAAGCCTCCGAATTCCACGATAACAATCGCAAAATAATTTTGGCAATAGAGTTCTCAGAGTGCTGACAGATCTGCCAGGATGTGCTGACACTATATGTACACCTTGATGGAGGAAACTGCTATTGATAGCTCTCCTTTAAAAGGCAAGGGTATCGACTAGGCCACCGTGGAAAAGTGCACTCAGCAGAAATAGCGCTGTAAGAGAAATTGCAGAGACCTCCGAGAGAGACACACGCACGCACGCACGCACGCACGCACGTACGCACGCACGCACGCACGCACGCACGCACGCATGCACGCACGCACACACGCACGCACGCACGCACGCACGCACGCACGCACGCACGCACGCACGCACGCACGCACACAAACTCTTAAATGCAGACCTGTATCCACATGAACCCCTCTTTTCAGCACAGGAAAGCCCACAGGAATAAAGCCCTATACTCCCCTATCTGTAGAGGTTTCCCAGCACACTTCCCCCATACACTGTAGGGGGCTCAACCTAAAGCCCTATACTCCCCTCTCTGTAGAGGTTTCCCAGCACACTTCCCCCATACACTGTAGGGGGCTCAACCTAAAGCCCTATACTCCCCTATCTGTAGAGGTTTCCCAGCACACTTCCCCCATACACTGTAGGGGGCTCAACCTAAAGCCCTATACTCCCCTATCTGTAGAGGTTTCCCAGCACACTTCCCCCATACACTGTAGGGGGCTCAACCTAAAGCCCTATACTCCCCTCTCTGTAGAGGTTTCCCAGCACACTTCCCCCATACACTGTAGGGGGCTCAACCTAAAGCCCTATACTCCCCTCTCTGTAGAGGTTTCCCAGCACACTTCCCCATACACTGTAGGGGGCTCAACCTAAAGCCCTATACTCCCCTATCTGTAGAGGTTTCCCAGCACACTTCCCCATACACTGTAGGGGGCTCAACCTAAAGCCCTATACTCCCCTATCTGTAGAGGTTTCCCAGCACACTTCCCCATACACTGTAGGGGGCTCAACCTAAATCAGGTGCTTCATCACAGCAGCTGGGGGGCAGACACACCTGAATGGTGGTGACACTGCAATATTTTTGCAAAACTATTCAGAGATTTCTTTTTAAAGATATTAACCCATTTTGACCTGGGAACAGTTTCTAAAAATGTCTTCCACATCCTGACAGTTTTCTGAGAAAGCTATGTTTCTATGTCAGTGGTTCTTCGATTTTTCAAAAATAGCAGACCTACAAGCTCGTAGCGCGCCACTCGGTGGCGCGCTATGAGCTTGTAGATCTGCTATTTTTCAATAGCTAAAGCATAACATAATGCTAACACCAAAAGGGGTTCCCGCCCAAAATGGATAAAAAAAAATAATTAAAACAATTCTTCAATATAATTCCAAGAATAAAATGAAAACAAAAGAAATTCCACTTAATGTAACTGTGAAGTGTAAGTGAAAATAGCAGATCTACAAGCTCTTGACCTTTTGTAGATCTGCTATTTTCGCAGGTCACAGGCATGTCAGTATACTTGATATAGCATATCTAGTATAAAATAAGAATGATTATTTTGCCACTGCTGGTTAATCAGGGTTGATATTACAGTAATTGAAGGTACTGCCCTACACAGATTATATACAAAAGATGTTGCCAGGATGTTGTGCAGCAGCGGTGACCTAGCCTGGCTAATAAGCCAGACCGAATCAGCAGTTGGCAAAATAAGAATTGCCTGCCGGCGGATTACGGTCTGGAGAGGCTCAATTGTACGCCCATTTCCTACACTAGAGAACTGGTGTGGCCAATCGGGACACGGTATGCAATATGGGCGGGCTTTGGGACAGTGACGTTCAATGCTTGAGACCTTTGACTGACAGTAGCTCTAACCAAAAAAGAGAAAATGTTTGAAACCGCCCCCCGGGAAACAAGATCCATACACAGCATCTCCAGACTCAAATACCACACGACAGTGTGATTTGAGTCTGGCTTATTAGCCAGGCTAGCAGCGGTGACCTCTAACCTGGTATATGCTGGCTGTCTCCCATTATAACACACTTGGGATCAATTTGCTTTCGATTACAAATGGAAATTGAGACTTAACTCATGGAATATTGATTTAGCCTTCCTTCCTTCTCAATATTTTCATTAGAACGTGTAGAGTGTGTATATTGGACAGCACGATTTGCATATAACAGACTTTTTTCTTTTTTAAAGGCAAATTAACTTTCTTTCCAAAGTTTTTCAACTTTGGAAAGAAAGTTCTTCCCGACTCCAATTAAATTGTGAGCTGAGCCCAAACTGTGTGTAATGAACTCCATAGGCAGACGTCGGATACTGTATACATAATCAACGATGGAAGAACATTTGAGGTCTCTATAATCATCGTTTGTCAATGTGGATGAATAACTCCTCCTGAGCCAACATAACAATATGGTGTCTTAACTCCTCCTGTGCCAACATAACAATATGGTGTCTTAACTCCTCCTGAGCCAACATAACAATATGGTGTCTTAACTCCTCCTGAGCCAACATAACAATATGGTGTCTTAACTCCTCCTGAGCCAACATAACAATATGGTGTCTTAACTCCTCCTGAGCCAACATAACAATATGGTGTCTTAACTCCTCCTGTGCCAACATAACAATATGGGGCCCTATTATGCGTGTCTTAAGTACCAGGTCTTATTACTTAACTTAAGACCTGGAGGCGTGATCAATGCCATTTGGCTATTCTGAGTGGCCAAACAGCATTGACCACGCCTCCAGGTCTTAAGTTAAGTCATAAGACCTGGTACTTAAGACACGCAAAATAGGGCCCATTGTGTCTTAACTCCTCCTGAGCCAACATAACAATATGGTGTCTTAACTCCTCCTGAGCCAACATAACAATATGGTGTCTTAACTCCTCCTGAGCCAACATAACAATATGGTGTCTTAACTCCTCCTGAGCCAACATAACAATATGGTGTCTTAACTCCTCCTGAGCAAACATAACAATATGGTGTCTTAACTCCTCCTGAGCCAACATAACAATATGGTGTCTTAACTCCTCCTGAGCCAACATAACAATATGGTGTCTTAACTCCTCCTGAGCCAACATAACAATATGGTGTCTTAACTCCTCCTGAGCCAACATAACAATATGGTGTCTTAACTCCTCCTGAGCCAACATAACAATATGGTGTCTTAACTCCTCCTGAGCAAACATAACAATATGGTGTCTTAACTCCTCCTGAGCCAACATAACAATATGGTGTCTTAACTCCTCCTGAGCCAACATAACAATATGGTGTCTTAACTCCTCCTGAGCCAACATAACAATATGGTGTCTTAACTCCTCCTGTGCCAACATAACAATATGGTGTCTAGTAACAGTAACACCTGTTGCTCATACAGCATTATTAACCCTGCAGAACATTGTACATTTTCATAACTACAGTCAAGGTGTAAACATTCTCACACACACACACACACACACACACACACACACACACACACACACACACACACACACACACACACACACACACACACACACACACACACACACACACACACACACACACACACACACACACACACACACACACACACACACACACACACACACACACACACACACACACACACACACACACACACACACACCAAAAGGAATGACTTACCGGCTGCTGGATGATTCACTCACGGGAACATCTGTTGAATTGACAATAAAACAAAGCATGTTGAAAAATGTGCAAGGTCAGGAAATGTCTTCTTGTCTGCCATATAACCATGTGTGTGTGTGTGTGTGTGTGTGTGTGTGTGTGTGTGTGTGTGTGTGTGTGTGTGTGTGTGTGTGTGTGATGTCCCTATTTTAGGCATGTCATAAAATAACCCATCTACAAGGTATAGCAGGGTTCCCCAATTAATTTTCCTCGAGGGCCATATTTTGACTAGGGTACCAGGCTGGGGGCCGAGTCCGCACGCGTGAGGTCGAGGTCTTGCCCTGAAAATTCATTTTCAGGGCAGGACCCCATTTGAAAAGGATGCCCAGTTTGACATGCATAGGCTACTGACCCCCATTTAATGCCATTTATATCTGGGACCCGCGGGCCGCCAGGGGGGCGCTCCGCGGGCCGCAAATGGCCCGCGGGCCGCCTATTGGGGAACCCTGAGGTATAGCAACATGTTGCATCGCTTTGTGCGTCTATTTCCACCATGCAACATCATCGTACAATAATGTAGTATAAAATAATAGCACTTAATTGTTCAGTTAGGATACAATTACACAGAGTACTGACTGAGTCATAATGATCTACAGTGAATTTGGAATACATGATCAAGATATAAATATAAATGATGTTTATAGAGACAGCCTTTAGTAACATATTGACTTGTTGTGACCATCGCTAAACCATGTGAAAGGGACATTCTGTGCGTGCTGGATATTACTTCATTCCCATTTGTACCTTAATAAGACTAGTCTTTTTTAACGCATTTTGGGCGGGAACCCCTTTTGGTGTTAGCATTATGTTATGCTTTAGCTATTGAAAAATAGCAGATCTACAAGCTCATAGCGCGCCACCGAGTGGCGCGCTACGAGCTTGTAGATCTGCTATTTTTGATCGAAGAACGACTGACATAGAAACATAGCTTTTTCAGAAAACTGTGAGGATGTAGAAGGTCAAAATGGGTTCATTTGGAGTGTTGCAGGTTTTCTTCTTTGGCAGTTTCTCTTTCTCTCACTTATTGGTTGTGAGACATTCTTGATATCAATAGTATTACTATAGCTGGTGCCCGGCTGTAGTGCACCACCGGGGGCAGTAACAATGGAAGTTGAGAGATCCATGCACCACCCGGCTATATGCAATACCCGTTGTACCCGTTCCATCCATCCATCTGTCTGTGTCCCTTTCATGACCATATATGGACATTTCTGTATCTTCTCTCTGTGTCCCTTTATTCCTATATATGGAGTTCACAGACAGAGTTATGGTGCATTTATAGATATTAACCCATTTAGGCCTGAAGTCGAAATAAAAAAAAAAGTATTCTGAAAGAATATATTCAAAGATTTGTGCCGCATTTTTTCACGATTTTTCAAAAATAGAAGACCTACAAGCTCGTAGCGCGCCACTCGGTGGCGCGCTACGAGCTTGTAGATCTGCTATTTTTCAATAGCTAAAGTATAACATAATGCTTAGTTAAAACACCAAAAGGGGTTCCCGCCCCAAATGGGATAAAGTATGTATTTACCAATACGTTTTAGTCACTGGAATAAGACTATACTGTGAAACACTGTAAATGTAAAGCATTACCAAAACTGAGTAGAAGTGAAACAACTAAAAATGTTCCATCTCCTAAGAGAGCGCTATATAAACACCATGTCTTCTGGCATGGGCAGGGCCTGAATCCATCACCACCTCTCTCTACTGCCACCATGTCTTCTGGCATGGGCAGGGCCTGAATCCCTCACCACCTCTCTCTACTGCCACCATGTGTTCTGGCATGGGCAGGGCCTGAATCCCTCACCACCTCTCTCTACTGCCACCATGTCTTCTGGCATGGGCAGGGCCTGAATCCCTCACCACCTCTCTCTACTGCCACCATGTCTTCTGGCATGGGCAGGGCCTGAATCCCTCACCACCTCTCTCTACTGCCACCATGTCTTCTGGCATGGGCAGGGCCTGAATCCATCACCACCTCTCTCTACTGCCACCATGTGTTCTGGCATGGGCAGGGCCTGAATCCCTCACCACCTCTCTCTACTGCCACCATGTCTTCTGGCATGGGCAGGGCCTGAATCCCTCACCACCTCTCTCTACTGCCACCATGTCTTCTGGCATGGGCAGGGCCTGAATCCCTCACCACCTCTCTCTACTGCCACCATGTCTTCTGGCATGGGCAGGGCCTGAATCCATCACCACCTCTCTCTACTGCCACCATGTCTTCTGGCATGGGCAGGGCCTGAATCCATCACCACCTCTCTCTACTGCCACCATGTCTTCTGGCATGGGCAGGGCCTGAATCCCTCACCACCTCTCTCTACTGCCACCATGTCTTCTGGCATGGGCAGGGCCTGAATCCCTCACCACCTCTCTCTACTGCCACCATGTCTTCTGGCATGGGCAGGGCCTGAATCCCTCACCACCTCTCTCTCTACTGCTTGCTTATGTAACAAGCTTCCTCTACACATCATTACAACCAATCTACAATTCCCCCCCACTTATCGGATTACCACAGATACGGCACAGTCCACACGGTTTAAAAAAACCTCTTAATTAAATCACTAATCGCTTCGTTTTGTCAGTGGAAGATCTGAGATTTTAATCTCACTTCTTTATCTAGTCAGAGGTGCAATTAGCAGGGCTGTTGATTTGGAAACATTACCCAGGTAGCTAATACATGATACGGATATCTGCACGACTTCATCCAATTAGGGCTCAGTTAACTGTGCTTTATGCCAGGCTGCCTAAGGAAGTTAAGAAATCCTTTTAAGTGAGTCTAAAAACAACTCACTGAAAACATAGTGTGTGTGTGTGTGTGTGTGTGTCTGTGTGTGTGTGTGTGTGTGTGTGTGTGTGTGTGTGTGTGTGTGTGTGTGTGTGGGGCAGGCCGTGATGCTGATATCAACGTTATGTTTACGGTGTACCACAGCATAGCGTTCAGCTGAGAGGGAAATGATAAACACAGCATCTCAATGTCATGCTCATGAACATTGATGTGTCCTGTACGTGTTTCAAGGAACAGCCTTGTGACGTTAGGGAATTAGGGTGTGAAGGACACCCTAATTCCTTCCCTATCCCGTAAAGGAACAGCCTTGTGACGTTAGGGAATTAGGGTGTGAAGGACACCCTAATTCCTTCCCTATCCCGTAAAGGAACAGCCTTGTGACGTTAGGGAATTAGGGTGTGAAGGACACCCTAATTCCTTCCCTATCCCGTAAAGGAACAGCCTTGTGACGTTAGGGAATTAGGGTGTGAAGGACACCCTAATTCCTTCCCTATCCCGTAAAGGAACAGCCTTGTGACAAGGACACCCTAATTCCTTCAAGGAACAGCCTTGTGACAAGGACACCCTAATTCCTTCAAGGAACAGCCTTGTGACAAGGACACCCTAATTCCTTCCCTATCCCGTAAAGGAACAGCCTTGTGACAAGGACACCCTAATTCCTTCCCTATCCCGTAAAGGAACAGCCTTGTGACAAGGACACCCTAATTCCTTCCCTATCCCGTAAAGGAACAGCCTTGTGACAAGGACACCCTAATTCCTTCCCTATCCCGTAAAGGAACAGCCTTGTGACAAGGACACCCTAATTCAAGGAACAGCCTTGTGACAAGGACACCCTAATTCCTTCAAGGAACAGCCTTGTGACAAGGACACCCTAATTCCTTCAAGGAACAGCCTTGTGACAAGGACACCCTAATTCAAGGAACAGCCTTGTGACAAGGACACCCTAATTCCTTCAAGGAACAGCCTTGTGACAAGGACACCCTAATTCCTTCAAGGAACAGCCTTGTGACAAGGACACCCTAATTCCTTCAAGGAACAGTCTTGTGACAAGGACACCCTAATTCCTTCAAGGAACAGTCTTGTGACAAGGACACCCTAATTCCTTCAAGGAACAGCCTTGTGACAAGGACACCCTAATTCCTTCAAGGAACAGCCTTGTGACAAGGACACCCTAATTCCTTCAAGGAACAGCCTTGTGACAAGGACACCCTAATTCCTTCCCTATCCCGTAAAGGAACAGCCTCGTGACAAGGACACCCTAATTCCTTCCCTATCCCGTAAAGGAACAGCCTTGTGACAAGGACACCCTAATTCCTTCAAGGAACAGCCTCGTGACAAGGACACCCTAATTCCTTCAAGGAACAGCCTTGTGACAAGGACACCCTAATTCCTTCCCTATCCCGTAAAGGAACAGCCTTGTGACAAGGACACCCTAATTCCTTCCCTATCCCGTAAAGGAACAGCCTTGTGACAAGGACACCCTAATTCCTTCCCTATCCCGTAAAGGAACAGCCTTGTGACAAGGACACCCTAATTCCTTCAAGGAACAGCCTTGTGACAAGGACACCCTAATTCCTTCAAGGAACAGCCTTGTGACAAGGACACCCTAATTCCTTCCCTATCCCGTAAAGGAACAGCCTTGTGACAAGGACACCCTAATTCCTTCCCTATCCCGTAAAGGAACAGCCTCGTGACAAGGACACCCTAATTCCTTCAAGGAACAGCCTTGTGACAAGGACACCCTAATTCCTTCAAGGAACAGCCTTGTGACAAGGACACCCTAATTCCTTCCCTATCCCGTAAAGGAACAGCCTTGTGACAAGGACACCCTAATTCCTTCAAGGAACAGCCTTGTGACAAGGACACCCTAATTCCTTCAAGGAACAGCCTTGTGACAAGGACACACTAATTCCTTCCCTATCCCGTAAAGGAACAGCCTTGTGACAAGGACACCCTAATTCCTTCCCTATCCCGTAAAGGAACAGCCTTGTGACAAGGACACCCTAATTCCTTCCCTATCCCATAAAGGAACAGCCTTGTGACAAGGACACCCTAATTCCTTCCCTATCCCGTAAAGGAAAACAAACATTAACAAGTACATCACAGGCATTTGCCTGATATGCTTTTATCAAAACAGCGAGTGAGTAGATTAGGGCTGCAACTGCTGTAGAACGTCTATTTTAATTGTTTTGGCTGTAATAATGACATGCCCAAAATAGTGAGTTTATAAACAACAACAACAGTTGGTTGAACTAATCTAGTAGCATTCGATAATTGAATTATCGAATGATAATAGATTAGTTCAGGCTGTAAAATGGGGTCCACACGTGGACATTTTGATTAGCTTATCATGCCCGTTATGGGATTTGACCTTCTAACCTCTTGGGGTCTTTGTATCTGTTACTTTAAAATATATAAATAAAAATGAATACATTCAACAGTCAATCACTGGCTAAAGGGATGTTCACTGAGACATTCGATATATAAAAATCACACCCGTGTGAACTGAGTGGTGCAACTACACATTTATTGTTATAGTTACTGTACATTAGAACCAGGAAAGTATCTGTGATGTCAGTGACGTCACATACTAACCATAGCAACCATGCTCGTTTTTTTGGTTGCTAACCATAGCAACCATGCTCGTTTTTGAGTGGTGTAAACCACTCCTACAACTGGCTTTTGTGTGCAGAAAAAAATGAGCATGGTTGCTATGTTCAAAATAATTTCTGACGTAATTAAATCACACCCGGGTGAACTGGATGACCGTAGCAACCATGGTCATTTTCTCTGCACAGAAAAAGCCAGTTGTGAAATCACATCCGGGTGTGATTTCATTACGTCAGATCAGAGCTGATCAGGCTACATAATACCTTACCTTATTTCATTACGTCAGACATTACGTCAGACCACAGCTGATCATGCTATATAAAACCTTACACCACTCAGTTCACACGGGTGTGATTTTTTTGGTACGAACAAACACGGGTACAAAGCCAGTTGTTGGAGTGGTTTACACCACTCAAAAATACACAAAAATGTTAGACTTTGTTTGAATTTTTTAGGGGATCTATTGTCAATGTATGTGTGAATATGTATGTTCATACAGTACATGATGTGACCATGGATATGCTCTGAAAGTGTGATTTTTTTTAAATTTAATTTCAGCTCTTTAAAGCTTGCCTTACCTGTACAGGCATCAAATACTGCATCCTTAGAGGGATCTGTCTCCTGTCCAGCAGGAGGCAGTACAGTAGGAAGCAGTTGTGAGTCAACAGAGGCCGTCTTCGGGATATCTTCTGGCGTTTGACCGTGTGCGTTCACACTCACAGAGGCCTCCGCGGGGTCAACTTGGGCAGCAGACGACTGGACACATTTGAGCGGATCCTTGTTCTCCGTGTCCACATTGTCCTCCTCGGGGCTGTCCTCAAACTCGAACGGCTCCCCTTTCTCTTCGTCTTCGTCCTCCTCCTCGTCCTCCTCCTTATGCTGCGTTTGCTGAGGCTCCGCAGTGGACATAATGTCTGTAAACAGAGATAAGGCTACGGTTTAAATACAACTGATGTCCACTATTTTGGAAAGTGTGAAGCTTGCACAGCCAAAACGATTAATAGCACATTGTGGCTGTACGTCACCAGAAAGCAGACCATTTATTTTCAAAGTTATGCTGATATATATATACAGTATGATCAGTATCTCTGCATCCTCGGTTGATTTTAGCTCCATTGACAGTTTGACACCTTAGTGACAAGTGAAATGTACAATATTTCTGACAGTTGAATGAAGAAAACATATTTGAGTGATCGAGGCGGAGGCTCAGAGAGAGAAAAGTGTAAAATGGCAAGAGGCTTGCAGTCAACACCAAGAACCAGGTAAAACAGAAGACCACAACACAAAATGAAATAAAAAGTTTTGGATGAAGTTGTTTTTGTTTTTATGAACCATTGTTCAATGAACATATTAAGGAAAGTTGCTTGAGTTCAACAGTTTCTCTCTCAGGATGATACTTAATTAATGTTACTGTAGTGGGAGTGATGCACATCCTCAGGCTTGATTACTGTAGTGGGAGTGATGCACATCCTCAGGCTTGATTACTGTAGTGAGAGTGATGCACATCCTCAGGAATGATTACTGTAGTGAGAGTGATGCACATCCTCAGGCTTGATTACTGTAGTGGGAGTGATGCACATCCTCAGGCTTGATTACTGTAGTGAGAGTGATGCACATCCTCAGGAATGATTACTGTAGTGTGAGTGATGCACATCCTCAGGCTTGATTACTGTAGTGAGAGTGATGCACATCCTCAGGCTTGATTACTGTAGTGTGAGTGATGCACATCCTCAGGCTTGATTACTGTAGTGGGAGTGATGCACATCCTCAGGCTTGATTACTGTAGTGAGAGTGATGCACATCCTCAGGCTTGATTACTGTAGTGTGAGTGATGCACATCCTCAGGCTTGATTACTGTAGTGAGAGTGATGCACATCCTCAGGCTTGATTACTGTAGTGTGAGTGATGCACATCCTCAGGCTTGATTACTGTAGTGTGAGTGATGCACATCCTCAGGCTTGATTACTGTAGTGAGAGTGATGCACATCCTCAGGCTTGATTACTGTAGTGTGAGTGATGCACATCCTCAGGCTTGATTACTGTAGTGAGAGTGATGCACATCCTCAGGCTTTATTACTGTAGTGGGAGTGATGCACATCCTCAGGCTTGATTACTGTAGTGTGAGTGATGCACATCCTCAGGCTTGATTACTGTAGTGGGAGTGATGCACATCCTCAGGAATGATTACTGTAGTGTGAGTGATGCACATCCTCAGGAATGATTACTGTAGTGTGAGTGATGCACATCCTCAGGCTTGATTACTGTAGTGTGAGTGATGCACATCCTCAGGAATGATTACTGTAGTGTGAGTGATGCACATCCTCAGGAATGATTACTGTAGTGTGAGTGATGCACATCCTCAGGCTTGATTACTGTAGTGTGAGTGATGCACATCCTCAGGCTTGATTACTGTAGTGGGAGTGATGCACATCCTCAGGCTTGATTACTGTAGTGTGAGTGATGCACATCCTCAGGAATGATTACTGTAGTGTGAGTGATGCACATCCTCAGGCTTGATTACTGTAGTGAGAGTGATGCACATCCTCAGGCTTGATTACTGTAGTGAGAGTGATGCACATCCTCAGGAATGATTACTGTAGTGTGAGTGATGCACATCCTCAGGAATGATTACTGTAGTGAGAGTGATGCACATCCTCAGGAATGATTACTGTAGTGAGAGTGATGCACATCCTCAGGAATGATTACTGTAGTGTGAGTGATGCACATCCTCAGGCTTGATTACTGTAGTGTGAGTGATGCACATCCTCAGGAATGATTACTGTAGTGTGAGTGATGCACATCCTCAGGCTTGATTACTGTAGTGAGAGTGATGCACATCCTCAGGCTTGATTACTGTAGTGTGAGTGATGCACATCCTCAGGCTTGATTACTGTAGTGAGAGTGATGCACATCCTCAGGCTTGATTACTGTAGTGTGAGTGATGCACATCCTCAGGAATGATTACTGTAGTGTGAGTGATGCACATCCTCAGGCTTGATTACTGTAGTGTGAGTGATGCACATCCTCAGGAATGATTACTGTAGTGTGAGTGATGCACATCCTCAGGCTTGATTACTGTAGTGTGAGTGATGCACATCCTCAGGAATGATTACTGTAGTGAGAGTGATGCACATCCTCAGGAATGATTACTGTAGTGAGAGTGATGCACATCCTCAGGAATGATTACTGTAGTGAGAGTGATGCACATCCTCAGGCTTGATTACTGTAGTGTGAGTGATGCACATCCTCAGGAATGATTACTGTAGTGAGAGTGATGCACATCCTCAGGCTTGATTACTGTAGTGGGAGTGATGCACATCCTCAGGCTTGATTACTGTAGTGAGAGTGATGCACATCCTCAGGCTTGATTACTGTAGTGTGAGTGATGCACATCCTCAGGAATGATTACTGTAGTGTGAGTGATGCACATCCTCAGGAATGATTACTGTAGTGTGAGTGATGCACATCCTCAGGAATGATTACTGTAGTGAGAGTGATGCACATCCTCAGGCTTGATTACTGTAGTGTGAGTGATGCACATCCTCAGGAATGATTACTGTAGTGTGAGTGATGCACATCCTCAGGAATGATTACTGTAGTGTGAGTGATGCACATCCTCAGGAATGATTACTGTAGTGAGAGTGATGCACATCCTCAGGCTTGATTACTGTAGTGGGAGTGATGCACATCCTCAGGAATGATTACTGTAGTGAGAGTGATGCACATCCTCAGGAATGATTACTGTAGTGTGAGTGATGCACATCCTCAGGAATGATTACTGTAGTGGGAGTGATGCACATCCTCAGGCTTGATTACTGTAGTGTGAGTGATGCACATCCTCAGGCTTGATTACTGTAGTGTGAGTGATGCACATCCTCAGGCTTGATTACTGTAGTGGGAGTGATGCACATCCTCAGGAATGATTACTGTAGTGTGAGTGATGCACATCCTCAGGAATGATTACTGTAGTGAGAGTGATGCACATCCTCAGGAATGATTACTGTAGTGAGAGTGATGCACATCCTCAGGCTTGATTACTGTAGTGAGAGTGATGCACATCCTCAGGCTTGATTACTGTAGTGGGAGTGACGCACATCCTCAGGCTTGATTACTGTAGTGTGAGTGATGCACATCCTCAGGCTTGATTACTGTAGTGGGAGTGACGCACATCCTCAGGCTTGATTACTGTAGTGGGAGTGACGCACATCCTCAGGCTTGATTACTGTAGTGTGAGTGATGCACATCCTCAGGAATGATTACTGTAGTGTGAGTGATGCACATCCTCAGGCTTGATTACTGTAGTGTGAGTGATGCACATCCTCAGGCTTGATTACTGTAGTGGGAGTGATGCACATCCTCAGGAATGATTACTGTAGTGGGAGTGATGCACATCCTCAGGCTTGATTACTGTAGTGAGAGTGATGCACATCCTCAGGAATGATTACTGTAGTGAGAGTGATGCACATCCTCAGGCTTGATTACTGTAGTGTGAGTGATGCACATCCTCAGGCTTGATTACTGTAGTGGGAGTGATGCACATCCTCAGGCTTGATTACTGTAGTGGGAGTGATGCACATCCTCAGGCTTGATTACTGTAGTGTGAGTGATGCACATCCTCAGGAATGATTACTGTAGTGTGAGTGATGCACATCCTCAGGCTTGATTACTGTAGTGGGAGTGATGCACATCCTCAGGAATCCCCAATGAAGATCTTTTGAATGAAACGTGGACCTGAGAACCAGTGTGGTCACATATCCATACGTACATTTCAAAAGTCCTTTTATATCATAAATTAATACTGAAACCAGATATAATCATTAAGGAAAGTTTATGCATGCACTGTGTACTATGCATTTTCCAGCCATTTAGTGGCTAAGAAAAGAAAGAAAAAAAATGTGGGGACCCCCCCCCCCCCCCCCGAAATAATTTGGCGATCCCCCGAGGGGTCGCGACCCACGGGTTGAGAACCCCTGCTATACTGTACTCCTCCCTGGCGCGTGTGTGTGTGTGTGCGCGCGCGCTCTACTGGCATACGTACGTACGCACGTACGTACGTACGTACGCACACATACATACATTACATACACACACACACACACACACAGCTCCACATAGGAGTGACTAGCACCACTCGAAAATCACACTCGTGTGAAGTGAGCGGTGCCTTTCATCACAATCATGACATCTGGTGATGTCAACAACATCATGTCCCGGACATTCCGTGCTGAAATGGACAGACAGAGGCTCAAACGGACGGACAGACAGACAGACAGACACACGGTGAGAGGTGAGAATGCGACCCAATTTAGCAACACCGAATCAAATGTAACTAACAATCAGTATTGTGCTGAATAGTGTGAAGCCTGCGGAGCTAGTTCAGGGAGACAAGTCAAACGCCAACTCCTGATCAGGTGATCAGTCACATGTCATGCGCACTTCATCTGATTGGAGCGGGGTATTATTTAAACCTCCCTATGACATCTTTTCTTTGACCACCACCCCCAGCATCTCTACATTACTCCCTTAGTGTTATTTCATTCCCTGTAATATCTATTTGGCAGATCATTTATATATCTTTTATATATTTATGCTCTTTAACCCATTTTGTGTGGGAACCCCTTTTGGTGTTTTAAACATTAATTTATCTAATGAAAAATAGCAGATCTACAAGCTTGTAGGTCTGCTATTTTTGAAAAATCGTGAAAATGTGGCTCAAATCTTTGAATATATATTCCTTCAGAGCGAATGTGTTTAACTCAAATCTTTGCTTCTGAGGGGTTCCTGGAACAACATATTTTCAGATGGGGGTCGGCGGCCAATTACATATCATTTTTGTGGTCCTTGACATGAAATATTGAGCACCACTGATATAGAAACATGAGGTATTTCAGAAAACAGATTTAGAAGACCTTTTTTAAATTTCGATGTCAGGCCTAAATGGGTTAAATATAATATTCATGCTCAATAAATGTCTGACTGAACTACGGTATTACATATTGGCAAATGCTTCAGAGATGAAATCCACAGCCTGCTAAATCTATCCGTTTGAATCTTCTCAGAGCTGTTAAGCCAGAGTCCATGCATAACGGATTTACTTCATGCAGCGAGTGCAAAAGTTCTAACTATATTATTTTGTAATCACAACTTCAGAATGTATCCCAAAACGCCCCAACAATTCTGAACTTGGCTTGACTTTAGATTGATTAAAACAAAAATGAGTTCAACGCAGCCAAATAGCACTGTATTGTATATTTCTTACACTTCTCCCAAGCAGGACAGAGGGAGATAATGAGACCAGGGGATGTATGTTCCCAGCGCTGTAAACATAACATATGGCTAGAAAAAATACTGTTAGCTAAATTAAATAGTCTGAGAAGGTTTAGTGGCAGATTAATTAAGATATCTACACCTGTTTACACTGATGACAATAGTGCCTTCAGTTCTCTATAGGGGACAATGTCCCCAGGTCAGGATAAGAAGGCGACAGGCACTCGCATATTACTTTCACACTGTGTGTGTGTGTGTGGGTGTGTGTGTGTGTGTGTGTGTGTGTGTGTGTGTGTGTGTGTGTGTGTGTGTGTGTGTGTGTGTGTGTGTGTGTGTGTGTGTGTGCCTGTCTGAAGCTAATCACGCAAATTGGGTACATTATCTCTGTAGTCGCATGTGATCAGTCAGTGTCACATTTCTCATATTCCATTCCAATTGGGTATGATTGGTTTCCAAAATTTGTGGGGGTGGCCGTTTTGCACAAAGTGCCACACATCATGAATGCAGTACATGTATCACATACTTCCACGCACATTCCCACTAAGCCAAGGAAGAACTTCCACATTCACACTAAGACAAGGAAGAACTTCCACATTCCCACTAAGCCAAGGAAGAACTTCCACATTCCCACTAAGACAAGGAAGAACTTCCACATTCCCACTAAGCCAAGGAAGAACTTCCATATCACATTCCCACTAAGCCAAGGAAGAACTTCCATATCACATTCCCACTAAGCCAAGGAAGAACTTCCATATCAAATTCAAATCTCCTCATGGTGGCGCTACAATATCTCACTTCATGTTTTGGCCTAAAAACCGTACAGTATTTTGTACAATCAACATATTGTTTTCCTCTGGATTCCTTGGATGATGATGATGGGCCCCCCGTATTTGTGCCAGATTACATGTATGCCATCTTTTTGCAACGACTCATACAGACTTTGTCCAAACCACACAAAGATCGGTGCACATTATCTCTTCTCTGGGGTCACGTCATCAAGATGTATAAGTGGCTATATGACCACAATTTGCGGGCCCTTGCTAGGCAACCCGGCCTGGTGGAGACCTGTGCTCCGAAGAGCAGACTTTTCTAGTCTTAGTTTTGTAATAGTTGTATTACTGCCGTCAGAGGAAAGCTCAGTCAGTCAATCAGTGTGTATAGGAATGGTATATTAAGGTCCTGAGCAGGGCGACTCAAATGTATTATAGCATTGGCTGATAGGGCATAGAATATGCTATAAAATGGATATTGTGAACATACTAAGCTCTAGAAGTCAAGTGTACCACTCCTACTCCTAGGCCCTGGTGATGTCGTGTACACCATCTGCTTTGCATTTTGATTAGTGCAGAACTATTTCCTATGCCGGAACATTCCTGAGCCTGATAGGGCAGTTTGCTGGGGCCCCTGAACATTCCTGAGCCTGATAGGGCAGTTTGCTGGGGCCCCTGGGAAATAACACCAGGGATAGGAGGGCTGAACACATGCCGGGCCCAGGCGGGAAAACACTCCAGTCCAGTCCAGTCCGGGCAAGGCTATTTCTTGGAGATTGAATTCATTGCCTGACCCCAAATCATGAACCTAATCAGTTCCATGAGCCAACTTGTTTACTACTGCCAGTGGCTATTTGACAACTAAATGTGGACATGTCAGTATTAGACTAGACTGGAACCCACCTATGCTTTCTATGGCATAGGCATCTAGGAGAATCTAGACGCAGCTGTACGACATGAGACTAATTAATTAGAGCGACACTAGAGAGAGAGAGAGAGAGAGAGGCGTGTGTCTGTGTGTGTGTGTGTGTGTGTGTGTGTGCGTGCGTGCGTGCGTGCAGGAATATCCAATCCATAGGTATACTTTATACTGGGTTTCAAAACCTCAAAGAAAAAATCCTAAAAGGTTTCCTGGGAGACCTTTGAATATAACAGAGAAGCTGGCTTGAATATAACAGAGAAGCTGGCTTGAATATAACAGAGAAGCTGGCTTGAATATAACAGAGAAGCTGGCTTGAATATAACAGAGAAGCTGGCTTGAATATAACAGAGAAGCTGGCTTGTGACTGGAGCAGTTTAAAGATAGATCTCCACCGCACCAACATCGTCAGCGGTAGGTGTTGGAAATCGTCTGTTCGTCAAAAATCCAATAGATGGTTCTGGACGCTGTTGTGACTCGGGTCAAAGGTTGTAGGGAAGCATTAAAAGCCAACAAAACATGCTTGGTTACAGCCATAGATATAAAGAAAATCACACCCGTGTGAACTGAGTGGTGTAAGGTATTATATAGCCTGATCAGCTGTGGTCTGACGTAGTGTCTGACGTAATGAAATCACACCCGTGTGAACTGAGTGACCATAGCAACCATGCTCATTGTTTTGGTACGAACAAACACGTGGACACGTAAACTAACAAAGCCAGTTGTTGGAGTGGTTTACACCACTCAAAAATAGATGCCTCATTGGCCGCTGCCGTTGGTTGGAGCGATGTGTGTTGAAGGAGGGGCGGAAGAATTTACACTGGGGGGGAGGAGGTACGCCGGAAGTGTGGAAGGCACTTTGACTTTTACGTCACGCTGCCACTCAAGTGATTACTGGCCAATCACAGCGCATCTTTTCTGGGACTTACAGACCCGAAACATGCGCTCTGTGACGCACGCTCATGCTTCCGTGGGGCTTCGCAAGGAATCTCGGGAATGTTTTGCCCTCCCTTGAGCACATACGCTGCCAGAGCCGGAAAGGGCGTCTACGTTTAGACTGCATGTCTATGGTTACAGCTACTGCCCGACGCCCGTCGGTAGCAGTGGGGTGGTGGAGAGGGGTGCAGAAGCAAGCGTAAATAAGCCAGAGACATTGCTCGTCGCACATTTGAAAGACACCATATTCTCAGCTCTCAATTCGATCAACTCCAAAGCAAAAAATGCTCTGTGTTTTGTTTTGTCCAGGCTGAGGACTGCAGACCAACACTGCAGACTATACTGCCACCTCCTGTTGTGGAGAGGTATTTAACTCATTTACTGACTCACTGCCATGCAGAGTTTCTCTAGAACAGTCTGCAGCCACTGCCAGCGTTTTGGACCATTCTTACTCATCTTTCAAGACCTACTTGCACAGAATATTTTCTTCTAATGTAAACATCAAATATGTCAAAAGAAAGAAGTGAGTCTCTACTTTCATTAGGGGGGAAAGTGTGTTTCTGCCATGTTCTGTTCTTTAGTTTAGCTTGTTTTCACCAAAACACCTGCCTTGGGAACAGAAAGCAGAGAAAAATGCATTTTTGTGAAATAAAATCCTAGGGTTTTTTTCCGGTTGTCCTCTCATCCGGAAGCCCTAGATGAACTCACAGGTTCCGGAAGAGCACACTCTATCATAAACCACTGACAACACTCTATCATAAACCACTGACAACACTCTATCATAAACCACTGACTCTATCACTGACACTCTATCACTGACACTCTATCATAAACCACTGACTCTATCACTGACACTCTATCACTGACACTCTATCATAAACCACTGACTCTATCACTGACACTCTATCACTGACACTCTATCATAAACCACTGACAACACTCTATCATAAACCACTGACAACACTATCATAAACCACTGACTCTATCACTGACACTCTATCATAAACCACTGACTCTATCACTGACACTCTATCATAAACCACTGACTCTATCACTGACACTCTATCACTGACACTCTATCATAAACCACTGACTCTATCACTGACACTCTATCACTGACACTCTATCATAAACCACTGACTCTATCACTGACACTCTATCATAAACCACTGACTCTATCACTGACACTCTATCACTGACACTCTATCATAAACCACTGACAACACCTATAAAACATCTATAGACGTCACACCTATAAAACATCTATAGACGTCAATGGCAGTTTGATCTACAGCGGGAAGGAATCCATGGCGCAGGTACTGTACATGTAACTTCCGCGTTGGTCTATATATACAGTAAAAGACATCATGACATGAGCATTGCTATTCGTCATCCCAGCAGAAAACTGTACTGCAGACAGTGCAGATGTCCTGCAGGGCACAGTGCAGATGTCCTGCAGGGCACAGTGCAGATGTCCTGCAGGGCACAGTGGGCAGCTCTCAACTGGCTGTTTGAGTGTTAAACCAGAAGGATGTTGTTATTGTAAAATAGCAATTCTCTACAGTTAACCGCTTCCAACCTAGAAAATAGAAAAAAATGCAGCTCTACCTGTCGCGCGCGTACGTGCACGCACGCACACGCACACACGCACGCACACACACGGGTGTGTTCCCGTACAATAGGTCCATCCAACTGCTTTAGCCTCTGAGTCTCCACTGTACCACATACACAGTTTCTCCACCCGGCCCACTCATTGGTCTAATTAACAATGACTCTTTTGTGGATGGAAAAAAGCCCTCAGTTGAGCCGCAGAAAGCATTGTTTCTGCCTTGGTCACCATAGCACTGACTGCTTAGCTCACTAGACTAGGCCATCAAGGCTGGGGTTGGATTGTACAGATGCAGTCATTGTAGGAGTTCTGCTTTTTACTGCAAGCTTACAGAACCACACATTTCTTTTTTTTTTGCTCCAACCCCCGCAAGGAATTTTGTGGACATTATCACGTTTTGCTCTCGCGTCAGGATCCATGACTTACAAGGAATGGTGTGACTGTGACAACTACCGGTAGTTGGTTCACTTGGTTCAAGGTTGTGATATGTTATAGTTTGTGAATACTGTCATGGCTATTTGCAGGACGGAAACCTGAAGGGAGTCCTCTACAATTTCCACCACAGTATATATAGTACTTATTTTCTATATTATATACTGTATAGTGCAGTAATGATACTGTAGATGTGACGGGAGACTACCATTGCATAAAGCACTAATGTGACAGATAAATACGTGATAAGTGCATTAAGAGGGACAGGGGACAGGGGACAGAGGGACAGGGGACAGAGGGACAGGGGACAGGGGACAGAGGGACAGGGGACAGGGGACAGGGGACAGGGGACAGGGGACAGAGGGACAGGGGACAGGGGACAGGGGACTTCCACAATGGCTCCCTGTGTGCTGTGGACAGGGGGACAGGGGACAGGGGACAGGGGACAGGGGGACAGGGGACTTCCACAATGGCTCCCTGTGTGCTGTGGACAGGGGGACAGGGGACAGGGGACAGGGGACAGGGGGACAGGGGACTTCCACAATGGCTCCCTGTGTGCTGTGGACAGGGGGACAGGGGACAGGGGACAGGGGGACAGGGGACTTCCACAATGGCTCCCTGTGTGCTGTGCGTGGTATAGTGCAGAACAGCTTGGCGTGAAACGATGAATGATCCGTGTGTGCAAATCCATTTTTACTTCAGAGGAAAGCTGCTGTCTCTCTGCCCGAGCTTCAGAGGAGCCTGCAGGGTATGTGTGTAATAGGAAATTATGGCCACACTTCCACAGAGGGAAGCCATGCTGTCGGAGTAATCACACCTAATTGACTGTCATCGAACAAGCAGAAGCCTGCATTTCCCTCCCTTTGAGATGTCAAAATCATCTCCCATCTTGAAATCAACAAGACAGAGCTGTGAAAATGTTCAACCAAAAAAAAAAAACTAACCCGATTCATAGCTAACACTACTGAAAAAAGTTAAATGCTGGAAAACAGAAGAATAACAAAACGCACCTCAACATTCTAAAAGGTGTTTGGAACAATGTACTTGGAAGGCATATGTTAACTTTGGCCATATCATCAAACAGTGATCAACTAAAGACAATAAGGAGCCTCACGGGTGTCTCTGTGTAAAAGCTGCTCTTTCATATAGTACTATACAATCACACAATGGAGATGAATCCAGCTCTAACACACCCCATCCCTGACCTACATAAAACTCTGATAACTCTTCCACTGTGTGCCAAACGTGGTAATGAGTGGATATGTACAGGAGGAGAGTTTGGTGTACTCGACACTAACTGGCTGCATATGTGTCATCTCTTTTTTTTTTTATAATATTTATTTTATTTGGAAAAAGCAGTACAATAACAGCATTTCTATGTATACATAGGACACAAGTGCAGTTCCCAGGAGTTTTTCTCCACCCCTCTTCCCTCCCTCCCCCCTCCAAGTGACTCCATCTCCAGTGTCTCTGTAACATCCTTGCTTTCTTCAGGACTACATATGGCATCAAGTCAACACTTAACAGGGGCAAAGGGCAATATCGCTTCAGAGTGTACATTTCAGAAGGAGATAAAGAAGAAAGAGTGGGCAGACAAAAGAAAAAGACAAAGACAAAAAAACAACAACCAAGAAACGAAAGTATTTACAATATTGCTGAGGGGAACAAAAACAAAACAGCTTTGGACTTCGACCATGAGAAGAGGAAGGGTGTCTTAAACATTTTCTACAAAGATCAATATGTGTCATCTCTATCTTTAAACTAGAGAAGATGTTCTATGCTCAGCTCTGGCAGAGACGTTGTATTGTCTCCACCAGGCCGGATGGCCAAAGAAGGCCAGAGACTATGTTTCCACCCCTGTCTGTCCGTCAGGCATGTGCAGAGGGGGGGGGGCTAAGGGGGCTTGAGCACCTGCCCTTTTGCAGAAAGTGCCCTTTCCCTCAAAAAAAAAAGGGCTTGTGTGGGGGGGCAAATAAGGGCTTATGTGGGAGGGGGGGCTTATGTGGGGGGCCAATAAGGGCTTGTGCGGGGGGCAAATAAAGGCTTATGTGTGGGGGGCCAATAAGGGCTTGTGTGGGGGCCAATAAGTGCCATTGGCCCTTCAAGACAAACATTTGACAAGTAATGATACTATCATAATGAATTATCTTTTAATCTGCCAGTCAGTTAGTTTTAGTTTCAGACTAATGAGAACATATTGCTTATTTTACTGTCCAATGACATGAAATGGCACAAGGGACGGACTCCACAAAAAGAAAAGACCACCCCAAAAAGAGGCGTGCGCTATGCGCGCGCACACATGTGCCCTTTTCTGGAGTTTGAGCCCCTGCCCCCTCAGTGCTCTCTGCACGGCCCTGGTCCGTCAGTATGTCTGTGAGCTGCTAATCCCAGGCACTGTTGGACCGATCGGCATGAAACTTTGTACGCAATGCACTCCCAGTAGGAGTTTATATAGTGTCAAATTGCAACACGTTGTCTCAAGATACTTTACTTATAGTCATGGTATTTGTCATTGATAGATTGACAAATTGGGTCTCCCCATCCAATAGTTTAATTAAAGTAAAGACAACATTTGAATTCACAAGTCATGAACGGAAATGACTCGGTTGAATCACTTAACAACCACTCATCAGGCTCAAGTCAGTTATTCAAACTCAGTTACTGCAAGTAAGCTCAATTGTACATGCAGGGCGTTGGGCATATAGCCCATGATTGTGGTATGCATCTGTAGAGAAACTACATAGCTATTGGTCAGAGCCTTGGGATTTTGTCAATAGACAATGCCTCAGAACAGCAGCTGGTGAAGACTGAATACATTCTAATAGAAAGACATGAAGAAGCAGCTCTGCTCAGGCCTTTCCTTAATAGAAGATGTCATGTCACACCACACAACTGCCACAACTCTCTCTTGTCAGAGACTAAAAGAGATGGGGGTCCTTGGACAACAGCAAACAGTTCCAGACAAACACAAATCAACCTCTGGCATTCCTCTTTCCGCCACTCTATAGCTCGTTTCCCAGGCGACATCCTATCAAGGGATACGAATGTGACTCAGCCAATTTAGGAACTGCAGCAGACGGCGTCGGAGAGAACAGACTGACTACATCATCCTTTTGGCTATCAAGAGGCATAGCAGTCTGAGTGGGAGGCTCGCCAGAGATTTGTATTTTCGTTTAATGTATTCTCTTAGATTTAATATTAGTAACCCCACCAGATTTAGATCACAGAAAAAGCTAGACTAATGCAATGTATGTATGTAAGTATTGCACATTTTGATTAAACACTATGCCCCTTACTGCTAATTTAGAACAGCAAACACTGGAAGTCTGTTCATGCCTTCCTTAAAACACTGTGGCTAACACTCCACTATAGTCCAAGAGCTTGACTCTTCTCCCGCCTCCCGAGTCAGAATACTAATACCTCAACCCCTCCTTATTTCTTGTATCCCATTCATTCATATGTTATTTTAATTTTCTTTGCTTGACCAGTGGCCACTCATGCTAATCTTATGTAGATAGCATGTTGTTTAAACAGAGATGTTTAAGTTTGATGTCATTGAAGCACTTCATTGTTTTCTTTGCACTCGTGTACAGAACTATGACCATTTATTCAGTCATTTGTTGACTAGGGCTCAATTCACTGTGATCTCTGACTAGGGCTCAATTCACTGTGATCTCAAACTAGGGCTCAATTCACTGTGATCTCAAACTAGGGCTCAATTCACTGTGATCTCAAACTAGGGCTCAATTCACTGTGATCTCAAACTAGGGCTCAATTCACTGTGATCTCTGACTAGGGCTCAATTCACTGTGATCTCAAACTAGGGCTCAATTCACTGTGATCTCTGACTAGGGCTCAATTCACTGTGATCTCAAACTAGGGCTCAATTCACTGTGATCTCAAACTAGGGCTCAATTCACTGTGATCTCAAACTAGGGCTCAATTCACTGTGATCTCAAACTAGGGCTCAATTCACTGTGATCTCTGACTAGGGCTCAATTCACTGTGATCTCTGACTAGGGCTCAATTCACTGTGATCTCAAACTAGGGCTCAATTCACTGTGATCTCAAACTAGGGCTCAATTCACTGTGATCTCAAACTAGGGCTCAATTCACTGTGATCTCAAACTAGGGCTCAATTCACTGTGATCTCAAACTAGGGCTCAATTCACTGTGATCTCAAACTAGGGCTCAATTCACTGTGATCTCAAACTTACAAGTCGCTCTGGATATGAAACGGTGTCTGCTAATGCCTATTGTGGCAGCGGTGGCCGAACGGATTGCGGAGCGGTTTTGATACCGGAAGGTCGCCAGTTCGAATCAGTGGTCCGACACGTTAAAATTAACACCGCTGAAGTGCCCTTGAACAAGGCATTGAACCACTACGATGAAATGTTCTATGAGCAGGGCCTGGCTGGAAACAAGTTCTTGAGCTTAGCCCAGATACCCTGGGTAAATATAGTAATCATTTCATTTCATTTAATTTCATTAGTAGTAATATCTACTCAATTTCTTGTCTAAATCAATTCAGTGGGAGTCGATGTGGAATTCTGGGCTCTGCAGCGACACACTGTGCCCACAACCTTTATTAAACAATACAATCTCTAGTCTAAAGCATGGCCTCTGTCAGCCCGCCCCGAAAGCCCTTGGAATCGCCCCAGTTCATCCAGTACCAGCAGCACTGGACCTGCTTAGGTATGCACAGATCTATTATTCATACAGGAGCCGATGTGGCCTTCAGCTGCCCTCAGATATGAAGAGGAGCGGCCTGTCTGTCTGGTAATGTAAGTCCAGCACAGCAGCAGTAGCGAGGCAATGCTAGTAGTGGCAGAATGTCACATTAGTCAAGGACACAGTGGGAATAACGGCCACCTCCTCCTTGCCATCTGGACTCACAGTGACTGCACAGACAACACCGCACTGGCTCCACCGAGGTGCTGTGCAAATATTGAACAGAGATAAAGAGAGTGCCGAGTAGTATGCTGACAGACAACGGGCCCCATTTATCGAGAAACGCCAAAGGATTTGAATTTCCCATTAGGAAAATAGATTTGTTTTACTTATGTCAAATAAGTAAAAAAAACGTTTTAATTAATCAAAACACATTTTGGTATTTGATATTCATAAGCGTTTGCCATCGTTCAAGCAGTTGTTCTGTAAACAGACAGGACCTGCAGGACCTTTTGTGATATCCTTGCCTTACTGTACCACATACTGTTTACATTTCTGACTAATGAAGTACTGTATTCAATCAATCAATCAACCAAAAAACACACCTTGGGTTCCCACCTTCGCAATTGTCATTTTATTGGCCTACGAGAGGTCTATGTTGAGCTTTGTCTGCGAGTTTCTTGGATATCTCCCTGTTATTCATGGCTTAATGTAGCCATTTTTTCATTGTCATCCCGAGGGCGAGTTATCTCTTCAAATGCAGCCTGCTGATTGAGTACACATTAAGTCTGCCCGCTCCTTAGATGCTTTTAAATCTTTGCTTAAAAGGCATTCTCCCTGGCATTCAATGTTGTTTGACCTAGTTAACCTGTCTAAATACTTGTGTTGCTTCAATGTTGTTTTACCATATTGTTTGTGTTGATTGTATGCTTGTTATATGTTCATGTACAGCACTTTGGTTGTTATATGTTCATGTACAGCACTTTGGTTGTTATATGTTCATGTACAGCACTTTGGTTGTTATATGTTCATGTACAGCACTTTGGGTGACCTTCTGGTCTTTGTAAATGTGCTCTATAAATAAAGTTTGATTTGATTTGATTTGAGTGTAGAAGGCTGCCTCTCTCTCCACAATCAGGAAGTACCACTATGAAGTGCATGTGCATTCATTGTGCACGTATTCTTCAGGATGGCTCAATGTTTTTTTGTGAGTTTACCAAAGTATTTTATACTGATGCTTAATACTTTCTGTACACAAGTATTACAGGCTGTAGTTTAAGAGCACCAACAAGCAGCTTTGGCTGTTTGAACTGTTTTTAGCCTGGATGAAACTAGTCAGGAAATTAGTCAAGGAATATTTATTTAATAGCGATGTCACACAGCAAACAGATCAGGCTCAACCCGACAAACACAACCCAAACTTTAAATATCACTCCATCCTTGAACCCAGTTATCCATTGATATACCCAGTGTGAGCTTAAGGGTTACAATTAAGCAATATTACACGAGAGGGTGTGGGTTAACGTGATTATTGCCACGACAGGGATGCGGTGAGGAACGAGACTTAGTCGAGTTCCGCAAGCATCACTGAAGTGGCAATAATCACGTTAACCCACACCCTCTCGTGTAATATTGCAATTATACAACAGTTACCCTTAAAACTAAGAAAATCGCTGAAAGAATATATTTTTTTAATGACAGATGTAGTCACTACGACCACAAATGTCCCAAGAAACTAGCTAGCCTAGCCACGAGTTTGCTAGCGCTCTGGGAGAACAGAGCAGCTGAATTCTTTGTTTTGATTAGGTGGTGAATGGTGCTGGTTAACCCACGGCTAGAAGGCTGTTTCAACCAATCAGATTGCTTCCTCGAAACGACCTGTGGTATAATACACATTAACCCGCTATTCCGACTCGCCGCCATTCCGACACGCCACATTACTAACCCAATATCCCTAAACCTAACCACACGTGGAAGCCAGTAAGCCATTGAAGTTGGAATAGCGGTGCGTCGGAATGCCACTCTGTCAACCACATACTGTATGTCAAGGTTTTAACTAGAAAATGTGCACGAGGCTAGTAAACCAGCAACTCTGCTCGCATGGCGCAGGGTTAAAGCCACTAGTGGCTGCGCCCCCCCCCCCCCACCACTGCAGAGACAACTTAGGTTTGAATCCTCTGCTGTACCTCCGGCTTGGCCGGCATTCAAACTAACACAAAAGACTGTGCATAACTGTAGTCCCGGGTTTCTAGAAGTCTGCATTGCTCCGTGTCCTATTCCGGTTCAGTTTCCCATAGCTTCGTTTGATTGGCTTAACACCGACACCTTCATGCGTTTCTTCACTGTCGGGCGGAAAGACAAAGAGTGGTTGGCGACTTCACGTGTATCAGTGGCCAAACTGCCCATGGCCATGACACCCTCCATCAGTGGCCAAACTGCCCATGGCCATGACACCCTCCCTGAAGCCTGCAGCAGCAACAAGGGACTACACTACAAGCGGAACTGGGAATTGGCAGAACATATAAATTGAGAGAAAAAAAGTGGGAAAATTAAAAAATAAATAAAGAAAAGGTGGCAACTTGTGCTGTCTTGCATGAGTGCATAACTTAGTGTATGCATGGCAAGCATGTATGTCTTGTCATGCAGCAAGACAGGCAGGCGTTCCAATAAATAGTGAAGGCTTTGTAGTTTCAACTCCAGGCAGGGCATGCATGGAGTGTTAATGCCTGCGAACTGACTGGAAGTGTTGCCATGTGGCAAGTGTAAAAAGAAAAGAAAAAACCTCTAGTCTCTTAAAAAGAAAAGTTCTGGGGCTTCCGGAAGGCAAGCAGGGCAGAACCAGGACCCTTGTCCAAAATGCAAATCAGATGGACAGAGGACAGCCCCCCCTCCCTCCACCAAGTCCACCCCACTCTATTCTGCTCTTATGAGGCAGCGTGAAATCCCACCCAGGGAGGGGCTATTATACACCAGGAAGCAACCGTCAAACGGGAATGGTTAGGGCAGAGCCAGGGCCAAGGGGGCGGAGCCAGGGCCAAGGGGGCGGAATCTCTCTTCCCTTTTTAGCCGTGGGGGGGCTGATGGTTGTGTTTTACTGTGTGGTTGGGAACATACACTCTCCAGTCTCTCCCACAGGGGTCTGGGGGAGCTGGAAACTTATTTTAATAGGTACAACCTTATTTTAATCTGTACGGTTAATACAATTATACTAACAACACTATGCAGTCACTGGAGGTGGTCACCTTACTCTTCCATTGAGAAATGTGACCCTGGTGTCAGATAAGAAACCTATTTCTTGATAAAAAAATCACACCCGTGTGAACTGAGTGGTGCAACTACACATTTATTGTTATAGTTACTGTACATTAGAACCAGGAAAGCATCTGTGTCATAAGTACCATAGCAACCATGCTCGTCTTTTTGGTACGAACAAACACGGGTACACGGGTACAAAGCCAGTTGTTGGAGTGGTTTGCACCAAAAAGGTACAAACTCAGAAGTGGTCCAGCCATGTGGGGATTCTGTCTTGGCCAGCAGGGATTCATTGAACCCTGGATGTGACATGAAACGTGAGGACTGCTGCCTTAATACTGAGGTATATACACGTGTGTGTGTGTGTGTGTGTGTGTGTGTGTGTGTGTGTGTGTGTGTGTGTGTGTGTGTGTGTGTGTGTGTGTGTGTGTGTGTGTGTGTGTGTGTGTGTGTGTGTGTGTCTTTACTGGTAACTGTCTGATGAATGTGGCAGCGGTGGCCGAACGGATAGCGGCGCGGTCTAGATACCGGAAGGTTCCCAGTTCGAATCAGCCGTCCGACACGTTAAAATTACCACCGCTGAAATGCCCTTGAACAAGGCATCAACCACTACGATGAAATGTGTTCTATGAGCAGGGCCTGGCTGGAAACAAGTTCTTGAGCTTAGCCCAGATACCCTGGGTAAATATAGATTTCATTTCATTTCATTTCATTTCAACTGTTGCAATCATAACAGGGCCTCGTGCACTCAGCTCTTGACTCTCTGTCTCTGGTTAAATCGCCCATGATGGTGTGTACTCAGTCAAGAGGCCACCCCGGGTGTCAGCAATACTCCTCTCCTCATCTCTCCTATCCCGCCCTATCCTCCACTCCCTCATTCGCTCAGCTGGAGAGGAGGGACAGAGGGAGGAATACGAAACAGCAGAACCCCATCACCCACACATATATACCCATGTCATGATGACCCCCTTTTTTGACAAAAGCTCCTGTAGCCTGGCTAGCCATGCTGTGGAATAGAAAGACAGAAAGCTGGGGGGGAGAACAGTCAGTCAGTGAGGTAGGAGGTATGAGGGGGAAAAGACAGAAAGAGAGAGAAAGAGAGAAGAGGAGCGTCTGTGGGGAGGACAAGAAATATGCACCTCTCACCTCCTTGTCTCTCAGTAGTGTTTGAGCTCCGACTAGATTCAGTTCACTGGTAAATCCCTGTTAACCACCCATACGCTCCCTAGTGCGTTTCACCACACTGGCAGGTCCAGCCTGGTCATCCCTGGGTCTCCAGCGGGGGCTGCAAGTGGCAGATAGCACACAGACGAGATCCCTGCAGTGTTTACTTTCCCACAAGTTTCTTCCCTGCTCCGTGTGCGCTAGCTGTTCTCTGAATGAGGTAACCCCTTTGCTCCCTCCCCTTAGTTTCTCCCTCTCCCTCCCTCCCTCTTGCCTCTTTGGTTCTCTCCCTCTTTCCACCTCCCCTCTCTGTCCCTCTGAGGTTTTTTCTTTGTATTTGGGTACTCTCTCCCTCCCTCCAGGCTCTTATGTTCTTTCTTTCTTTGCTTCCCTCCTCCTGCTGCGTCCCAGACAGCAGCACATGAGCACAAAGCAGGCAAAGAGCTCTCAGGCAAAGCCGGCCAATGACAGAGTGAAGCAGTGTGTGTGGCCAATGGAAAACCTATGGGGGCGGGGTTAGGACCATTCAGGGGGAAATATTTAGATATAAGTGGGCAGGGCAAAATGAATAAGTAGGGCTGAGGTGAAGTTTTCTGTATGCTATCTATGCTGATCTGGGGTCAGTTTTTAAAATGTTCCAACCAATGTTGGATTTAGAAAAGGGTGTGGGAGTAAAACTGACTGCTGGTCAGATTATGGGACTAAAAATTAGAGGATTAAAGCAGGCAGGAGAATGGTTTGGAACCATGACACAGATTAAGTGCCATTGCATAATAAATACATAAAACATAGTATGAATCAAGCCAAAGTCACACGTTATTTATTATTTCATCATCTGCAGTGGTTGGAGGTATAGTCCCCCTACTCTTCCATTGAGAGACACTTCTGACCATGGTGTCAGTAGGACACCTACTGGTTGACAGGTAGTACTGCCTGAAGCTCATGTGCCCAATTTGTCCCCCAGCAAAGCAAGCATTGCGTCTTAATTGAGTCGACTCAACAGTAGACTGGTCTGACTGTAGACTGGTCTGACTCAACAGTAGACTGGTCTGACTGCCACCCAGGAGTCGACTCAACAGTAGACTGGTCTGACTGCCACCCAGGAGTCGACTCAACAGTAGACTGGTCTGACTGCCACCCAGGAGTCGACTCAACAGTAGACTGGTCTGACTACCACCCAGGAGTCGACTCAACAGTAGACTGGTCTGACTGCCACCCAGGAGACTCAACAGAATCAGAATCAGAATCAGAAGACTTTATTGCCATGACATGTAAACATGTTAGGAATTTGGTTTGGTGGACAGCAGAGTGCAGTTACAACATTAGGACAAGTGCAAAACAGGACAAGACAGTGCAAAGAATAGTGAATAAAATAAAGTGCAGAGAACAGTAGACTGGTCTGACTGCCACCCAGGAGACTCAACAGTAGACTGGTCTGACTGCCACTCAACAGTAGACTGGTCTGACTGCCACCCAGGAGTCAGAATGGCTAGTTTGAATCTGTATATAAAGTGTACAAAATGCAGCTGGACTTTGCTACATTCAAATAAATATCTGACATTATTCTATCATTAGAAACAATCAACATTTAATTCACTGCATTCAACTGTGACCAACAAATGACTTGTTATCCTAACCAATTAGGTACTGTAACCAGTAAGACGCCTGAGGGCGAGATCCACCTCGTTGACGGCAGACTGCTGGGCGAGCACTGGCGCTTTGGCATGGGGGGTCAGACCAACATGGAATGAATTCTGTACTGGCCATATAAGGAGCATGTATTGAGTGTACAGGGTTTGATGAGGTGGGATCTAACACTGTGTTTTAACAGCAGGAGAACAACGGCGAGCGACACTTGAATTTCATCGCCTAATCACCCGCTATCGCCGGACGACATCTTTTAATAATAAAATGAATTAAGATAATTCAAAAGATGAATTATTTTCATCTTTTCGACCGACGTTCCTCCGCCCACTTTGACTATGGCCTGTTCGCCATGCAGCTATCGTCAGTAGTTGCCTGTAGGGTCCCATCGCCCGCTGTTAAAACACACTGTAAGGGTGGTAGCGGGGACATTCTGTTGAGTGTACAGGGTTTGATGAGGGCCCAGGTAGGGACATTCTCTTGAGTGTACAGGGTTTGATGAGGGCCCAGGTAGGGACATTCTCTTGAGTGTACAGGGTTTGATGAGGGCCCAGGTAGGGACATTCTCTTGAGTGTACAGGGTTTGATGAGGGCCCAGGTAGGGACATTCTCTTGAGTGTACAGGGTTTGATGAGGGCCCAGGTAGGGCCGGGCCTTCATTTTCGGGCCTGTTGAGAACTCTAGTTTTCGCCAAGGCAGACGGGGCGTTACCATGTCTGTGCTCGGACGTAGAATAGATATACGCATGCTAGCCAATATTGATCTCCATATATGGGTTTAACTGCAACAGCAGGTCGCATTGATGTCACGATGACCTGGGCACCAAGCCTATGGGGCCTTGCCTGGGGTGACCAACCAACCAACATAAATGCTAGATTCCATAGATAAGTGCGACTTGCGGTCGCAATAAAATCCTTTAACAAGACTTGGTTCTCCTGGAGGGAGGAAGGCAGGGAGAGAAAGAGAGTTTAAACATAATAGTATAATCAGCTAAATAAAAAAGAAACATGTCTTGTCTCTCTCTCCCTCTCTCTCTCACACACTTACACACAGACACTGAGACACACACACACACACATTGAGTTTGTGTCCCAATTCAACTATTTGTTAACCACCACTGCACAAATGACAGTCATCATAGCAGAGACAATGCATACTACTATTATTATTATTATTATTATTAATAATATTTTTTTGTAAATTGTATACAGAAAAGTAGCCTTAATAATAGCTCAGAGCTACTGTAGCCTACGTTGATACTGGCCATGGTTCGTTCACATGACGCTCATATGACAGTCATGTGCTAGGCCTAGGGCTAAGACTGTCTGGTGGTCTGGTCGGCTATATGGATATTAGCCCCAGTATGTTCCCTCAGCACTATACGCTCATAGGGAGAGGGCAGAGGGCACATAAAGAAAGGGGAGGTTAAATTTAGGCATGCTTGAACCTACCTTGAGTAGCCTCGGAAACCCGTACGTTTTTAGCTCACATTAAGCTCACATTATGAGTTCTCTCTCTGGCCTCGTCGTTAGTTCACAAGTGATTGAACTTCACCAACAGCTCCACGCTGTTTCCATGGGACAATTTGGCTGCCATCGTCATGTTTACTCAATTTAAATTAATCCTAGATCTGGTCCATAGCTCTAAGCTCTAGGAGGCATTAGATGCAAAAAGCCATTAGAGCTATATTCAAATCCACAATATGTTCTGTTGGGTGACTTGGGTCCATGCAGTGTCTCCTCCAAAAGGCAAGCATGGGAAACAAAAAAGGTACTATTTAGCTACACTTGCTAGTTTTTGTTGAACCAAGTTACACAAAATGTTATTTGGACTATGTGTCCCTATGCAGTCCCATGCGATACTTCCATTATGTCTATTTCTATGGGGGGGAAACAAATTTAGTTTCCCCCCCATAGAAATAGACATAAAGTATAATGGTCCTGGATGAGAAAGTAAATAATCCGAATCCTCCTCGTTCATGCATGCAGGCAGCCATTGTTCAAAAGCACACAGGTGGATTTGTAATTGGTCAAAAGTCAATGACCTCACACACAATGAAAGTGAATGGAAGTAAATTTGTGCTGTAGAAAATAATTTAGATATATTTTGAGTTTTTCTTGTGACTCTTCACTCTTTGGTGTTGTTGCTGCTTCAGCATTTAAAATAATATATTCTAAGGTTAATAATTAACATTAGCCATAATAATAATAATAATGTCTCATCTTTGTTCTAATATATAAATATGTATATGATGTGGTTTAAAGCAGTGGTTCTCAAAGTGGGAACCTTGAGGTCCTTGAGGAGGTTTCAGGGTCCCCAGCTAGGTAAATCATAGTTAATGGTCTAGCATCCGAATCACTCTAACTCTGTATGCATCAGCTAGTATTAGTTGATCTAAATGCTCACAGCGTGTTTTTTATCTTTAAAAAAGTATTTTGAATACCATTAAAACAATTATATTAACACAAATCTTGTATGGAGGTCCCTGGCACAACATATTTAAATAACAGTTTTTCTCAAACTCAAATGACGGGAAGTGCATTTTCTGGCGAGAGTAGGGAGAACATGTTTCACAGGATTTCAATAAGATTACGATTTTTTGACTAGAGAAGTTATATAAGGTGTACATTTGATTTGAGCAATCATAGTAGTGTTTTATGATTGCATAATAGACCTTGTCAGTGGAACTGAGTTGCTAGGGAACAGCTTGGGTCCAAGTTCATTTCCTGTCACGATATTCACAAGCACTGCAGCAGGAAATACAATGGACCCATTTAGAATGTTTATGTTGTCAAGTGTGATACGGTCTAGTCTCTGTCTGTGTGTCTAATGTGATGCCTTACATGAATAAGCCTATTTCTTTACTTAATCACACAGTAAAACCGTAGCGAAGGCTCATATTGTTTGTGACGTGAAGCACGGCAAACACAGAACACACTGTACAGTAACTACTAACTACAAGGTCCTCTGTGAGGGAAAACTCACATTTTGGAAATAATTACTCATTCAGAAACATTGGAAACATTCTGCTATGAACCTGCTGTCAAACGAAACAATCAGACTTGTTTTACCGTTGTCCAGAAGATTTATTAAAACACAATGAACAAATACACAGAGTAACAAATTAAAAGATGACAATTAATTAAACTTTTTTTTTTTCTCTCTTTTTTCTTTTTCATTCAATTGCTATACAGCACAGATATCAGTACCATAACACTGATTGGAGTTCATTGTCTGTAAATGCTAGCCACACAGCAACCACTACCCCCAAAACCACCCGCCCCACCAAACCACCATTTCCCGCCTTTTGCCCTCTGAACGTGAACCGTAGGAAACGTTTCACATGCTGTGCATTCGCTGCGACAAAAGGTGCCTTAACCAGGTTCTTTTGATAGCTTTTGAAGCCTTGTTTATAAGCATGTACATATATATCATTAATATATTGAAAGTATTATACTGAAGCCTTTGTTTTTGTTTTCTTTTCTTTTTTTTCTTTTAGCAGACATAGTTACATTCATACTTGACTTCAGTTTGATTGCATTTCATTTGAGCGTTGCGTTTTCGTAGTCATTTCAAGGTCAGCACTCCTGAAGGGAACAGACATGATTGTGATCAATGAGCACATCTCTGTTAACCTGACTCTGCCAGATGGGGCAGCAGAGAGTACACTGGGTTCCCCCCTCCTGCTCCAGGAGGGGGGAACCCAGTGTACTCTCTGCTGCCCCATCTGGCAGAGTCAGGTTACATTTCTGTGTGCTTCACTGCAGTTCTGTGGCAACTGCCCTGCAAACATTAGATTCTCTTCTCATAATCCTATGTGAGCTGGACATACTGTATGTCTAAAAAAATCTCTTGATTATTTACAAAGTTTCTGAGGATCTTTCTGTCAAGCAATTTAATAACTGATAGGGTCAGGTTAATAATGGTCTGAGCAGAAACACAATAGACAGAACAGCACTGATGAACACATATAACAGAAAATATCGCAAAAAACATAAAATCAAAATACAATGCAACCAAGAGAAAAAAAACGACCTGCTTTTTTAAATGAACATTGTGGGTCAATATCTTGTGATCTTTGCGCTTATTAATACTTGCACGTTAAAGTGAGTTGTCACATTCATTCCAGACGTGAATTTGGAGTAATACGATTTAAGAGAGGTCAGAACAAAAGGACCTCTGCAGTAACCTGACTCCGCCAGATGGGGCAGCAGAGAGGTTACCTCTGCAGGACAATCATTTGAGAGAGGTCAGAACAAAAGGACCTCTGCAGGACAATCATTTGAAATTGTCATATAGGACAATAACAAAATATATTCATCGTCATACAACAAATACATTTCCATTTAGTGCATCACTGTTGACTGAGAAACTTCAAGTGCTGCAACAATGCAACAATATATTAATAATAATAATAATAATAGTAGTAATAATAATAATAATAATTTTGAGTCATAACATTCAAACAATGAATTCATAGAAAAGTAAATACAGTAACCTTGAATATACAAAATCTTTCGCTTGTAGGACAGTCTCATGAGCGCATAGAAGAAAAGATGGAATCATGTAGCTATAGCACTCTGCTATGTCTTTACACCAGGTAGAGCAAAGGGTTATGATAGATTCTCCAGGGGAAAACCAACCCTATGTAGTATGGCTGAGGAAACCAGAAGTAAAAGAGAATCAATACAAAGTCTCGCTGTGCAACATATTGGTCCTTAAAAGTTGACATACAGAGAATGCTCCTATACTGTACATAGAGACTGATTGGCGAATACAAATTACAGACTTGCCTCGGGATTATACTTCATCAACTACAAATCATATCAGATCAGATCATCGCTCCTCCTAGATTAGGCAGAATGCCTTTAATGGCACTGAACTAGTAGTAAAAGAAAGACCTCGCTCAAATACATATCCTATTTTACCTTAACGCAAAGATAAGCAAACAAATTGCTTATTAGTTATTATCATAACAAACACAAGCCGTAAGGTGACATAGTGTCATAAGCAATACTTTTTGCTTCTCACAAAAGAAAACGGGGAAGGTCCCTGGGATGTAAGGCAAAATAAAACCAATCTCCCCAACCCCCACCCTACGCTCTGCACTGAATTAGAACCGATGGGTAAAGCCCCGCCCCCCACCCTACGCTCTGCACTGAATTAGAACCGATGGGTAAAGCCCCGCCCCCCACCCTACGCTCTGCACTGAATTAGAACCGATGGGTAAAGCCCCGCCCCCCACCCTACGCTCTGCACTGAATTAGAACCGATGGGTAAAGCCCCGCTTGTGAGTTCCTGTTCATAGTTCACTCCCCTCGGGTCTGTTCCCAATGGTTTAGCTCTAAGCAGCCACTCCCCTCGGGTCTGTTCCCAATGGTTTAGCTCTAAGCAGCCACTCCCCTCGGGTCTGTTCCCAATGGTTTAGCTCTAAGCAGCCACTCCCCTCGGGTCTGTTCCCAATGGTTTAGCTCTAAGCAGCCACTGCTGACATTCAATTGCAAAGAAATGCTCATACTATGTACATAAATACTGAATCTGAAATGTGTTAAAATGGTCTACTCTGTCTGTGTGACCTTCGGTCAAGGCCTAGCCTGGCCTCTCTCCAGTTCACCTACAGTATGTGTGTAATAGTGTTTTCGCTATGATTAGATCTATGTGAGGTAAAATAAACAGCAGTCTCTTACTTTAGACTATGTACAGTACCAGTGGTCAACCCCCTCACAGGTTGGTGAAGGACCGCAGCCATCAGTGTCTGCAGACAGTTCACCTTCTCAAGTTTGCCAGTAGGTGGCAGCCTTTCCAGGATTGAGGCAGAGAGCGTCCAACTAACTATAACTAACTACTGTGTGAACAGTAAAAGTATTTGAACACTTTCAAATCAACACTCTGACCATTTGGCCACTACACAAACTACAAAACAGGGAAATAGATTGAAAGTAACAGAAATGGCGTATGTCGTAAAAAATCAACCTATCTGATGTTGATTCCCTTTGCTGCACACCTCTACATAAGGACAAAGCTCCAATAGGGCACAGTCACAGTGCACAGTGAAAAGGCAGATGGATGACAGCAACAGGGTACACATAGAGGCAGATGGATTACAGCAACAGGGTACACATAGAATGAAAAATGTTGGGCCTGGCATGAATAAAACCAAGAGTGAGTGCTGCACAACAAGCATCGGAACCTCATTACATCCAACTTGCTCACAGGGAGAGAGAGAGAGAGAGAGAGAGAGAGAGAGAGAGAGAGAGAGAGGTTCCTCTTGTAGCGCTGGAAAAAAAACAATAGGTTTTCCACCTCTTAATACAAGCTGCGCCATCCTCAACAAGTCCGTAAAAGCAAATATCTACTGAAATACGTCAGTACGATCCTTGAAAGGCAAAAGTGCAATTCATAAGATAGATATATCTGTAGTCCTCAAAAAACGCGGTTCTTTGCCTTCCTCCGTATAGACAGACAGCTTTACTTGTCATAGAGTCAAGTCGTCGGTCGGCTGTTCAAAGAAAGGAGCGGGACAAAACAGAGGGAGGAGGAGGAGTGGGAACTGAAGGGAGAGACGAGCAGCGTCATCCTCAGGGTGTCACCTGACCTCCTAGTCCTCGATACAGATCACGTCGTTGGGTTTGCCCGACTTGAGGTCTGGAGTGGATACATCCCTCAGGGAGTCAATTGACTTCCTGTCAAGATGGCTTGAAGGGGGCGGCGGGCCGTTAGAGGACACTAGAGCAGGAAGAGAAGTGATGCTTTATTTACGTGTTTTTTTTTCTTTTTCAACCATTGGAATTTCTGTCTGTCTGTCTGTCTGTCTGTCTGTCTGTCTGTCTGTCTGTCTGTCTGTCTGTCTGTCTGTCTGTCTGTCTGTCTGTCTGTCTGTCTGTCTGTCTGTCTGGATGTGTTAGGAGACACATGTGACACAGGAAATTAAACACCATTTGTTGATTACATAATACAGTGAGTGGTTCTCAAACGTTTTCATGTCGAGGACCCCCAAATTAATGTGTATTTGGCCGCGGACCCCCATACAAGATTTGGTTTGTTAACATGAAATAATATTTTAAATAGTTTTTTTAATATTATTTTGAAATATACGATCTAAAGATTTTCAAACAGCCAATGTATATAGAATGTATGAAGTGGTTACACTGATTTTGGAACCCCTCAAGGACTCCTGGGGGTCCCCTGACCTCACTTTGGAACCCCTCAAGGACTCCTGGGGGTCCCCTGGGGGTCCCCTGACCTCACTTTGAGAACCACTGACATACAGTAATAGATGTATTTATTTACCACACTCTTGAATGAATGCTCCAAGTTCTTGTTCTTGTCCAAATGGGCTATTATAGCGAGAGGACACTGGAAAACAATGTGTTAATTATCTACGGTGGATATTCTCCATGGATATGCACTGTAAAACAACGTGTTAATTATCTACGGTGGATATTCTCCATGGATATGCACTATGCAGCGCAACACACTGTAAAACAACGTGTTAATTATCTACGGTGGATATTCTCCATGGATATGCACTATGCAGCGCAACACACTGTAAAACAACGTGTTAATTATCTACGGTGGATATTCTCCATGGATATGCACTATGCAGCGCAACACACTGTAAAACAACGTGTTAATTATCTACGGTGGATATTCTCCATGGATATGCACTATGCAGCGCAACACACTGTAAAACAACGTGTTAATTATCTACTGTGGATATTCTCCATGGATATGCACTATGCAGCACAACACACTGTAAAACAACGTGTTAATTATCTACGGTGGATATTCTCCATGGATATGCACTATGCAGCGCAACACACTGTAAAACAATGTGTTAATTATCTACGGTGGATGTTCTCCATGGATATGCACTATGCAGCGCAACACACTGTAAAACAACGTGTTAATTATCTACTGTGGATATTCTCCATGGATATGCACTATGCAGCGCAACACACTGTAAAACAACGTGTTAATTATCTACGGTGGATATTCTCCATGGATATGCACTGTAAAACAACGTGTTAATTATCTACGGTGGATATTCTCCATGGATATGCACTATGCAGCACAACACACTGTAAAACAACGTGTTAATTATCTACGGTGGATATTCTCCATGGATATGCACTGTAAAACAACGTGTTAATTATCTACGGTGGATATTCTCCATGGATATGCACTGTAAAACAACGTGTTAATTATCTACGGTGGATATTCTCCATGGATATGCACTATGCAGCACAACACACTGTAAAACAACGTGTTAATTATCTACGGTGGATATTCTCCATGGATATGCACTGTAAAACAACGTGTTAATTATCTACGGTGGATATTCTCCATGGATATGCACTATGCAGCACAACACACTGTAAAACAACGTGTTAATTATCTACGGTGGATATTCTCCATGGATATGCACTATGCAGCGCAACACACTGTAAAACAACGTGTTAATTATCTACGGTGGATATTCTCCATGGATATGCACTGTAAAACAACGTGTTAATTATCTACGGTGGATATTCTCCATGGATATGCACTGTAAAACAACGTGTTAATTATCTACGGTGGATATTCTCCATGGATATGCACTGTAAAACAACGTGTTAATTATCTACGGTGGATATTCTCCATGGATATGCACTATGCAGCACAACACACTGTAAAACAACGTGTTAATTATCTACGGTGGATATTCTCCATGGATATGCACTATGCAGCACAACACACTGTAAAGCATTATCTACGGTGGATATTCTCCTGGATATGCACTATGCAGCACAACACACTGTAAAACAACGTGTTAATTATCTACGGTGGATATTCTCCATGGATATGCACTACGCAGCGCAACACACTGTAAAACAACGTGTTAATTATCTACGGTGGATATTCTCCATGGATATGCACTATGCAGCACAACACACTGTAAAACAACGTGTTAATTATCTACGGTGGATATTCTCCATGGATATGCACTATGCAGCACAACACACTGTAAAACAACGTGTTAATTATCTACGGTGGATATTCTCCATGGATATGCACTATGCAGCACAACACACTGTAAAACAACGTGTTAATTATCTACGGTGGATATTCTCCATGGATATGCACTATGCAGCATTATCTACGGTGGATATTCTCCATGGATATGCACTATGCAGCATTATCTACGGTGGATATTCTCCATGGATATGCACTATGCAGCATTATCTACGGTGGATATTCTCCATGGATATGCACTATGCAGCATTATCTACGATGGATATTCTCCATGGATATGCACTATGCAGCATTATCTACGGTGGATATTCTCCATGGATATGCACTATGCAGCATTATCTACGGTGGATATTCTCCATGGATATGCACTATGCAGCATTATCTACGGTGGATATTCTCCATGGATATGCACTATGCAGCATTATCTACGGTGGATATTCTCCATGGATATGCACTATGCAGCATTATCTACGGTGGATATTCTCCATGGATATGCACTATGCAGCATTATCTACGGTGGATATTCTCCATGGATATGCACTATGCAGCATTATCTACGGTGGATATTCTCCATGGATATGCACTATGCAGCATTATCTACGGTGGATATTCTCCATGGATATGCACTATGCAGCATTATCTACGGTGGATATTCTCCATGGATATGCACTATGCAGCATTATCTACGGTGGATATTCTCCATGGATATGCACTATGCAGCATTATCTACGGTGGATATTCTCCATGGATATGCACTATGCAGCATTATCTACGGTGGATATTCTCCATGGATATGCACTATGCAGCATTATCTACGGTGGATATTCTCCATGGATATGCACTACGCAGCGCAACACACTGTAAAACAACGTGTTAATTATCTACGGTGGATATTCTCCATGGATATGCACTATGCAGCGCAACACACTGTAAAACAACGTGTTAATTATCTATGGTGGATATTCTCCATGGATATGCACTATGCAGCACAACACACTGTAAAGAAACTGCAACATGATTCACATGAATTATTATTTAGTAATGCCTGTCCATGTTTGACATGTTTTATAAAGTACCACTTTTGTCAACATGCCATATGTTTTCATCTATGCATTCGGCTTGAACAATCTATAGTCCTAATGAAATTGTACACTGTGTGTTGCTGATTCTTACCACTGACATATGGTCCCAGAGGCATCTGGCTATAGCTGACCAGGGGTTGTCCACCTGGTCCTCTGAAACCTCCTCCAAAGCCACCACTGTACATTTGGGAACAGCCAAATCCACCCTGAGCGAAAGGCTAAACATAACAAACAAGTGATCAGGGGAAAAGACAATCTTCCGGATATGCATTTTGGATTACACAAGAGAAATACAGTATTGGCCATGAAGGCAAACTATGGAGTTGTACAGTGAAAGGGCTTGTATACAAGAAACACAAGATCAGACCAGGTGCTTTTAGGCCAGACAAAACAGACAGGACTTATTTTTTCTTTCATTTTTTGTTTTCTATATAAAGAAAAATTTATTTCATGATTTCATATCATAATATTTATAATCTGTTCAATAAAAACCTATTTGACAAAAAAACAACAGACAGGACTTCATTTGAGTAGTGAAAATAAACACCCGAAAGGACTTTGTACTCAATGTATGAATAGTTAAAAAGAAAAAAGCAGTAAAAACTACAACTCTGCCAATATACGACTTAAGAAGTGTTCGTTTTTATCATACAAAACATTTATCATCTATTCTTGTACACACTAGATTACATTTGTGGGATTCTGGACCCCCCCCCCCCCCCCCCCCCCACCTCTGATAAGTTATTTAAACAACGTAGCATTACTTAGGAAAAAGTAATTCCACAGTATAAGAAACCAAAACTGGTCAGAACTCGGTTCAACGCAGATTTTCACTTTGAGGATTTGTGTTCTGCTCTCACCTGTTGTGGTTGTGTTGTGTTGTGTTGTGGTTGTGTTGTGTTCTGCTCTCACCTGTTGTGGCGGAGGTTCGTTGCCTCGGCTCGTGAGGCGGCTGAGGATGCTCCTTTCTGACATCTGCAGGCGGGCGGACACAGGGGGGATCCTGGACAGCATGTTGGGCAGTCGTGTCACATCTGCCTTCATGTCGCTCAGAAGCTCCTCCAGTTGGTTTAGCACTGTGACCAGAGACAAACCAGGGGGATTATCTGTGGTGTTACCACACAGAGGCGGGTGTATTAACCAAGGGGGCAGGCAGGCTTTCCAACGTTGAAGCTCTCCTCCCTAGTGGTAGGAGGAGGGACTACAGGCGGACCCGTGGATTCATGACCGGGAAACCCCGTGCAGCTGGGCTTTAACATTGAGCGCTCGGTTGCACTTCCGCATTTGACCACCAAAATTTGGTGGTCAAATGCGGAAGTAGACGTTCTCAGACGGTACTTCCGGCAGTCTTCCGGGTGCTTTAAAACGCCACTGAGCAACTTCCACTGACATGAATAGCTGGGGGGGCGGAGCTTCGCGCCAGTTCAGTCTCCCAGAATGGGTTAACCCGTTGAAATACATTCATTCAAATTTAGACCGGGAAATAAGTTACTCAAATTCCAGAAATCAAAGATTGCATCTGTCAGTGTATACGACTCATTTGAATTTGTATTTTTTGTCAGGGTCAAGACTGACAAAATTATAGAATTATAATTGTCTCCACCAGGCCGAAGGCATGGGGAGAGAGTATGTTTGGCCCTCCGTCCGTGTGTCCGTCCGTCCGTTACCAGCTAATCTCCGGCACCGTTAACCAGGTCGATGCCAAACTTTGCACACACACTCCCTGGATGCCAACGACGAACATCTGCAATCTGCACATTTTCCAGAATGGCCTGTTATAGCGCCACCATGAGGCAGATTTTCACATTTTACCTATAACTGCACTGATCTGCGTGAAACGTTGAATGCATGCACACTCCCTACAGGCCAAGGAAAAACCTTTGCCCTGCATTTTTCACATCGGCCTATTATAGCGCCACCAAGAGGACAACTTTTGTAAAACACATTCTTTGATATTACTCCTCCAGATTCTGTCCAAAAATCCTGCACATCATTACACAGTATCTCTATATAATAGTCATGTGCTCAACACGGATCTGTCCGATATCTCATATTCCATCCTAATTGGCTAACATTGGCTTCCAAAGTGGGGGGGGGGGCAATATCTCACAACGGGTAAGGGCTAGTATTATATAAAGGTATCCCGAAGGATGACGTGCTTTGTTAGTTTTTTCCTCATTATGTACAGTGTAAACTAAGCAAACCTTTGTGCAGCACAGCATTGGCAGGCTTGTTCCCAGCCAGGGACTCCTTGGACAGGTGCTGGTGGGACTCTGCCAGGCACTCCACCTCCGAGAAGCGTGTGTTGAGGGCCATGGCTGGGTGACTGGTGTCCTGCGTCATGTTCAGATAGGCTGCCCTCCTCAACTGTTCCTCAATCACCAGAGCCTGCTCCAACAACTAGGCACAGAGAGACACGCTCCTAACAAGCGCCCTTAAGAGTGCAACCAAACCAAACCTAACTAAATCCAACTTTTACCCCATATCCTGAATACTTGTTTAGTTTTGTAGGCTTCCTACACTGTATAACAAGTTGTAATGTGTTAATTTAATGCGTCTTATATGTTTGTTCATTTTAACCCCCTGATGAATTTGTTTTTTAATTTGCAACCAACATCTACATTTAATTTGTGCACTCATCTCATTCAGTAGTCTTGGAAAAGAGTATATGCTATTATTTATTGATTGATTGAATACTTTATTAACAGGCTTTGGGCCAAGCCCCTAGCCCCCCCCCCCCCCCCCCCCCCCCTCCCCCCCGTCATAATTTCATAATCGTGCACCCCTAATATATATATATAATATTAAAAAATCACACTTTTTTAAAATATATTAAAGTCTAACTCATGTTGATTAGGTGATGTAATGGTGATGTAGAACAAACGGTGCCAACACAAATACATACATACATACATTATGACTTACATTTTCCCTTTATTGTCAATGCGTTTACTAAACAAACTTTAAACTAAAGACAAACATTAAACCTGTTTATAGGTTAGAGACGTAGACATCAAAGGCCAGAGTTACAGTAGAGCAGATGGATTATTAAATTTTAAACTAATTTTTAAGCAAAAGGAGATACTTTAAGTTTTGAAATCTATACATGCTGGATCTCCATTGCATTTCCGCAGAAGGAGCGAGTGCATTCTCCGTCACCGGCATTCAGACGCGGCGCTGCCGGGGGGAGGTGCGGCGCTGCCGGGGGGAGGTGCGGCTCTGCCGGGGGGAGGTGCGGCGCTGCCGGGGGGAGGTGCGGCTCTGCCGGGGGGAGGTGCGGCGCTGCCGGGGGGAGGTGCGGCGCTGCCGGGGGGAGGTGCGGCGCTGCCGGGGGGAGGTGCGGCTCTGCCGGGGGGAGGTGCGGCGCTGCCGGGGGGCAGCTCCGTACGGCGGCAGTGTCGGTCCGTTCGGCGGCCGCCGGTCCAGACGCCCGAAAGGGCTGATAACAGCCGTGGTGCTGCCGGGGGGAGGGCAGCACCCTAACCCTAACCTGCCGGGGAAGTTGTGGGGATTATGACACTCCACTGCCGCTCCGTTCAGCGGCAGTGACGGTCCCGACATGCGCTACCGGTAAAAAAATCGCCCGGGTCTTCCCTGTGAGGTTAGGGGTAAGGGTTTGGGGTAGGGTGTCTTCCCTGTGAGGTTAGGGGTAAGGGTTTGGGGTAGGGTGTCTTCCCTGTGAGGTTAGGGGTAAGGGTTTGGGGTAGGGTGTCTTCCCTGTGAGGTTAGGGGTAAGGGTTTGGGGTAGGGTGTCTTCCCTGTGAGGTTAGGGGTAAGGGTTTGGGGTAGGGTGTCTTCCCTGTGAGGTTAGGGGTAAGGGTTTGGGGTAGGGTGTCTTCCCTGTGAGGTTAGGGGTAAGGGTTTGGGGTAGGGTGTCAGTGAGGTTAGGGGTAAGGGTTTGGGGTAGGGTGTCAGTGAGGTTAGGGGTAAGGGTTTGGGGTAGGGTGTCAGTGAGGTTAGGGGTAAGGGTTTGGGGTAGGGTGTCAGTGAGGTTAGGGGTAAGGGTTTGGGGTAGGGTGTCAGCGTCGCCCGGGTCTTCCCTGTGAGGTTAGGGTAAGGGTTTGGGGTAGGGTGTCAGCGTCGCCGGTTAAAAATCAGCCGTGACTTCCCTGTGAGGTTAGGTTAGGATAACAGGGTGTCGGAAGAGTGCCAGAAAATGCACTCGCTCTCTCTCTAAGGTGGTAGGATTATTTATTATGTATTATTATTATTATTTTACAGTTAGAGCACTGGTTCTCCATGTGGGGTCTGGGGACCCCCAGTGAAGGGTCTGGGGACCCCCAGTGAAATGTCTCATAGTCAGGAACTAAATGGAGCCGTCTAGGTCTGTAACTCAGAGAATGTACAAATGAAACCAAATGAATCAGTAAGGGTCCAGTTGGGTCCAGTTGGTTCTATTTGGTTCCAGAAATTAACACTGGGGACTAGTTTACATTGTAGATTGGAGTCCCAGAGATAAGATATTTTATGAAAATATGAATTCTATGGCCAAATGCAAACTGGAGTTTCTTGAAATTAAAGCATTGAGAATCACTGGTTTAGAGACTAGAATCCCCCAAACCCACCTTAAAACGCCGAGCCAGGAACTTGTTCTTCATCTCTAGGTAGTTGCCCTTGTGCATCTCAGTCTTGAAGGGCTCATTGAGGAAGGCGTAGCGTGGGTCATTCTGGATGTCCTGCCAGCGGGCATAGCCATGTCTGAAACACAACCCTGGTCAAGGAATACAAATGCCGATCATGCTTGGATCGAACAGATCCAAGTAATGCAAGAGGAAAGTGGGTTGCTGAAGTGGTAAATGGTCGCAATTATCACTTTGTCAGTTAAATCAACTCCCACGGCTCCAGTAGTTTGGAAATAATTACATTACTTTGGCAGATATTCAAAGAGTCTTCTTCTCTATAGGTCTGAAGAAAGGATACGTTACGATGCCAGCCAGCAGCCAGTAGTCATGGCGACGGTGCCAAATGTCATACATCTTCCCAGATGACAGCGCCGCTCGCTCCTCTGTTTGCCAGAGGGTGTGTAGCTCTGAGGGCCCAAGAGAGGATTAGATACCCCCAGGGCCAAGAGAGGATTAGATACCCCCAGGGCAGAAGAGAGGATTAGATACCCCCAGGGCAGAGAGGATTAGATACCCCCAGGGCAGAGAGGATTAGATACCCCCAGGGCAGAGAGGATTAGATACCCCCAGGGCAGAGAGGATTAGATACCCCCAGGGCAGAGAGGATTAGATACCCCCAGGGCAGAGAGGATTAGATACCCCCAGGGCAGAGAGGATTAGATACCCCCAGGGCAGAGAGGATTAGAGACCCCCAGGGCAGAGAGGATTAGATACCCCCAGGGCAGAGAGGATTAGATACCCCCAGGGCAGAGAGGATTAGATACCCCCAGGGCAGAGAGGATTAGATACCCCCAGAGAGGATTAGATACCCCCAGAGAGGATTAGATACCCCCAGAGAGGATTAGATACCCCCAGGGCAGAGAGGATTAGATACCCCCAGGGCAGAGAGGATTAGAGACCCCCAGGGCAGAGAGGATTAGATACCCCCAGGGCAGAGAGGATTAGATACCCCCAGGGCAGAGAGGATTAGATACCCCCAGGGCAGAGAGGATTAGATACCCCCAGGGCAGAGAGGATTAGAGACCCCCAGGGCAGAGAGGATTAGATACCCCCAGGGCAGAGAGGATTAGATACCCCCAGGGCAGAGAGGATTAGATACCCCCAGGGCAGAGAGGATTAGATACCCCCAGAGAGGATTAGATACCCCCAGAGAGGATTAGATACCCCCAGAGAGGATTAGATACCCCCAGGGCAGAGAGGATTAGATACCCCCAGGGCAGAGAGGATTAGATACCCCCAGAGAGGATTAGATACCCCCAGAGAGGATTAGATACCCCCAGAGAGGATTAGATACCCCCAGGGCAGAGAGGATTAGATACCCCCAGAGAGGATTAGATACCCCCAGAGAGGATTAGATACCCCCAGGGCAGAGAGGATTAGATACCCCCAGAGAGGATTAGATACCCCCAGGGCAGAGAGGATTAGATACCCCCAGGGCCAAGAGAGGATTAGATACCCCCAGGGCAGAAGAGAGGATTAGATACCCCCAGGGCAGAGAGGATTAGATACCCCCAGGGCAGAGAGGATTAGATACCCCCAGGGCAGAGAGGATTAGATACCCCCAGGGCAGAGAGGATTAGAGACCCCCAGGGCAGAGAGGATTAGATACCCCCAGGGCAGAGAGGATTAGATACCCCCAGGGCAGAGAGGATTAGATACCCCCAGAGAGGATTAGATACCCCCAGAGAGGATTAGATACCCCCAGGGCAGAGAGGATTAGATACCCCCAGGGCAGAGAGGATTAGATACCCCCAGAGAGGATTAGATACCCCCAGAGAGGATTAGATACCCCCAGGGCAAAACAAATCCAACTCTGCCATACTCTGTCTGCCATAGTTATTATACCATTTAAACCTTACCATGCATGTTTTAATTAGAACAACGTTAGGTAGTGTCCGACATTAAACTATCCTCCACCAGGAGGACAGGAGTGTGTGTGATGTTTGGCAAAATGTTTAGGAGGGCGGCGGTGGCTCAGGGGTAGAGTGCCTGGATGGGAACCGCAAGGTTGCCAGTTCGAACCCGGGCTCCCCCAGAGTTACTGTCGAAGTGTCCTTGAGCAAGACACTGAACCCCTAATTGCTCCCGATGTGCTGGTTGGTGCCTTGGTATGGTTTCCGCTGCCATCGGTGTATGAATGTGTGTGTGAATGGGTGAATGTAATGTACAAAATGTAAAGCGCCTTGGATAAAGGCACCATTTACCATTTACCATTTAATATAAAAAAGTTTTTTTGTTTTTATTTATTTTATTTTTTTGGGAAAAAATTAGTGGCATGTCGTCCTCGGCCTAGTGGAAATGTGCGTGTATAATTTCACGGAAATTGCACACTGTGTTTGTGATTTGTGGCATTGTGTTGACCAATCATGTGAGCTTTGGAAGCCAATCTTAGCCAATCAGGATGGAAGATGGGAAATGGTGAAGATCCGTGTTGATCACATGACTATGGAGATAGTGTATACCAAATTGTGTGATGTATGGATAAAATGTGTACGAGTAATCTACAGAAATGTGTTTTGCCTAAATCGGCCTCATGGTGGCGCTATAACAGGCCGTTGAGGAATATTTGGGGCAGAGGTTCGTCGTTGGCATCCAGGGAGTGTGTGTGCAAAGTTTGGCATGGATCGGATTAGCTGGTAACGGACAGACGGACGGACGGAAGGAAGGACGGACGGACGGACGGACGTAATTCGACGGTTCATTCCTTGTGTCAATAAGTTGTGTTTTTATCAGCAGTTGCCAGTTATGCTTATCAAAGCCTTATCAGAGATAACATGTAGTTTGATCTGGTGTTTGAATGGCGTTCTCTGACAAGGACGACTTTGATGATGATTGATGATGATTTGTCAAAGTCAGCACCATCTTGTGTAAAAACACTGGAGTTGCAGTTCCAACAGATGGATTTATCTCTGGTGTTTTTCAGAAGGCATGCTGTTTTCAAACAGCAACAAGGCTATGAACGCTATGTCGAAATGGATTTTTTCCCCCACAGAACACTTCCGTGTTGCCAATCGACCGGGGGAGCGATACAATGAAAGGCTGTAAAGGTACTGTAAGATAAACCAAAACAAGCCTTGCAAGGGGAGTGAGAACAGGGGGTGAAATAAAGCAGGCGTGCTCTCTATCAATGGAATTTGGTATATCGGGTGGTTTTAGAATGCGCTATGGGCTTTCCCAAACGTGTATGGGGGGCAAGATAGCAATTTTAGGGATAATTTAACAACATGCCCCCGGCCACACCTGGTGCCTTAAACATGTAGTGTTGTTGTTAGTAAGAATAGGAAAGACAGAAGCGCCTGGGAGGAAGTGGACTATGAAAGGGGAGGAGCGAAACCGAGTTCATGTCTCTATCTACACAAAAAAGGAGGTGGTTCCCCCAGAGGCAAAAACAAAGGACCCCAAATGGGTCCCTAGATTGGCGTACGTGTAACCCTCTCTGTCCCTACAAAGAATAATAATGCACCTGCAGTTAGCTTGCCTGGTTAAAAATGCATGGTTTGCCAACGATGTACCATATGATGAACTATACATTTGCCATTGCTCACCTGTAAAGCCTCCATCGGCGATATTGAACATGAACCTGGTTTTGCATCCATTTTTGTCCTCCCTTCTGCCCTCTTCTGTGTCCTCCAGTACATCTTTCTCTCCGTTTATCCGACCTTCCGATGCGTCCTCACTCTTGACATCTTCAGCAACTGCAGAAGAAAAACAAGAACATCTCAAGAGGACATTTTCATGTCCGTTGCATCACTGATGAATTAAAGAAGAGCCTCAAATGTGTACCTGGCTTATTTTCCTTGTCCTCTGTCTTTGAAGGCAGGGGATCAACGTCTACCTTCTCTGTGGGCCTCTCTGTGTCTTTACAGGGCTCCGCTGAAGATAAAAGAAATGCAAATGCTCAGCTAAACTTGCAACCCTGGAACCCTGCGGGAAGCAGCATAAAGGTCATGCCTCTGTCTCACCTTTAGGCGAGGTTTGACTGGAGGGCATTTCTGTCTGTTTCAAAGCAGGCTCCTTAGAGTTGATTGCCGGCTCCATCTTTGCAGAGGGCGACTCTGTTCGGTCCCTCTCTTCCCCTGCTTTCTCCTCCGAACCGGCCTTGTTCTCGTCACTGTCAGCTGGCTTCTCGGGTGCGGAGGTTGTCTCTGTGCTGGCAGGAGCCTGTGGAGAGAAATAATAAAAAAGAAGCAGACCGAGGGGAGACGGAGATGGGAGGGCAGAGAGGTGAGTTAAGAGGTGTCAGTTTTTGACAGAATCACACTTTGACAATGATGAGGGGAGAATGGTCAAAGTGTGATGGACTGTGGGAAGATGGACAAGACAATCAAGGAGGAAAGAATGGAGGAGATAGGTGTAGGATTTAAAAAAACAAAATCCGCTCACTTCCTGTTCTGACAGTTTCTTGTTATCTTGGTCCGTCGCCTCTTTATCCTCCGCTGAGCCCGAGAGAGACTCTGTCTTCTCTGATAAAAAAAAAGTAGAATGTGAATTCTTTTTCACTTTAATCAAGAAAAACTTTTTTCTATGGGTGTGAACTCTGCTTCTGCAATCTTACAAAAGAGAAACAATAACCCGTGCAGAGATTGCTTTTTGACCTGGTGGGACTGGAGTGCCGGGCTGCGTAGCGATGGGGCTGGCAGGCACAGGGGTGACCTGGTGGGACTGACCTGGTGGGACTGGAGAGCCGGGCTGCGTAGCGATGGGGCTGGCAGGCACAGGGGTGACCTGGTGGGACTGACCTGGTGGACCTGGTGGGGCTGCGTAGCGATGGGGCTGGCAGGCACAGGGGTGACCTGGTGGGACTGACCTGGTGGGACTGGAGTGCCGGGCTGCGTAGCGATGGGGCTGGCAGGCACAGGGGTGTTGGGATCAGATGACAGACTCTCGCTCAGTTTCTTCAACTCTATCCCAATAGGAATCAGGTCCGGAGAACTCAACTTCCCGTTCACATGCTCAAACTCTTGCACCTACACACACAGCAGCAGCACACACAAGGGTGTTTGACAGAAACTGTAAAATGTTTTGAATTTTTAAAAAGAAATTGAAAACTTTCGCCTATAATGACATGTCCTGAAATAGGGATGCCAGCGTTAATGTAGTTAAACTAGCTCTGAGTGATACACGCTGACAGTCAGGTTATCAGGTAAACTAGCTGACAGTCAGGTTATCAGGTAAACTAGCTGACAGTCAGGTTATCAGGTAAACTAGCTGACAGTCAGGTTATCAGGTAAACTAGCTGACAGTCAGGTTATCAGGTAAACTAGCTGACAGTCAGGTTATCAGGTAAACTAGCTGACAGTCAGGTTATCAGGTAAACTAGCTGACAGTCAGGTTATCAGGTAAACTAGCTGACAGTCAGGTTATCAGGTAAACTAGCTGACAGTCAGGTTATCAGGTAAACTAGCTGACAGTCAGGTTATCAGGTAAACTAGCTGACAGTCAGGTTATCAGGTAAACTAGCTGACAGTCAGGTTATCAGGTAAAAGGTCCATGTGCGCTTCAGCCAACAGAAGATAAAAGGGCTCGTTGGTGCTCAAATAACTACCCAAATAAAATATAGTGGAGCACTCGACTGGTCTGCACGTGTTTTATTGATTTGCAGGGGTGACTGACGTTTCGACCTTTGTCTTCCTTATAGTAGGAAAACAATAAAACATGTGCAGACCAGTCAAGTGCTCCAGCATATTTTACTTGGGTAGTCTCACCTGTAGTGCCCAGGTACTATTCATATTTCTCTGAGTTAGGCTAACAGATTTGTATGGCCACACATGCATTGTTTGGAAAAAATATATATGGGGTTTCCAACAACCACTTTCACTGTATGTCTGACGCCAGGCGGCCTAGCATGGTGATATAAATGAAATAAATGATAATATGCTAATAATGCTAATAATGCTAATAATGATGACTTAGATTATTACCTATCGTAGAACAAGTACAATTATAGGAAGAAAAAAAAGAAAAGAAACTTCATATCAATTAAAATTCATATTTAAAATTGAAATTTGTAATTTGTATGTGAGAATAGATACCTCTTCCTTAGCATGGGCACCATTTCATTTAGGTATATGATCCTGTCGGAAGCGGATGATAGTCGACAGGCAGGAACAACAGGCGGCAACTTCCTTTTCCCTCAAACCGATTTTTCTCAATAAAAGCTACAGGCTACGAGAGCTTTTATTGAGAAAATGAAAAGGAAGTTGCCATAGATATATATAAAGTTACCGCCTGTTGTTCCTGCCTGATCGACTACAAAACAATACTACAACATGACGTAACGATATCATCCGCTCCCGACAGGATCATACAGACTTTTGAAACAGAGACTAGGCTTTCCTCCGAGGTGGTGGAAAGCTTGGTGAGGCGAGGTTACCTCTTCCTAGAAAAACAGGCATGCTAGTACCATGCTAATGTTTCCCCCGCTTAGCTCTTGTATGCTAGTACCATGCTAATATTTCCCCCGCTTAGCTCTTGTATGCTAGTACCATGCTAATGTTTCCCCCGCTTAGCTCTTGTATGCTAGTACCATGCTAATGTTTCCCCCGCTTAGCTCTTGTATGCTTGTACCATGCTAATGTTTCCCCCCGCTTAGCTCTTGCATTGACCACAAGATGTTGTTACTTGTTGCTGTGCATCCCATGACCTCTTCTGTTTTTGGATTTTGTATTTCTGTTGATATTTGTCTTGCATATTTCTAAAAAAAAAAGAGTAAAAAAAAATAAAAAAATAAAAAAGATGCCACACTGGCCTGCGTATATCTCTTTAAATGTTTTTTGTGTGGCTTTTGCCTTTATTTTATATTTTTTTATGGAGGGACAGACAGTAGGCTGACAGGAAATGGGGAGAGAGATGGGGGGAAGACATGCAGTAAAGGCCGTCGAGATTGGGAGTCGAACCCGCGGCACATTGCCAGACTGGATTACCAGCCAAGGTGCCTGGACCACTGAGCCATGGCCCAGGCCCTGCATATATCTCTTAACCCGGTGGAACAGCTTGAACGGTACCTTTTTCCTGACGAGGGACATGACTCCGATCCGTGTGAGAACATGCTGGCGGGACAGACCCTCACGTGGGACTCCATCTGCGAAGGTCTCGGCTCCGTCTGCTCCCGGCTCGCACAGATGTCTCATAAAGAGAGACACATAAGCCCTGACGGGGACAACAACACGCACGTAATCCCTGAAACACTATGACCTTCTCTCGCTCTGCACTGAAACACTATGACCTTCTCTCGCTCTGCACTGAAACACTATGACCTGCTCTCGCTCTGCACTGAAACACTATGACCTGAAACACTATGACCTGAAACACTATGACCTGAAACACTATGACCTGCTCTCGCTCTGCACCCTGAAACACTATGACCTGCTCTCGCTCTGCACCCTGAAACACTATGACCTGCTCTCGCTCTGAAACACTATGACCTGCTCTCACTCTGCACCCTGAAACACTATGACCTGCTCTCGCTCTGCACCCTGAAACACTATGACCTGCTCTCACTCTGCACCCTGAAACACTATGACCTGCTCTCACTCTGCACCCTGAAACACTATGACCTGCTCTCACTCTGCACTGAAACACTATGACCTGCTCTCGCTCTGCACTGAAACACTATGACCTGCTCTCGCTCTGAAACACTATGACCTGAAACACTATGACCTGAAACACTATGACCTGAAACACTATGACCTGCTCTCGCTCTGCACCCTGAAACACTATGACCTGCTCTCGCTCTGCACCCTGAAACACTATGACCTGCTCTCGCTCTGAAACACTATGACCTGCTCTCACTCTGCACCCTGAAACACTATGACCTGCTCTCGCTCTGCACCCTGAAACACTATGACCTGCTCTCACTCTGCACCCTGAAACACTATGACCTGCTCTCACTCTGCACCCTGAAACACTATGACCTGCTCTCACTCTGCACTGAAACACTATGACCTGCTCTCGCTCTGCACTGAAACACTATGACCTGCTCTCGCTCTGCTCTGAAACACTATGACCTGCTCTCGCTCTGCACTGAAACACTATGACCTGCTCTCGCTCTGCACTGAAACACTATGACCTGCTCTCGCTCTGCACTGAAACACTATGACCTGCTCTCGCTCTGCACTGAAACACTATGACCTGCTCTCGCTCTGCACTGAAACACTATGACCTGCTCTCGCTCTGCACTGAAACACTATGACCTGCTCTCGCTCTGCTCTGAAACACTATGACCTGCTCTCGCTCTGCACTGAAACACTATGACCTGCTCTCGCTCTGCACTGAAACACTATGACCTGCTCTCGCTCTGCACTGAAACACTATGACCTGCTCTCGCTCTGCACTGAAACACTATGACCTGCTCTCGCTCTGCACTGAAACACTATGACCTGCTCTCGCTCTGCACCCTGAAACACTATGACCTGCTCTCGCTCTGCACCCTGAAACACTATGACCTGCTCTCGCTCTGCACCCTGAAACACTATGACCTGCTCTCGCTCTGCACCCTGAAACACTATGACCTGCTCTCGCTCTGCACTGAAACACTATGACCTGCTCTCACTCTGCACTGAAACACTATGACCTGCTCTCACTCTGCACCCTGAAACACTATGACCTGCTCTCGCTCTGCACCCTGAAACACTATGACCTGCTCTCGCTCTGAAACACTATGACCTGCTCTCGCTCTGCACTGAAACACTATGACCTGCTCTCGCTCTGAAACACTATGACCTGCTCTCGCTCTGCACTGAAACACTATGACCTGCTCTCGCTCTGCACTGAAACACTATGACCTGCTCTCGCTCTGCACTGAAACACTATGACCTGCTCTCGCTCTGCACTGAAACACTATGACCTGCTCTCGCTCTGCACTGAAACACTATGACCTGCTCTCGCTCTGCACTGAAACACTATGACCTGCTCTCGCTCTGCACTTAGACATGATGGACAGACTGACCGCTGAACGACCAGCTCCTTAAATTGCGAGGTCACAGCTAAAAACCTTTGCATGTTGCTTGTAACTTTCCATTTTGGACTGAGGTCGATTAAAAAAAGGCTTCTAAATCCTAACATTTTTCTGAAAAAAACATGTTTCTATGTCAGTGGTGCTCAACCTTTTTCATGTCAAGGACCCCCAGAATTAACTATCACTATGACCTGCTCTCGCTCTGAAACACTATGACCTGAAACACTATGACCTGAAACACTATGACCTGCTCTCGCTCTGCACCCTGAAACACTATGACCTGCTCTCGCTCTGCACCCTGAAACACTATGACCTGCTCTCGCTCTGCACCCTGAAACACTATGACCTGCTCTCGCTCTGAAACACTATGACCTGCTCTCACTCTGCACCCTGAAACACTATGACCTGCTCTCGCTCTGCACCCTGAAACACTATGACCTGCTCTCACTCTGCACCCTGAAACACTATGACCTGCTCTCACTCTGCACTGAAACACTATGACCTGCTCTCGCTCTGCACCCTGAAACACTATGACCTGCTCTCGCTCTGCTCTGAAACACTATGACCTGCTCTCGCTCTGCACTGAAACACTATGACCTGCTCTCGCTCTGCACTGAAACACTATGACCTGCTCTCGCTCTGAAACACTATGACCTGCTCTCGCTCTGAAACACTATGACCTGCTCTCGCTCTGCACTGAAACACTATGACCTGCTCTCGCTCTGCACCCTGAAACACTATGACCAGCTCTCGCTCTGCACTGAAACACTATGACCTGCTCTCGCTTTGCACCCTGAAACACTATGACCTGCTCTCGCTCTGCACCCTGAAACACTATGACCTGCTCTCGCTCTGAAACACTATGACCTGCTCTCGCTCTGAAACACTATGACCTGCTCTCGCTCTGCACTGAAACACTATGACCTGCTCTCGCTCTGCACTGAAACACTATGACCTGCTCTCACTCTGCACCCTGAAACACTATGACCTGCTCTCGCTCTGCACTGAAACACTATGACCTGCTCTCGCTCTGCACTGAAACACTATGACCTGCTCTCGCTCTGAAACACTATGACCTGCTCTCGCTCTGCACTGAAACACTATGACCTGCTCTCGCTCTGCACTGAAACACTATGACCTGCTCTCGCTCTGCACTGAAACACTATGACCTGCTCTCGCTCTGCACTGAAACACTATGACCTGCTCTCGCTCTGCACCCTGAAACACTATGACCTGCTCTCGCCGTGCACTTAGACATGATGGACAGACTGACCGCTGAACGACCAGCTCCTTAAATTGCGAGGTCACAGCTAAAAACCTTTGCATGTTGCTTGTAACTTTCCATTTTGGACTGAGGTCGATTAAAAAAATCTAAAATCCTAACATTTTTCTGAAAAAAACATGTTTCTATGTCAGTGGTGCTCAACCTTTTTCATGTCAAGGACCCCCAGAATTATCTCTATTGGACCACGGACCCCCATCTCAAAATATGTAGTTCCAGGGACCCCCCAGAAGCAAATATTTTAGTTAAAAATGTTCGCTCTGAATATATATTCAATGATTTGCGCCACATTTTAACGATTTTTCAAAAATAGCAGACCTACAAGCTCGTAGCGCGCCACTCGGTGGCGCGCTATGAGCTTGTAGATTTGCTATTTTTCAATAGCTAAATTATAACATAATGTTTAAAACACCAAAAGGGGTTTCCGCCCAAAATGGATTAATGGTCGGAATTGTTCGTGGAAGCGATGGCCTCCGTGCCCCCTCAGTTTGGCCTCATGCACCTTAACAAATTTATATGCATTGAGGCAGGCCCGGTCCGATTCCTTCCGGCGCCCAATGCGAGATTAGTAGATTTATAATACATGGAGTTACAAAAGAAATGGTGAGTTTAGTTATGAACAGAACTGACTATGGTTAACATAGCCAAACGTGAAATCGCTCGAAGAAATGTGTATGTATTCTAAGGAGCCTGCTTTGAAACAGACAGAAATGCCCTCCAGTCAAACCTCGCCTAAAGGTGAGACAGAGGCATGACCTTTATGCTGCTTCCCGCAGGGTTCCAGGGTTGCAAGTTTAGCTGAACATTTGCATTTCTTTTATCTTCAGCGGAGCCCTGTAAAGACACCGAGAGGCCCACAGAGAAGGTAGACGTTGATCCCCTGCCTTCAAAGACAGAGGACAAGGAAAATACCTATTTAGAGAACCTGTACCCCCACCCGGGAATCCTGTCAGCTGGCCTTACCTGAATTCCCTCTCGCTCTTCCCTCTCAGGTCCCTGACCAACCAATGGGAGTTGAAAGCATCCTGAGGCGGCATGCCCCAGCGCATGATGGCGTTGAGGAAGGCTTTCCTCTGGCGAGCGTTGAAGCCCAGTACCTGAGATGAGGAGAATATAATGGCACATTTTGCACATATTCATAACAATATACCGGATAACATTCATAACACAAGTAAGACGTGCGAACGCGGGAAGCGAACGCAGCTCGTACATTGCAATAACAACAATTAGAATAACTTACGTACTTTTTTAAGTTTTTTTTTAAGTTACGTTTTTTTTTTAAAGTTTTTTTTAGTGTGTGTATGTGTGCGTGCGTATGTGTGTGTTTTTTTAAGTTACGTTTTTTTAAGTTACGTTTTTTTTTAACGTTTTTTTTAGTGTGTGTATGTGTGCGTGCGTATGTGTGTGTGTGTGTGTTTTTTTAGTTTTCTTTAAGTTTTTTTTGTACGTTTTTTTTATGTGTGATACAGCTGCGCCCTCTGGTGGCGGGCGGGTGGTGTTACAGCGTGACAGACAGACAGACAGACAGACAGACAGACAGACAGACAGACAGACAGACAGACAGACAGACAGACATGTTCTGCTAGGTCTCATAGTTAGTGCTCAGTGCGTTCGCAATTATGGCGGCAGGTCACTGCATCTGATAGGAATAATACCCATTATGGCAGGTCACTGCATCTGATAGGAATAATACCCAAAGGCCTTTGCTCAGTATTTACCAAGCAAATATGTCAGGTTGATTCAGTGTGTGGTGCGATTTGTCCTTTCAGTCTCACTAATAAATACCATAAACCTCACAGGTTGGCACTTTGTACAGTAGTATAGCTGCTGCCTTATCTGTGTTGCACTTCACTATAATACACTGTACATGCTTATTGCTATGATTCCATAACAATCGCATCTTCATATTAAACATCTTCATAGAGGCCCCCTTGGATTGATTACTTTCTCTTCTGTATATGACATAGAAGCACTAGTGACACAAATGGAAATGTATGTTTATTTCTATGATCGCACCTTCTGACACTTTCTGATGTGTTGGTTTATATGCTGTCTCATAACGCACAGCAATGTGTCTCATAACACACAGCAATGTGTCTCATAACGCACAGCAATGTGTCTCATAACGCACAGCAATGTGTCTCATAACGCACAGCAATGTGTCCAGCCAAGGACAATATACAGGTAGGTGTCATACCTCAATGTTGCCCCTACAGGTAGGTGTCATACCTCAATGTTGCCCCCTACAGGTAGGTGTCATACCTCAATGTTGCCCCCTACAGGTAGGTGTCATACCTCAATGTTGCCCCTACAGGTAGGTGTCATACCTCAATGTTGCCCCTACAGGTAGGTGTCATACCTCAATGTTGCCCCCTACAGGTAGGTGTCATACCTCAATGTTGCCCCTACAGGTAGGTGTCATACCTCAATGTTGCCCCTACAGGTAGGTGTCATACCTCAATGTTGCCCCTACAGGTAGGTGTCATACCTCAATGTTGCCCCTACAGGTAGGTGTCATACCTCAATGTTGCCCCTACAGGTAGGTGTCATACCTCAATGTTGCCCCCTACAGGTAGGTGTCATACCTCAATGTTGCCCCTACAGGTAGGTGTCATACCTCAATGTTGCCCCCTACAGGTAGGTGTCATACCTCAATGTTGCCCCTACAGGTAGGTGTCATACCTCAATGTTGCCCCCTACAGGTAGGTGTCATACCTCAATGTTGCCCCCTACAGGTAGGTGTCATACCTCAATGTTGCCCCTACAGGTAGGTGTCATACCTCAATGTTGCCCCTACAGGTAGGTGTCATACCTCAATGTTGCCCCTACAGGTAGGTGTCATACCTCAATGTTGCCCCTACAGGTAGGTGTCATACCTCAATGTTGCCCCTACAGGTAGGTGTCATACCTCAATGTTGCCCCCTACAGGTAGGTGTCATACCTCAATGTTGCCCCTACAGGTAGGTGTCATACCTCAATGTTGCCCCTACAGGTAGGTGTCATACCTCAATGTTGCCCCTACAGGTAGGTGTCATACCTCAATGTTGCCCCTACAGGTAGGTGTCATACCTCAATGTTGCCCCTACAGGTAGGTGTCATACCTCAATGTTGCCCCTACAGGTAGGTGTCATACCTCAATGTTGCCCCTACAGGTAGGTGTCATACCTCAATGTTGCCCCTACAGGTAGGTGTCATACCTCAATGTTGCCCCCTACAGGTAGGTGTCATACCTCAATGTTGCCCCTACAGGTAGGTGTCATACCTCAATGTTGCCCCTACAGGTAGGTGTCATACCTCAATGTTGCCCCCTACAGGTAGGTGTCATACCTCAATGTTGCCCCTACAGGTAGGTGTCATACCTCAATGTTGCCCCTACAGGTAGGTGTCATACCTCAATGTTGCCCCTACAGGTAGGTGTCATACCTCAATGTTGCCCCCTACAGGTAGGTGTCATACCTCAATGTTGCCCCCTACAGGTAGGTGTCATACCTCAATGTTGCCCCCTACAGGTAGGTGTCATACCTCAATGTTGCCCCTACAGGTAGGTGTCATACCTCAATGTTGCCCCTACAGGTAGGTGTCATACCTCAATGTTGCCCCTACAGGTAGGTGTCATACCTCAATGTTGCCCCCTACAGGTAGGTGTCATACCTCAATGTTGCCCCTACAGGTAGGTGTCATACCTCAATGTTGCCCCTACAGGTAGGTGTCATACCTCAATGTTGCCCCTACAGGTAGGTGTCATACCTCAATGTTGCCCCTACAGGTAGGTGTCATACCTCAATGTTGCCCCCTACAGGTAGGTGTCATACCTCAATGTTGCCCCCTACAGGTAGGTGTCATACCTCAATGTTGCCCCTACAGGTAGGTGTCATACCTCAATGTTGCCCCTACAGGTAGGTGTCATACCTCAATGTTGCCCCTACAGGTAGGTGTCATACCTCAATGTTGCCCCTACAGGTAGGTGTCATACCTCAATGTTGCCCCTACAGGTAGGTGTCATACCTCAATGTTGCCCCTACAGGTAGGTGTCATACCTCAATGTTGCCCCTACAGGTAGGTGTCATACCTCAATGTTGCCCCCTACAGGTAGGTGTCATACCTCAATGTTGCCCCTACAGGTAGGTGTCATACCTCAATGTTGCCCCTACAGGTAGGTGTCATACCTCAATGTTGCCCCCTACAGGTAGGTGTCATACCTCAATGTTGCCCCTACAGGTAGGTGTCATACCTCAATGTTGCCCCTACAGGTAGGTGTCATACCTCAATGTTGCCCCTACAGGTAGGTGTCATACCTCAATGTTGCCCCCTACAGGTAGGTGTCATACCTCAATGTTGCCCCTACAGGTAGGTGTCATACCTCAATGTTGCCCCTACAGGTAGGTGTCATACCTCAATGTTGCCCCTACAGGTAGGTGTCATACCTCAATGTTGCCCCTACAGGTAGGTGTCATACCTCAATGTTGCCCCTACAGGTAGGTGTCATACCTCAATGTTGCCCCTACAGGTAGGTGTCATACCTCAATGTTGCCCCTACAGGTAGGTGTCATACCTCAATGTTGCCCCTACAGGTAGGTGTCATACCTCAATGTTGCCCCCTACAGGTAGGTGTCATACCTCAATGTTGCCCCCTACAGGTAGGTGTCATACCTCAATGTTGCCCCCTACAGGTAGGTGTCATACCTCAATGTTGCCCCTACAGGTAGGTGTCATACCGCAATGTTGCCCCCTACAGGTAGGTGTCATACCTCAATGTTGCCCCCTACAGGTAGGTGTCATACCTCAATGTTGCCCCCTACAGGTAGGTGTCATACCTCAATGTTGCCCCCTACACGTGCCAGTAGGGGTGGGAGGGGCTTGTCCTTTTCGCCTCTGAGCTGCCGGCGGGAATGCCTGCGACCTCCTAGAGGGAAAGACCACAGGCAGCCGTTAGAGGATGGCCTCAGTGTTTATCCCATTCTGACCTGAGATCAGATTCTAAAAATGTCTCCTACATCCTGACAGTTTTCTGAAAAAGCTATGTTTCTATGTCAGTGGTTCTTCAATTTTTCAAAAATAGCAGACCTACAAGCTCATAGTGCGCCACTCGGTGTGAGCTTGTAGATCAACAATTTGCGATGTGCAACACCATATGCAACCAAGCGTAAATTTGGCGACCGGGCCTTTGCTGTACGGGCCCCTCGGCTGTGGAACTCACTGCCTGAGGATCTGTACGGGCCCCTCGGCTGTGGAACTCACTGCCTGAGGATCTGTACGGGCCCCTCGGCTGTGGAACTCACTGCCTGAGGATCTCAGGCTGGCAAACTCAGTATCCTCTTTTAAATCACGGTTAAAAGCTCACCTTTATTGCACAGCCTTTTTATGAAATGTTTTAAATTGTGTTTACATGTTTTTAGTTTTGTTTTATTCTTATTGTATTTTTACTGCTATTATTATCTGTAAAGCAATTTGTAAACTTGCTTTTGGAAAGGTGCTATATATAAATAAAGTTATTATTATAAATCAGACTATAACTATGCACATGGAGACGAAAGCATCACATCCCGTCCACTCACCTTCGGGCCTCTCCTCAAAGTCTTCGTCCTCGTCCTCGGACCCCACGGAGTACTCGGACTGATTGTCTGAAAGATCATCCGGCCATTCTGAGCCACAGATTGTATGTAGTCATAGCACATCATAGTACATATGTATAGCATAGTATAGTATATATGTATAGTTAATATGTATAGTGTCATTATATAGATATGTTCTAGTTACGTTCTTAGCTTACGCATGTTTCTTGTTAAATGCATTTTATATATGTGATGTATTCCCATACTTTTGTTCTTGCCTAATGTAAGTCGCTCTGGATCAAGAGCGTCTGCTAAATGCCTAAATTGTACAGATCATAGAGAAAAAAGCACAGTGCATTCACTTCTGTATGTGACCACGTGGGGGCGCCATGGCACTGCAGGTTACTACAGACCACTCTAGTTGGGGCATGCATACTGTACCAGTTATCTGTAAATGCGGCACAGCAGTTGACTGCTCTGGTGGACACGTCTTCACTTCATGTGTCCTCTGAGACTTCATGTGTCCTCTGACACTTCATGTGTCCTCTGAGACTTCATGTGTCGTCTGAGACACTTCATGTGTCCTCTGAGACTTCATGTGTCCTCTGAGACACTTCATGTGTCCTCTGAGCTAAGTTGCAAAGACTGTGCTCTTTGCACTCGCCGTCAAACGGCTGCTGTTGAGCTAAACGCTTACAATTTCCAAAAAAAAACTATTATTGAATAGGTATCTTGCTTTAACTTTAAAACAATCCGCATCTATGTACAAGTATATCTAGCCAACTTCTATTTGAAAAAATAGAAGTTGTCTCTACATCCCTACTTCACAAATGAGCTGTTCTAGCTCAGCTGTAGGGCTTAATTAGTACAACTAAAAAACCCCAAAACAACACTGTAAAATCCTCAGTGTTAATTTCACTCCAACAAATTAACCACAAGGGGTCCATTTGCTTAATGTATACACTCGTCGTTACATTAACAGGGGATTTGACAGTGCCGGTGTATAACCTGGGTGAAGAGCCCAGGGGTGTGTATATGTGTGTGTATATGTGTGTGTGTTTACAACGAACCTTGGTCCTCCTGCGTGGTGTCGTTGTAGTTGACCTGCTTGCGGATGCGTTTGCCCTTGCCCAGGTTCCTGGCCAGGTCCTCCTGCTGCTGCTCATAGTGGTGACGCAGCAGCTTCTCCCAGTAGTCTGGGTCCACGTTCTCCTCCTGCTTGATGATCTCCCGCTGCACTTCCTCCTGCACACGCACGCACGCACGCACGCACGCACGCACGCACGCACGCACGCACGTACGTACGCACGCACGCACGCACGCACACACGTACGCACGCACACACACACACACGCACACACACACACACACACGGTATGTCAAAACCCATGACAACACATGATGTGACACGCCAGTAACCATCAGCTCTTTGCCACAGTCTGGACCTGAATCAGTGAAGAGTCTGCTGTCCAGGGCCTGCATGACGGAATAAATGTGCATGTGACCCGAATATAGCGGACTGTGGATTTCAGAATTAACAGACAGTGCCTCTCTTACAAGTGTACAATACTCTTGACTGTGACCCATGCTGTGACCTGTTGTTTTTACTTTTATTTTTATTTTATTTTGTCCTGTTTGTCCCTGTTTCGTCGGGGGGGGGGCGTTGTCTGTTGATGTTTGTGATGATTTTAAAAAGAAAAAAATGGGTGACTATGTGCAAAGATGTACTGCTTGACTGTCCCCAATAAAAAACTATATAAAAAAAAAAAACATGTCAAAGGGCAAGTGATAATTATGGTCTCATTGTATTTGTGACTATAAAAAGATATACAGGAGTAGGCAGTGGTGTGTTCTACTGGTATACGCTGTACACGTAGAATGCCGTGCCAAAGATATTTTTAAAAAGCGTATACAGTCTGCTAACGATTTTATCCATTGACCACGCACAGCGCATGCGTATAGCGGAGCCTGTACGTGTGCATGTCGTGCAGGCAATAATGAATTATGGTATACCATCTGAAAAAACCTAGCCTACAGCACTGACCATCTTCCCTATAGTTGTATTGGTTCCATGCAGTTTCATGCAAAGCAACGTCTAGTCAATTCCGTTGACTGTCTGTAGTATATTCAAATCTAATACTGCTTATCATTAGGTCAATCACACAGATCCATTCTCTGTTATGGTCACTTGTTTACTTAAGTACATGATATCATAAACCATTTAACCATTTACTGACTTGTGCCTGCACCTGACCATAATACTCACTTTCCAACACATTGCACACTTACAGCAAATACTGTATGTTGAATATGTACTGTACTGTACTGTACTGTACTGTACTGCACTGTACTGTACTGTACTGTACTGTACTGTACTGTACTGTACTGTACTGTACTGCACTGTACTGTACTGTACTGTACTGTACTGTACTGTACTGTACTGTACTGTACTGTACTGTACTGTACTGCATGTAGGCTAACGTTCATATGTATGTTTTGTGTATTTACTGTATGATGTTTACCTACAGTACATATACACAACATTCATACTATAAGCTAAAGCCTACATGCATGCTACTGCTAACAATATGTTACAATTTACAATTTAGGCATTTATCAGACGCTCTTAATCCAGAGCGAGAGTAGTTATCACGTTATCATACGTACTGTAAGCTAAGAGCGTAACAGTGGAAAATCTATATAATGAAACTATGCATATATATACTAATACTATACAGTGCTATGTTTACATAAAAATGCTATCTAAGATACATAAGTTGAGCCTTTCCATACGCCTGTAGGAGGTCGAGGCTAGGTCAAGTACTACGGCAAGTGCTATGGGCTAAGATGGAGTCTGAAGAGGTGTGTTTTCAGACTGTGGCGGAAGATTGGGAGCGAATCTGCAGTTTTGACTGCAATGGGAAGTGCATTCCATAGTTTTGGAGCCCGAAGGGAGAAGAGTTTGGGACCTGTGGACGTGTTGCATATTACATGTGTACAGTATGTACATGCATGTATGCATGCATGCACAACATCACATTGTTCGACAGCAAAAAAAGTGTGACGCCAAAGCTGAGAAAACCTAAACTTTCAAGGACCCCCAGCCATAACTATGAGAGTGTATGAATGGAACCAAATGGACCAGCTCTCAGTTACAGACCCGTACAGGGCCATTTGGATCCCGCTCAAGGACACTTTGAGATAGCCTGGGTTCCAGCCTGATTCGCTGCGTTCCGCAGATCTGAAAATGTCACTGCGCACGCAGCGCTGCTTTCGGATCCACGGAACGCAGCCAATCAGGCTGGAACCCAGGCTAACGTTGAGACCCACTGGGTGGAACCCAGGCTAACGTTGAGACCCACTGGGTGGGTGAATCAGGCTGGAACCCAGGCTAACGTTGAGACCCCCTGGGTGGGTGAATCAGGCTGGAACCCAGGCTAACGTTGAGACCCACTGGGTGGGTGAATCAGGCTGGAACCCAGGCTAACGTTGAGACCCACTGGGTGGGTGAATCAGGCTGGAACCCAGGCTAACGTTGAGACCCACTGGGTGGGTGAATCAGGCTGGAACCCAGGCTAACGTTGAGACCCACTGGGTGGGTGAATCAGGCTGGAACCCAGGCTAACGTTGAGACCCACTGGGTGGAACCCAGGCTAACGTTGAGACCCACTGGGTGTAGCCAGTGAGCCAACATGCACAATAGCAGCACCCTGACTCTGTTTGACCAGAATGGAACAGAGCCTTCATTAGTATCATCGGGAGTTCTTTCCATGTGGCGTGTGTGACACAGAGCCCATGGGCAAGAACTGAGCTGAGAGGTACTAACCTCTCCTTCATCTTCCTCCTTCACCACATACTGGGCCACTTTGAAGGAGCTGAGATACTCGTTCATGTTCTGTATCTCGGTGTCCTCTGGGTTGTCTCGGTTACGGTCCAACAGCTTGGAGATGGCGTTGTCGTCATAGTGGATCACGTTGCCCTCCTCACCGTCCTTCGACATGTCCCCTGCCGACCAGACAATGTTAATAAT